>NC_136412.1:261116620-261476620 GCF_051521515.1 Lactuca serriola | reverse complement strand
TTTACCCTTTCTTTTTAGGGGTTTTATTATAGGGAAAATGACACAAACGCCCTACAAACTTTTTAGGGTCTACTTATTGAGTCCCTAAAGTTTTTTTCGGGCTTTATGGGTCCTTAAACTAAGATATGACTTGCTCTTTTAGTCCCTGTCAACCTGTAATAGCCGGTTCAGTGACCTTTTAGACAAAAAAAAACTCAAATTGTGCCCCTATAAAGCCAAAAAAATAAGTTCGGGGATCAATACGAATTGAGTGTGAATTGGCTTCAGAAGAAAATGGGAGGTTTTTTTTTTGTACGAGTTGATCCCTGAACTTAATTTTTTGGCTTTATAGGGGCACAATGTGAGTTTTTTTGTCTAAAATGTCACTAAACCGGCTATTACAGGTTGACAGGGATTAAAAGAGCAGGTCATATCCTAGTTTAGGGACCCATAAAGTCGGACAAAAACTTTAGGGACTCAACGGGTAAACCCCAGAAAGTTTATAGGGCATTTGTGTCATTTTCCCTTTATTATATTTTTCCGGGTGTTCAAGAACATAGAAGAAGAAGAAGAAGAAGAAGAAGCAGATCTAAACAACTTCTTTTTTGGGTTTTGATGAGACTGTGTTAAAGATAAAGATCTGAGCAACAGAAAAGTGTTGAAAAAATGTTGGGAATGGTCAATGGTAGTAGAACACCAGCTACACAACCACAAGATTTTTCGGCCGTCAATGGCGATCAAGATCTTGGTACCCGGTTCGGACTTGGAAGAATTGTTGGGTCGGATTATGGAGGGATTGAGTTTACAACAGAAGAAGTTGAAGCAATATTAAATATGAAGATCAGAACTAAAGATAAATTCAATCTCAAGGTTCTTTCTTGTTTTCGTTCTTATTGTATGAAGTGTGTGTTTTTTCTCATTAGTATCAATTTGGGCTGTAAATGAACCGAACGAACACAAACATGGGTTTTTTTTATGTTCTTTCGTTTAAGTTAGCCGAACAAATAAATGAACATGAATGGATAAATAAACGAGTTTTCTTGTCCATGTTTGTTCGTAAAAAAAATTACATTTTTCATGTTCGTTCGTTTATGTTCATGGACATGTTAAACGAACATTAATGAACAAAGATAAACAAACACAATTGAACATATATAAACATAAATGAACATATAATATAGTAATGTCATCAAACACAATTAATCATATATGAATATAAAAGGAACTTATATGAACGGACATAAACGAATGTAAACGAACAACATAAACGAATGTTCATGAACATAATTGAACGAACGAGAACATTGTTCATGTTCGTTCATTTAACTAAATGAACAAGAATTTGTGTTCATGTTCGTTCGTTTATTAAATAAAGAATCATAAATGAACTTCTCATCGAACCGTCCACAAAAATTTCGTTAAACGTTCAATTCGTTTACAGCCTTAGTATCAATATTATTTTTGAGCAACCCTAGTATCAATATTATTTTTGTGGATTTTCAGGAAAGGGGCACGATAATGATGGAGTATATAAGGAAGCTTGGGATGTGTGTAAGATGATTTTAAGAATTTGAAGGGGGGGCTTTCAAAAGAGCACGAAAACCCTAAATAGACGTTCGAATCAGCAGAAAAGAAATCCAACGATATGGTTATTAGATTTAACCTTAATCTTTCTGTTTTTCATATTTAATTTTACCTAATTTGATTAATCTTTTATCTAACTGGTTTCCAGATATGCTAATGAACGTGAAGGAAGAACTAAATTCCATAATCATGGAATTACAGACAAATTACACCATTTTACAAGGCAAATTCATGAAAGAGCAAACCGACAAATTTATTTGATCCAAATCTACAGCATAAAATCATTTCAGGTATGATTTTTTTGGGGGCTACGATTTTAAAGGGGGAACTACCCATCCCATGTTCTTCGGTTTCTTGTCGGGTAAAACACAGAGCATCATAAACGCATTTATTTTTTTGGAGATTTGGTCAAAACCCCGACTTTTTTGGATTGGCGGTCCTTTGAACTACTTTGTTTTTGGTTTTAGTCCCTCGTAAAATTAAAAAGAAAAAAAATACCCTTTTGATATATTTTCTATGTTTTTTATATTTAATATAAAGTTTTATTAATAAAAATTATGGGACCCACCTCTTTCTCTCTCTCTCTCTCGTTAAAGGAAAGAAAGCACCGGTGATTGTAACACCGGTCTAGGCTGCTCACCAGCACGACTGCCACCATAGACCACCACAACCCCACCAGAAACCACCGTCGTTTGTCTTGGT
This sequence comes from Lactuca serriola, assembly GCF_051521515.1. Taxonomy (NCBI): domain Eukaryota; kingdom Viridiplantae; phylum Streptophyta; class Magnoliopsida; order Asterales; family Asteraceae; genus Lactuca; species Lactuca serriola. The sequence continues at coordinate 261,474,355 of NC_136412.1, read as the reverse complement.
CGAGCCCCACCACAATTCACTTACTGTTTCTGTCGAGCAAGCTGCCAAGCACCACCCTACACCACCGTGTTCTTCCCCTTCTTGCTACTGATCAGAGCAAACTGCCACCAGCATCTTAATCCACCTAATTTTTCGAACACCTCCTCCACCTCCCCATGTCGTGACCCACCGCCTGCAAATACCTTTCCCAAACACCTTCGAGCCATATCCTTACTCCTCCCTGCCCTCTCTCTCATCGAGCTCACCTAAAAAGAAAGGAAACGAAGGCAGTGAGGCTGCCACCATAGCTCTGTCACCACCCATCGTTGGCAAAATCTACTTTACCACCCACCACCGTTGTGACTGTTGGCAAAACCCACTTCACCACTCACCAAACGTCTCCATCCTGTCGTAACCCACCACCACCAAACGCCATCGTTGCTGTTGCTTCATCTTGGTCCCTCGTCGAGCATCCGCCAATAAAAATGAAGCAGCAAGGCCACCCACAGCCACCAACCACAGCCACCCATCATCGTCATTGCCCTTTCCACCGTAGTTGCAGTCCGCCACCGTCGCTGCAGTCCACCACCGACGACCCACCATTCCTCCGAGTTTCAAGTTGGGGTTAAGAATGTTATTCAAAGAGGTGGAAAGATGGATGGTGGCAGCGGTGTTTCTTGGTGGCCGGAAAACTGCTCCACCTCCGGTGGGGTGTTCTTGATTGTAAATGAAGAAGGTGGGGGGGGGGGGAGAAGTTGGTCTGGTGAATGAGAGAGAGAGAGAGAGAGAGAGAAAGAGAGGGAAACTATTTTTATTTAATATATAAAAATACTTTTACAAAAAGAAAATGGAAAATAAATCTAATAAGAGCAATTTAGTCATTTCAATTTTACGAGGGATCAAATCTACATACAAACATGGCCAAGAGGACCACAAATCCAAAAAAGTCGGGATTTGCATCAAAACCCCCAAAAAATACATACAATAGGGACCATTTTTGTAATTTTATCTTCTAGATAAAAAAAACAAACCCCAAAATATTTCAGGGGTGTCGAGTAAAAAACAATCCCTATGTTTGGTCCTAAGTATAGAAGTGATCCCATAATTACTGTAACTTAGAGCTTCAGTTGGTTCTTTGCATCCAGGAGAGAGAGAGAGAGAGAGAGAGAGAGAGAGAGAGAGAGAGAGAGAGAGAGAGAGAGAGAGAGAGAGAGAGAGAGAGAGAGAGAGGCTTTCATATTAAATAAATATATTTATTTTAAATAAGGGAAAACTTCATAAATAATTCTTGTGATAGTGAAATGACGAAAATATCCTTTAGTTAATATTAGAAAACTAACAGAATGAGGCTTAAGGAACAAACATCAAAAGTTTTCAAATCATATGGACCATCCGCAAGGTTTTTAAAACTTATGAACTAAACTTCAAAATTCGGGATACCATAACGACCATTTATGAAGTTTTTTCTTTTATTTAATAGTTTTGGATCTTTATGAAAAGCAAATATAAGAAGTTATGAATTTACAAGAGGTCAAAAACACACACTTAAACGAATACATAGTCTACATATTCATTGATTATGAAATTACAAGAGGTCAAAAAAAACACAATTAAACGAATACATAGGTGCTGTTTGTTTTTTTGAAACAATAATTTATAAAGTCTGCCGACCACCTCTGCAACCCTCTGCAGTAGAAGAGGTGGACCAAACGGCTGTTGACTGTAATAAGAAGCGTGTTTGTTTTTTTAACATCTGCATGTTGTTGTAGATATTAAAAAATTAAAGTAAACTGATTTTATAATCCGCAAAAAGTTTTTAATACCGAACATTTAATAATGTATGACATTTCGGCAAAAATTTATGATATTTTAGCAAAAAAATAATGATATATTAACAAAAAATAAATATATTTTAGCATAAAATAATCACATTCAATCGACAAATTATTATTATTCGATATAACAAAAAAAGAAAAAAAAATTCAACAAGAATAAACAAAAAAAAACGAAAAAAAAATGTGAAATAGGATTTCAACAATATATAATCAATATTTTAGTAAGAAAAGAAGAAGAAAAAGAAGAAGAAGAAGAAGAGGTTGGAAGAGGTAGGAAGAGGCAAAACAAGTGTTGTGCCAAGAAGAACACGCGCAACAGTTTTTTAATCTGAAAACTTTTGAAAAACAAACAGCTGCGAGATAAAAAATATTGTGCGTGTGTTACGCCCCACAACAATAAGAGGTCTAAAGAGATTTTTTCCATAAAACAAATAGCATCATAGTCTACATATTCATTGATTCATTGATCTTTTGTGACACATTCAAGAATACTTTTAAGGCGTTTGTTACATGTGAATGGTTTCTCCAACGGTACTAGGTGCCCTGCATCCTTTATCCGGTCCAAAGTTGCTTTTTCACCCAAGCGTCTGATACATATTAAAACATAGTCACTATATAAGATTTATAACAACTTCAATTCCTAGCTAGAATTTATTTTTAACCAACTTTAAACATATAACACGCTAAGTGATCATACATAATTGAATTTGATTAAACTATTCTGTCTTTTTAATGAAGAAAGATACAGGACTTACATTTTCATCGTGTTAGCAAGGTCGAGATCAAAAATCTTGTCGTCATTACCGTAACTTAGAGCTTCAGTTGGTTCTGTGCATCCAGGAGAGATAGAGAGAGAGAGAGAGAGAGAGAGAGAGAGAGAGAGAGGCTTTCATATTAAATAATATATTTATTTTAAATAAGGGAAAACTTGATAAATATTCCTTGTGACAGTGAAATGACGAAAATATCATTTAGTTAACATTAGAAAGCTAACAGAATGAGGCTTAAGGACCAAACATCAAAAGTTTTCAAACCATATGGACCATCCGCAAGTTTTTTAAAACTTATGAACTAAACTTCAAAATTCGGGATACGATAAGGACCATTTTATGAAGTTTTTTCTTTTATTTAATAGTTTTGGATCTTTATGAAAAGCAAATATAAGAAGTTATGAAATTACAAGAGGTCAAAAACACACACTTAAACGAATACATAGTCTACATATTCATTGATTATGAAATTACAAGAGGTCAAAAAAACACACTTAAACGAATACATAGATGCTGTTTGTTTTTTTGAAACAATAATTCATAAAGTCTGCGGACAACCTCTGCAGTAGAAGAGGTGGACCAAACAGCTGTTGACTGTAATAAGAAGCGTGTTTGTTTTTTTAACATCTGCATGTTGTTGTAGATATTAAAAAATTAAAGTAAATTGATTTTATAATCCGCAAAAAGTTTTATAATACCGAAAATTTAATAATGTATGACCTTTCGGCAAAAATTTATGATATTTTAGCAAAAAATAATGATATATTAACAAAAAGTAAATATATTTTAGCATAAAATAATGATATTCAATCGACAAATTATTATTATTCAATACAACAAAAAAAAAAAGAAAAAAAATTTCAACAAGAATAAACAAAAAAAAATGTGAAATAGGATTTCAACAATATATAATCAATATTTTAGTAAGAAAAGAAGAAGAAGAAGAGGTTGGAAAAGATAAGAAGAGGCAAAACAAGTGTTGTGCCAAAAAGAACACGCGCAACAGTTTTTTAATCCGAAAACTTTTGAAAAACAAACAGCTGCGAGATAAAAAATGTTGTGCGTGTGCTGCGTCCCACAACAATAAGAGGTCTAAAGAGATTTTTTCCATAAAACAAATAGCATCATAGTCTACATATTCATTGATTCATTGATCTTTTGTGACACATTCAAGAATACTTTTAAGGCATTTGTTATATGTGAATGGTTTCTCCAACGGTACTAGGTGCCCTGCATCCTTTATCCAGTCCAAAGTTGCTTTTTCACCCAAGCGTCTGATACATATTAAAACATATTCACTATATAAGATTTATAACAACTTCAATTCCTAGCTAGAATTTATTTTTAACCAACTTTTAAACATATAACACGCTAAAACATAGTCACTATATAAGATTTATAACAACTTCAATTCCTAGCTAGAATTTATTTTTAACCAACTTTAAACATATAACACGCTAAGTGATCAAACATAATTGAATTTGATTAAACTATTTTGTCTTTTTAACGAAGAAAGATACAGGACTTACATTTTCATCGTGTTAGCAAGGTCGAGATCAAAAATCTTGTCGTCATCACCCCACAACATATGTATCGCCTGCAAAAAGATTAATTCAAACGCAAATTGTATAACCGAAGGTGTTTAATGCCCAATAATTTCATATTATATTAACTCGCTAAAAGTTTTAATTACCTGCGAGTAGTCGGGATCCGATGTTACATCAGTGTCGGGAACAACCAAGCAATCTAAGAGTTCGTTTCTTTCTTTTCGATTGCTAAACATTGTCTACAAATGTCAAAAAGATAACATCGATCATTACATAATTTGTAATGTGATAGAGAGATTGGAGTACATGTAGTTAAGTTATGAGATACCTCAAGAATGTTCCGATAAAAGAAATCGGGAAGCCATGGGAGTTTATGAAACCCAACAGAAAACATCCTCTTCAACCCCTCTACGGTTGAGGGCATCAAAAGGTCCGACCAACTTGACAAACCAAGTCTCTTATACGAGTCAAGGCTAATGGATTCGGTTAACTCTGTAACAGTGGCAGACATAACCATAGACTTGACCAGATTTGGGTACAACTGAGCTATCTTGAATCCAACCATCCCTCCATAACTTAACCCAACTAGTGTGACGTTCTCCACTCTTAGTTTCTTCAACCCTTTAGCCACAAACTCAGCTTGAAAACTTGCAGACCTCTCGTTTCTATCGGTGATTGAGCCACCAAAGAACAAGAAGTCAGGCACATAGACTGAGTATTCACGTGTCAATGCCAAAACTTGTAAGAACCATGTGAAAATACCATCCATGGCGAAAGAGTGGAGGAGTAATACGGCCGGTTTGGTGGGTGGTACGTAGACGATTTTCCCATCATATTTGGTTACGATTTCTTTTGGAACCCATATATTCATTAAGGTCCCTGGCTCTATTTCTATGGTCTGTGGTGTTAATCCAGCAAGCTTTACGATTCCATGAATCAAAGGTGTTAGAACGATAAACACATTTCCCATAATTTGTTTACTTCTTGGAATCTATGAGAGGCAAATGTGAAATGTGAGATTGTGACATTTATGATTTACAATTTGTAACTTACGCTTTGCTCTTAATTACAATTGAATTTGGTAAGGAAAGGAATTAAATCGCCACCCACATAATAAACACCTGCCTACCCCACCCCGTTCCCCGTGACAAGTACGTGATTAATTTTTAAATTTGTTTATCCAAATCTTTTTTTTTTTTTGAAAAGGCAGAATTATATTAAAAAAAAAAACAGCGCAAAGCTGTAAGTAATACAACAAAAACTTCAAAACAAACACAAAAACATAAAGAAAAGTAAATAACCCAAAGACCCTATCCGCACTGAATTCCACCTCCTGGAAACTGAACAATTTGACTTGAAATCAGAGAATCTGAATTAAATTTAACATCAACATCAATTCTGTCAACCATGATAAACTGCTTATCAACTCATGGATTAAGTACAGTGATTGCCTTAGAAAATAATGAAACACGATCTACCATATTAATTTACTTGCTGTGTAACCGTTGTACTATACGGATTTTAAAAAAAAATAAAATAAATAAATAAATATAAAAATTTAAGAAGTTTGAATTTATAATGAAAAAAAATAATGAATTATTTAAATTTAATGTTTAATTTGTTATTTTTAACTTTTTTATTTCTCTTTTAAATTTAAATAAATAAACAAATAAAATAATAGAATTAAATTTAGAAATTTAGAAATTAAAAAGAAAGTAGCATTAATGGAATTAATATGCATTTAATATACATTTATTACATTTGAATATTATGTGGAATTTAATAAAATGAGAAAAACCATAAAATGACAAGTAGAAAAAAATATAGAATTTGTTTTAAAAAAAAGAACACATGTCAAATGCAATGAGAGCATGACATTTTGCAAACAAATCTTTATTTATTATATTAGACTTGTATAAAATATAATACAAATTCGTTAATCGTTATGCTAGACGTCCGTGGGTTTGGACACATGTTATTTCTGGTATTTTTTTAATAAATGTTTCTCTTTTTGTCATTTTCTCACTTTTTTTGTTATGGGTGTTGCCTAAATTGACACTTGTTAGACACCATATGAATACTTTTATTAAAAATCAATCAATAATAAACTAATTATTATTTATTTTTCCGGAAAAGAATGAAAATCTAACCAATAAAAATATCTTAAAATTCAAATAGGGTGTCTATATAAAAAATAAGGTGTCTTTTTAGCCAATCTCTTTGTCAATTAACACATGACATTTACACCTCAATTAATAATTACTTTAATTGAAAATAGTCAAACAATTTAAATCATTAACTAATACAAAGTTTTTTCAAAATAGTTCCATGTCAGAGTATCCCATAAATCAAAATCATAAAAAGTGAGGAGTTGTACGATCACGCGTTTGCCTTCCCGCGATCATCTAATGTACCTGAAAACAAAATTGAAACTGTAAGCCCGAAGCCTAGTGAGTTCCGCCAAAATACTGATACACACAACAATATACATATAATCACAAACAACATACTATGGGTCCAATCAACCATCGGGCTGGTATACCCCAGACCCTCAACCATCGGGTTGAAATGCCAATATACTATGGGTCCAATCATCCTCAGGATGGAATACCTCAGGCCCACAACCATCAGTTTGGAATGCCTACATACTACAAGTCCAATCATCCTCAAGATGGAATCCTCACGACCCACAAGCATCGGGTTGGAATGCCTAAATCTGTTGGCTATCGCACAAAGCAGATAAGCCTCAATCACCAATCAAACATGTGTACACATACCAGATAATCACATAACTGTCTATAGACAGAAAAACCGATCTAACAGATCATAACAGAATATAACATCCTATCTACAAGGATACTGATCATACAATACTCAAGCATATAACATATCAGGATAACAATCCAAAAAGGGCAAGCCTTGGTACCTTAGACCCTTGAGTATAGTGAGGAAAACTCACCTCATAAATGTAACATCCGGATTCCCAGGTACCCTATGTTAAGTATTTATATTGATTTTATGAGAGGGACTTGGCGAGTTGGCGCTCAGACTCGCCGAGTGGGATCGCGCATCTTTTAGTCTGAATTAATGAGGGACTCAACGAGTCCATGAGTGGACTCAGCTAGTCCACGCTGTTTAATGAAACCCTAATTCTCGGGGCCTGAGCCCTATTTAAGCACTCTTATAGCTACCATTTGCGGCTACCAGACCCTTGAGAGAAACCCTAAGAGTGCTTGAGCGTTTGTGAGAGAGAAGAAGCCATTATTTGACCTTTGTGGGTTGGTTTTGCAAGAAGAAGTTGATTCCAGCTTAGAGGAGGCCAAGGAGGTTGCATATTTGCATATTTCAAGCTTAGGGCATCATCTTTGAGATAGCATTTCGATCCTTTCTCTGTTTTGTTAAAGAATCCATGGATCTAGGGTTTTCTATACCCTTTATTGGGTTGATTTGTTGGGAATATGGTCCCTTACCATGTTTAGATATCAGATCTGGATCCATAGTGGTCCAGAGAACTCTTTCCATCTTGCTTTATGAGGAGTCATGGAAGAAATGGACTTAGGTTGTTGTATTTGGGGCTAAATCATCAAGTAGTGTCATTTGGACGTTGCATGAGTATCAAGTTCGAACCTTTGCATGATTATTGAGCTTGGGAAAGTTAGATCTATGGATTAGAGGAACAGATCTAACCTCAGAAGGTCATTTGAGTGTGAGCATGGAATGAACTCGCCAAGTCCATGATTGGACTCGACGAGTCGAGTCGGGGTTGCCCTGCGTTTTGTGTCAGGTGTAACTCGTCAAGTGGAAGAATGACCCGACAAGCCAAGAGAGTCTGTAAGGATTCAGAGGACCCGTATGGACTCGCCAAGTCACCCATGTGCACTCGACGAGTCGGGTCAAAGTTTGACCATTGACTTCCGTTGACTTTCGTTGACTTTAGGAATCTGGTCAAGACTGATTCAGGAGAGTTCAGGGAAGGGTAGAATGGCCTTCTACCCAGTCTGTAGAGATGAGATCATGAGAGTGTATTGATCAGGAATGTTATTTGAATAATAGGAGGAGGCTGAGTCGGGACGTTGAGCACGAGAGTTAATCCGACTTCATTAAGGTGAGTCTTCTCAATAAACTGTATCTGGAAGGGTACCTATGTGTGACTAAAAGGTCTTGTATGCTATGATGTATGTGCTATATGTGGTTATGTGATATGTATGTGCTATGTATGTTATGTATGATATAGACCGAAAGGTCAAGATGATATATATATATATGTGCTATGTATGTTACGTTGGTAAGGACTGGAAGGTCAAGAGGTTACGAACCGAAAGGTCGATATGAGTAGGACCGGAAAGGTCTGCCGGGATTTGGAACGGAAGTCCCCTGGGACACATGGATCGGAAGATCCTACAGAGTTAGGGCCTGGAAAGGCGTATGTGGGGTATGTGGTATTTTGGGGAACTCACTAAGCATTTATGCTTACAGTTGTTGTGTGATGTGTTTCAGGTACTAGCGATGATCGCGGGAAGCCGCCGACATGATTCGTACACACTCATGGAGTTTATGATATTGAGATCTTCGGACATGCTTTGTTATGTTACAGTGGACACATTATGTTTTTATGATTTTTGTGTGAATGAAAGTATGTTTTAAAATGAAAAATTGTTTGAAAAATTCACGTCGTTACAAGTTGGTATCAGAGCCTTGGTTTGAAGGATTCGGGCGTATCTTTGGATAAACCTGAACTCAAACTGAGGAAATGAGAAAGTTTTTCATAAAATAAACAATTTTTCTAAGAAAGTAAAAGATTTTGAGAAAAACAGAAGAAAGTAGTGTGTACGATCAGTCAGCGCCCGAACAATGATTTCCCAAAATATCCTTACATTATGTGCTATGAGATATGATATGATATGCATGATAGAGTTGGCTAGGTATTTATATTAGGACTAGAGTGGCCTGATTTTGTGATGCCTTAGCCTAGGAAGGATTTTGCTGCTATGTGATGGTTGAGAGCGAGTATGTAGCAGTGAGGAGCTGATGAGAGGTCTACCGAAGGGTAACCTATGCCAGTGAGATGTAGAGCACTTGTGATCTGGAATCCAAGGAGGAGGACTTAGGGTGAATACTAATGTGGTGTGGGCGATAGTATAGGGCCCGTATTACAGAAGACACCGGAGCAGTGCGCACTCTAAGTAAGAATCCTTTGGGTACTAAGGAACAAGTGGGGTTGAGTATCGAGTGCGAGTATGCCTGAGTGAGTCTCTGATTTTGTATGTCGTGTTACAGAGACATCATGGTTGGGACACACCATAGGCATGAGTCGAGCGGCGTGAGTGACGAGGAGCTTCGTCAGATGATCCACGATGAGGTGGCCGCGGCGATCAGGGCCGAGATTCCGAAGATGTTTGGGTCTATCAAGACCACACTGATTGAGACTTTCGATGAGCGGTACACCACGGTGACTGAGGCTGCTGCTGCTGCAGCTACTATAGTTGTGGCTGCTGCCACACCGTAGGGAGGTGACTCGTTGTTGCTTCGAGAGTTTAGCAACACGAAGCCACCAGAGTTTGATGGGACGCAGGATCTGATCGCTGCGATGAGATGGATTTCTGATATCGAGGGATGCTTCTATATGTCTTCATGTTCAGAGCATCTGAGGGTACGATTCGCGCTGAACCAGCTCCGCTTTAAAGCGAAGGATTGGTGGAAGTTCGTGACGGCGAGCTTCACTCTTGCAGAAATTTCAGCAGTGACCTGGGAGAGGTTCACCACCATGTTCAGAGATGAGTATGTTCCCCCAGTGGAGAGGGAACGGTTGATTCAGGAGTTCTTGAACCTCAAGCAGGGTACTGATTCGGTTACCGTGGTTACCAGGAAGTTTCACGAGAAGGCGATGTTCTGCCCTAAGCAGGTGTCTTCTGAGCAGGCACGTATGAGCCAGTATTTGGGCTTTCTGAGGAGAGACATTTGGGAGTTCATGTCGAACTCGACGTACCGGACATTTGCTGAGCTCCAGGAAAATGCCAGGAAGAGGGAGATTGAGTTGGAGACTCAGAGGATGGATCGGCGGCCGACACAGTCTCAGCCGGCAGCCAAGCAGACCAAGTCCGCTGATACGAGATCTGGAGGCCAGAAGGGCCACACTTGTGGGAAGTGCGGCAAGGGACATGATGAGGTATGTCGATCGGGTGCTTGCTACAAATGTGGCAAGGAGGGGCATATCGCCAAGGATTGCCCCAAGGGATTTATGGTTTGCTTTCATTGCAACCAGACTGGCCATCGGAAGGTCGAGTGCCCGCAGTTACATCAGGGATCAGCACAGGGATCTGCACCTGCTGCTAGGGTTACCGAGGTTCGGCCAGTGAAGGCCGAGACACCAAAAGCTCGCAGGAGAGCTTTCTAGTTGACAGCGGAGGAGGTCCGCGCACCGGCCGATGTTGTGGCTGGTATGTATTCATTATTTATGTTGAGTTGAGATATTGTGCTTATATGATGATATGTGTAGGTACTTTTCTTGTGAGTTCTGTACCTGCCTTAGTGTTATTTTACTCGAGTGCGAGTCGATCGTTTATGTTGATAGCTTTTAGTCGGCACATCAGCAGCAGACGAGAGGCATTGAGTCGACCTCTGCGAGTTTCCATAGCTGACGAGCGAGCAGTGTTTGCCACGGAGGTGATACGAGGATGTGTACTCGAGATCTTTGGTGTTGAGTTCCCGATAGATCTGGTCCCGATAGCAATGGGGGATGTGTGTGTCATAGTGGGCATGGATTGATTGAGCCGATTTGGGGATGTGATAGACTACGAGCGGCAGTTGGTGACAATACGAGACCCTAGTGGGGGAGTACTTACGGTGTACGGCGAGGGTACCCGATGTGGGTCGGCATTCTGTTCGACTGCTAGAGCGAGACAGAGTTTACAGCAGGGCTGCAGTGGGTTTGTAGCCTATGTGATAGACACACGAGAGGCTGCTGGGAGGCCCAGTTCGATTGATGACGGTGCGATAGTGCGTGAGTTCATGGATGTTTTTCCCGAGGAGTTGTCGGGTGTTCCTCCCAAGAGGCAGGTAGAGTTCCGCATTGATTTGGTACCGTGGGCAGCACCTATCGCCAAGGCGCCTTATCGTCTTGCGCCGCCAGAGATGCAGGAGTTATCCTCGCAGCTTCAGGAGCTGCTGGGGAAGGGGGTTATTAGACCAAGTAGTTCCCCTTGGGGAGCGCCGATCCCTTTTCTTAAGAAAAAGGATGGTTCACACCGGATGTGTATTGATTACCGGGAGTTGAACAAGCTAATGGTCAAGAACCATTATCCATTACGGAGGATCGAAGATTTGTTCGATCAGTTGCAGGGAGCGTCTTGGTTTTCCAATATTGATCTGAGGTCTAGATATCATCAGATGAGAATGCGAGATGAGGATATCTAGAAGACGGCGTTCAGGACTCGTTATGGACATTATGAGTTCGTGGTGATCCCTTTCGGGCTCACTAATGCACCGACGGCATTCATGGATCTCATGAACAGGGTGTGTAGGTCGATGTTAGATCGTTCAGTGATTGTGTTCATTGATGATATATTGGTGTATTCGAGATCCAGTGAGCAGCATGAGGAGCATTTGAGGGAGATCCTCAGAGTTTTCAGATCGGAGAGGCTTTATGCCAAATTCTCTAAGTTCAAGTTCTGGTTACGAGAGGTCCAGTTCTTGGGGCACCTCGTTAACTAGAATGGGATTTTGGTCGATCCGGCTAAGATTGAGGCAGTCATGAGGTGGGGGGTGCCGACATCGCCCACCGAGATCAGGAGCTTTCTAGGATTTGCCGGATACTATCGGATATTTATCATGGATTTCTCCAAGATTGTCGTGCCACTCACCAGGTTGACCCGGAAGGGTGTTTCTTTTTCATGGGGTCCGTAGCAGCAGACCTCGTTTGATACACTTCGCCAGAAATTATGCAAAGCCCCTGTATTAGCCCTCCTGGAAGGGTTGGAGGATTTTGTGGTATATTGTGACGCATCAATATCAGGGTTGGGTGCGGTGCTTATGCAGAGGGGGCATGTGATAGCGTATGCATCGAGGCAGCTGAAGCCTCATGAGGCGAGATATACCACCCACGATCTGGAGTTGGGGGCAGTGGTGTTTGCCCTCAAGATTTGGCGTCATTATTTATATGGGGTTCGGTGTACCATATAGACGGACCATAAGAGTTTGAAGTATCTGATGGATCAACCCAACCTGAATATGCGACAGAGGAGATGGTTGGATGTGGTAAAGGATTATGATTGTAAAATCTTGTACCACCCGGACAAGGCTAATGTGGTAGCCGATGCGCTGAGCCGTAAGGCGAAGAGTGCCCCGATTCGAGGCACTTGTATGAGATTAACAGTGATGACCCCGGTGTTGGACACCATTCGGGAGGCCCAAGCACAAGCCTTGATACCGAAGAACCGCAAAAGGGAGCGGGTGATCGGGCAGGTGTCCTAGTTTGTTATCGATAGTCGAGGGCTGATGACCTTTCAAGGTCGGATTTGGGTGCCATATGCAGGCGAGGCACGTACCCTTTTGATGGAGGAGGCATATAGATCAAGATTCTCGATCCATCCCGGGGCTACAAAGATGTATTTGGACCTAAAGAAAGATTATTGGCGGCCCTGTATGAAGAGGGATGTCGCGTGGTTTGTCGAGAGGTGCTTGACATGTCGCAAGGTTAAGGCCGAGCACCAGAGTCCGCATTGCAAGTTACAGCCGCTTGAGGTTCCCCAGTGGAAGTGGGAACAGATTTCCATGGACTTTATCACCAAATTGCCAAGGACTGCAAGGGGTGTCGATGCAATTTGGGTGATCGTCGACCGGCTGACGAAGAGCACGCATTTTCTTGCTATCAGTGAGAGCTCTTCCGCCGAGAGATTGGCAATGTTGCATGTGAAGGAGGTGGTATCACATCATGGAGTACCGATCTTGATGGTGTCAGATTGAGATGTACGTTTCACTTCCAGGTTCTGGAAGAAGTTCCACGAAGAGTTGGGTACGAGGTTGCATTTCAGTACCGCCTACCACCCCAGACGGACGGACAGAGTGAGCGAAAAATTCAGACGCTCGAGGACATGCTCGAGCATGTGTGTTGGACTTCGGAGGAAGTTGGGACACATATCTGCCATTGGCTGAGTTTTCATACAACAACAGTCACCATTCTAGTATTGATATGCCTCCCTTCGAGTTGTTGTATGGGAGAAGGTGTCGGACTCCCATTTGCTGGGGAGAGGTAAGGCAGCGTGTGATGGGTAGCACTGAGATAATACTTCACACGGCAGAGCAGATACATCGGGTTAGACAGAGGTTACTGACGGCTCAGAGTCGTCATAAGAGTTATGCGGATTGTGACCATCCGAGCTGGAGTTCCAGGTGGGGAACTTCGTGCTCCTGAAAGTATCTCCTTGCAAAGGAGTGATCTGATTCAGGAAGAGGGGCAAGCTGGGGCCCCGGTTCATCGGTCCATTCAGGGCGACCACAAGGGTGGGAAAGGTAGCATATCGGTTAGAGCTACCTACGGAGTTGATCCAGATTCATGATACCTTCCACGTGTCATAGTTGAGGAAATGTATAGCCAACGAGTCGGCGGTGGTACCATTGGAGGATATCCAGGTGGATGCGAGCCTGAATTATGCGGAAAGGCCAATCACGATACAAGATCGGAAGATCAAAGTTCTGAGGAACAAGGCGGTGTCACTGGTGCAGGTCCAGTGGCAACCTCAGAAAGGGTCCGACCTGACCTGGGAGCCGGAGTTGGAGATGCGGCAGCAGCATCCAGAGTTGTTTGTCGAGCAGGACTTCGAGGGCGAAGTATGATTCTAATGGGGGAGAATTGTAACATCCGGATTCCTAGGTACCCTATGTTAAGTATTTATATTGATTTTATGAGAGGGACTCGGCGAGTTGGCGCTCAGACTCGCCGAGTGTGATCGCGCATCTTTTGGTCTGATTTAATGAGGGACTCGACGAGTCCATGAGTGGACTTAGCGAGTCCACGTTGTTTAATGAAACCCTAATTCTCGGGGCCTGAGCCCTATTTAAGGACTCTTATAGCCACTATTTGCGGCTACCAGACCCTTGAGAGAAACCCTAAGAGTGCTTGAGCGTTTATGAGAGATAAGAAGCCATTATTTGACCTTTGTGGGTTGGTTTTGCAAGAAGAAGTTGATTCCAGCTTAGAGGAGGCCAAGGAGGTTGCATATTTGCGGATCTCAAGCTTAGGGCATCATCTTTGAGATAGCATATCGATCCTTTCTCTGTTTTGTTAAGGAATCCATGGATCTAGGGTTTTCTATACCCTTTATTGGGTTGATTTGTTGGGAATATGGTCCCTTACCATGTTTAGATATTAGATCTGGATCCATAGTGGTCTAGAGAACACTTTCCATCTTGCTTTATGAGGAGTCATGGAAGAAATGGACTTAGGTTGTTGTATTTGGGGCTAAATCAGCAAGTAGTGTCATTTGGACGTTGCATGAGTATCAAGTTTGAACCTTTGCGTGATTATTGATCTTGGGAAAGTTAGATCTATGGATTAGAGGAACAGATCTAACCTCATAAGGTCATTTGAGTGTGAGCATGGAATGAACTCGCCAAGTCCATGAGCGGACTCGACGAGTCGAGTCGGGGTTGCCCCCATTTTGTGTCAGGTGTAACTCGTCGAGTGGAAGAATGACCCGACGAGCCAAGAGAGTCTGTAAGGATTCAGAGGACCCGTATGGACTCGCCGAGTCACCCATCTTCACTCGACGAGTCGGGTCAAAGTTTGACCGTTGACTTTAGGATTCTGGTCAAGACTGATTTAGGAGAGTTCAGGGAAGGGTAGAATGGCCTTCTACCCAGTCTGTAGAGATGAGATCATGAGAGTGTATTGATCAGGAATGTTATTTGAATAATAGGAGGAGGCTGAGTCGGGACGTTGAGCACGAGAGTTTATTCGACTTCATTAAGGTGAGTCTTCTCACTAAACTGTACCTGGAAGGGTACCTATGTGTGACTGGAAGGTCTTGTATGCTATGATGTATGTGCTATATGCGGTTATGTGATATGTATGTGCTATGTATATTATGTATGATAAGGGCCAGAAGGTCAAGATGATATATATGTATGTGCTATGTATGTTAACTTGGTAAGGACCGGAAGGTCAAGAGGTTACGGACCGGAAGGTCGATATGGGTAGGACCGGAGAGGGCTGCCAGGATTTGGGACGGAACTCCCCTGAGACACATGGATCGAAAGATCCTACAGAGTTAGGGCCTGGAAAGGCGTATGTGGGGTATGTGGTATTTTGGGGAACTCACTAAGCATTTATGCTTACAGTTGTTGTGTGATGTGTTTCAGGTACTAGCAAGGATTGCAGGAAGGCGCCGACATGATTCGTACACACTCATGGAGTTTATGATATTGAGATCTTGGGACATATTTTGTTATGTTACAGTGGACACATTATGTTTTTATGATTTTCGTGTGAATGAAAGTATGTTTTAAAATGAAAAATTGTTTGAAAAATTCATGTCGTTACAACAAATGTCGAACCGAAGTGATAAGCTCAAACTCTCAAATCACAACAACAAACTCCACCACCTATATTCATCATAAAACCTTCTATATAAATTCCCCGTTTACTAAAATACCCCCAGAAGTCAAACTGGTCAACCCTTGGTCAAGGTCACAGTCCACGGTCATGGTCAACAGTCCATGTTGACCCAACTCGTCGAGTGCAACTTACTGACTCGTCGAGTCCTTCCGGAACACGAGAAATGTTGAAAACCCTAGTTGACTCGCCGAGTTTCCTGATAACTCGTCGAGTCCATGCGTGTCCAATGTTGGGAAAACCCTAACTGACTCGTCGAGTCATCTCACTGACTCATCGAGTCCATGCAGAAACCAAAAACAAGAAACCCTCTTTAGACTCGTCGAGTTGACTCATGAACTCGTTTAGTCCCTTCAGTCTTTTTCTTTTATAGACGTTTTTAAGCCACCCTAAAGCCCCAAAATGCAGATCTAACCTCCTAGGGCATGGTTTCCACGTAAAGTTGCAAACTTTACGTGCATGGATGGTCCTAAATGTCAAAACCAAGTGAAAGGGGGGTTTAACCCAAAAAGAAAATCCCAAGCTTGCTAAATCAGATAACTTTATGGCTATAAGGACCAAGAGGAGTCCAAATCTAAAGTTACAACTTCAGATCATGCCTAATACCCGAAATGACTTCCAAATATACTAAAGATTGCCTTAAACCTAAGCATGAAGAGATCTAACTAAAGATAAGCCAACGTAACGACTTGTTACCTTGAAAATGATGCCAAGATGAAATAAAGTCGGATCCACAAGATCCTCTTTGTCCAAGCTTCTTATACTTCACACCTTCTTCACAAAATGCACCAAAAACACTCTTTAAGCTTGACAAAAACGCAAGAACAAGGTTAATATCGATTAGGGTTTCTTCTGGCTGTCAAGAGGTGGTAAGGGACTAGAGGTAAGGACTTAAGGTCCTTTAAATAAGGTGCAAACACTAAACATTAGGGTTTCATCTTCCATCTCCTACTCTTCGATTTCGGGTCCTCCGACTCGTTGAGTAGGTCCAATAATCCACGCGGGGCTATCCCGCCTCTACCCGACAAATTGGGGCAACCAACTCATCGAGTATGTCTATAAACATGTACAAAATGCTATTAAACTTATATCTGGGAGTCGGGGTATCGCAAACATCTTGCTTTCATTTCTTATTTTTAGTCATTTAAAAAAAATACCTTAATGTCTAATAAAGCAATCTACTATGCTAGAATGGGTACATTGCTATTAACCCATTCTACTTTGAAAGTACAATGCCAAAATTAGGATAATGTTAGAATTTTATTTTATTTTAATTTTTTCTTATTAAAAGAATTATACTTTGAAATTTCAACGCTAGATGTGGGAATCAGAACACAAATCCAATGGTGCAACTGTTGGGTCCTATTTGACACTATTAACTTCACCCTAAAACTGAAAAAAAAAAATCAAATACCCAAAATAGTAACGCCAGTATGATTAACAAAATCAAAACCCTAAAAAAAATATAGTAAACCTTATGCCCAAAAAAGATTAAACAAATTTTAAAAGGGTGATTTTCACTGATCTTGCAAACATGAATCATGTGATCAGTTGAGCTCGAGGAAAATAAGAGATTATTCCACTAATAGCGGACCAGTTGGGTCCTATTGTTTGAAACATTGTCATCTTTTCTTGTACTTCAAGAATCTTACTTGTTGGGAGCTTGGTAAATATGCGACTCCACTCCTAATTAATATGTGTTTCATTTTTTTTTACATTCTAATTTTGAATATTTATAGGATCAGACGAAACACTTTCTCCATTTTATGGTTGCTTATCAGCAAATCTTTATGGTGTATTTTATTGAACTGGGATATGGTGTTTGCTACCTCTTTGTTTCAGACTTTCAGTAGGTATAATATCAATAAATCCATTTTTGGTTCTTGTTGAAGTATTTTAATCTTAAAAAATTTCTATCATTGAACATCATGATACATGGTAGAGGCTAATGCAATAAGGTATGCAAATGGTTATAATGGTTCTACATGATTGTTAAACAATACATTGTTATAGGTTTCAAAAGAGCATGAAAGAAAATGATCAATCTGATGTAGTAATAGAGGCAACAACCTGAATGGCCATAATTAACATGTACACGGTAAATAATAAAGACCATAAAACAATCAAAACTAATATGATAGCACACAAATAAGGTTTTTTTTCGTTTATCAACAATAGGCAATTAATTAATAAATATGTAGATTATTTACCTGATGAAAAAAAATGCAAAGAGCCAAAAACCACCCGTTACTCCAGTTTCAAAACATAGATTTCGGATGATTTCTACCTCCTTCCAGGCTCTCTCCACACTCCAGAAATCATAAAAATTACTAGATAAATAATCTTATTCAAAGTGAGAGAGAAGTACTGTTTTCCAACATTTTTTACTCTCATTTTTTAATCACCAGTCATGTTTTTTTTACAGAAATGTATGCGTCATTTTACCCATTAATGGATTAAATATATAGAACCTTTCATAATTTTTACAACGAACTAGATACTCCGTTTGTATTACATATGTATTTTCCATAAAAATATATTGTGTTCTCTAGTAATGTAGTAATTTTTTGATAATGAATTAAGATGGTAACAAACTTCTAATTTTGTTCATATTTAATCATTGAATTTTTTTGTGCTTGATTTACCTTTGAATTAGTTGAAAATGTTCACATTTTACGCTTATGACCGGTTATAAGGGTAAAATATGACCAATTTCAAATATTTTAGGGGTAAATAAAGCACAAAAAAATTTAATGACTAAATGTGAGAAAAATTGAATGTTTGTTACCCTTTCAAGCCATTATCTTGTAAATGATTCTAAATCTTATTAAGAATGAGCACAAGCTAAATATGAAGCTCACAAAAGTGAGGATGCTGCAAGAATTGTGTGATATACATTTATTGTGTAAGGTATTAGAAACAACACTTAAAAATACAATTGGAGCATCTTTAATCAAATAGAAATTGAAGAAGCAAATATTTTTGTGGTTTTAAAAATATACTTAGGACATGGGCAAAGATTTTAACTCTAGTGGTAGAGTCGGTCGTTACAAATCATGCGAGGACGAGAGAACATATGATAAATAAGTGTGAAGGTACAGCAATGTTAAATTTGAATGGGAATTTTCTCTTTACAAAGACACTAACTTTGATTAGAGAGTGTGGATGCATAAGATCAAGGTAGTAGAGTGGTACATGAGTAGTCTAGGTGCTAGTTGCCTTTACATTGTTTGTGTATTTTGCCTAGTTTTCATTGTTTTTACTTTGAACTTGTTTTGTCGATATTTTTCTTCCAAATTATTACTTGTATCTACCTTTTCTATTTCTATGTTGGTTTTGTATGTACCTTCTCACCATGCTCCTTTTGATTTTTGATCTATTTTTCGTTTTATTGCTCATATATGTGTATTTTTTTCCTTTGTGAAACTCTACATATTATTTCTTCTTTGTGGGTTGGCGTTTCAATTATACATGAATAAAGAAAATCTAGTTAAAAGTTTATCTTATTGACTATGATTAAAGTAATGAATTAGAACATGGTTATGTGATATGCATTCTATTCTGTAGTACTACTTACAAACATAACACAAAATAAATCGTAGTGACTGAAATCAAAATTATTAATCTAAGTAATTGCTACCAATAAGCAAAATACACTAAGGGATTATTACATAAATATATAATGACTTGAAAGGGTAACAAACTTTCAACTAGTTCATATTTAGTCACTAAACTTCTTTTTGTGCTTGATTTACCCATGCATTATTTGAAATGTTTACATTTTACCCTTATGATTGGTCGCGGTCATAAGCGTAAAATGTGGAAAATTTCAAATAATTCATGGGTAAATCAATCACAAAAAAAAATTAGTGACTAAACATGAACAAAGTTAAAAATTCGTTACCTTCTCAAGTCATTATCCCTTCTGATTATTATAACTTCAACCGGAAAACCGTCCATTAACACTATCCCACATGGTATTTTTGAGACGCATCCAAACAGTCCCGAAATTTATTTGATTCTAGTCAAAATAAACATACAGGCCATCAATACAACTATGGGATAGTTTTGCAAAACCAAGGAAAAAGCGATCAACTAAACCAATCAAATCATGACTTGATAACTATATTGGGTGCTAGATGAAGCCGATATTAAACCTGATTCTAGAAAAGTTGGTTACAACGAACCACCAGACATCCGGTTAACATAAGATCAACATCTCGTTAATATAAGATCAAACAACTGCCTCACACCACTATATATATATATATATATATATATATATAGCAATGATCATTTGAGAACTTAAAGGTTTTCCGAGAACCCGAGAACCAAACCAGGGCCGTTAGATCAAAATAATAAAAGGCTAGGATCATTTGTGGCATTTTTGTGAATACTTGAGAAAAAAACAACACTGTGACATGATAATTAAATGATTTTGGGGCATTTTAGTGATGAATTACCTTGAATTAGGTAAACCCTTTCCATCTCTCTCTCTCTCTCTCTCTCTCACATCTGACCTCCTATCGTCACATCGCCTCCGAAGACGACCCTTTGCTCATGTTCTTCCTCATCGTCGTTATCTTTGGTCGCTGTTGATCTGGAAATTTGAATCGATTTCTCGCATGGATCTTATGAGTATCATCAGGGAACGCTTGATAATCTCCAAACTGACATGGATAACACCGGTATTCTCTTTGCAGTTACGCTCGATACCAAAGTAAGTCATCTCTATTCTCTACTAGATCTCCACTAATCGGTCGATTGTTTGCAATTTACTTTTTTGCATCATCTACACAACAATGTGTAATTCTTCTAAGTGTTTATGCATCAGATATGGATCTAATTTTGACTTCTATGGTAAAATTGACTACTTATGATATTGATTATATTATTAAATGGTGTTCAAAAGTATAATCTAGTTCCCAATTATGTTGGGAGGTTGAATTTTTCATTATCGTTTGATGCTATGGTTCGTTGATCTCATATAATTAGAACTATAAGCTCGTCCTTATTGGTCATGGCTACACCATTTGTTTTCCGTTCAGCCATGGCATTAGTTTTTGATATGATAAAAACTAAATTATCAGTCAACGATCTCTTTCGCTCTCGTGTTCTTCATCGGTTATCTCCTCTCTACTCACCTCACTCCGCTTATTAACAATCAGAAAACCAAATTGCTAGATTTAAAGGAAGTCGGTAATCTGATTTATTGCCCTAAAACTGCAACTGTACGGCCATGGGATGCCCGCTTCTCATATAACCTCATTTATTTCCAGCTCCACCTCAGGTTTTGCCATTACTTATCCAATTTATTTCCATAGAACACTATAATCTCACATGTTGTGTACATATTTGTTTCTCGTTTTGGGTTTCATTATAATCTAATTTAATTGACATGCATTAGCCCAAAAATAATGTTCCTGTGTTAATGTGCTGAATTTTAATAGGCAGTGGATTGCTCTCCTGTGAGTTCAGTAGCTGCAAACAAAGCTTCTTTTGTAAATACATCAACTTCTGGCATGCAACTATGCAAGTGAAGTGATGCTCTTTATTTTGCTTTCACTTGAAATATCTCTTCATGTTCTAACTTGTTTTCTTATATTCTCAAGGGTCACAAAAAATACCTGTAAATAAGATGGTGCGGATAGATTTATAGGATCCTTCTGGGAGGATGCATGCTTATTTGCAGGCTAAGCCTTCTAGACACCATGAAAGCAATTCTGGTTTGAATTCTTTGAGGTAGGAATAGGATCTCTCTCTATATTTCCATATAAATAATCGGTAACACTCCTCATGAAATTGGACTATAGTATTCATGCCCTACTACTTGCTACAATCAAAGGTGTCTGCAATGCAGGTCTTCCATCAGATAAAGAAGGAATCCTAAGGAAAGTACTGATCTTACAAGTGTTTAGGAACTTATTGATGAATTTGAATGTGGTTGTCACTCTGGTACCCTTCATCACCACATTCATTATGAACAATATATGCATAATCTTCTTGTGTTGTTGATGTCTGATCACTGATGTGGTTCTTTCTGCTAGGTCTTTTGGACACTGTAAGGAACTATACATATGTTAGTATGGCTGATGATGATTTTTCTCTCCTTCAACATAATACTCATTTATATCTTGCCAAAGTTGTAAATTTGAGGTAATATACAATATACTACCTCTGCTTTCTGATCTGTTCCAGCTAAGTACTTCATATACATACATACATACATACATACATACATACATACATACATACATATATTGCATTGAAGTAACCAAATCCTTGCAGAACTAGTTGATACATGAGCTCCTTGCTACAAAAAGAAAAAAAGGAATTTTATGCCCAACCTATATATATATATATATATATATATATATATATATATATATATATATATATATATACTGTTAGCTTTGCAGAGTTCCTATAGGTTGGGCATAAAATTCCTTTTTTTCTTTTTGTAGCAAGGAGCTCATGTATCAACTAGTTCTGCAAGGATTTGGTTACTTCAATGCAATACAGTTTAGTGAGCCTGCTAGCACTAACTAAAGAAGATCTAGATTCACAAGGCATTTATTACATATGTATAAAAATGAATGCTAAGCTACTAAGCGAGAAATTTGAATTGCTGGATGAATATTCTTGCATTCATGTGGATCCACAAGCCAATTTGTCAAGGCTTCCTGTCATACTTGACCGGTACAAACCTGACATGGACCGTGCTCCAGAATTTCTTCTTTGTTTTGGAAATGATGTAAGCTACACACCAAAATGTATATAATACAATTATGCACAAATATAAATACATAATAATATCTTGTTTAAGTGACATGGAATGATGAGAAAGTTTGCTTTCAAACAATTGTTGCTGCTCTTGGAAACTTGTATGCTATGCATCCACCTCTATTGCCAAATCCATGAGGTGAAGGAGTTTCAGATGTTTATAAAAGACAAGGGAAAGGAAATGCTTCATGAGGAACGTTTTTTTTTTCACTCTAAGTTCCTTTAACTTGTTTGATCTGTCTACATTACATCCATTTTTGAGTTAAAAGTCCTTAGAAGGGATATTTGAGAAAATGCAACTACAAAACTAAATACCCCTCAACATTTCCCATTCAAGGTCTATCTCCCTCGTTTTAGTGGAAGTAAGGATTTCACAGGGGGATTTTTAGCACAAATACAAAAGACAGGGATATATTTTAGAGAGGGCCATTTTTTTCTATTTTTGCGTTGTACTTTCAAAAAAAATTCAGTTTGAAAATACCAAAAGTAATCGATATATTTGAAACTTTGTGTAGAACAATATAATGCGATCTTTACAAAAAAATATTAATGCTAGAAAATATTGGTGCTTTATTTTTTAGTTTGAAAAGGAATAGGTTACACTTCAAAGAGCTTATGTTATGAATTTTTCACATGGAAACTCTTATGTATATTAAATCAACTCTACTTTTATGGAACAACAGTTTCAAACCATCAATTGCTACTCCGTTCCCTGGAAGAATGCAAGTTTTCAACAAATTCAACATCTGTTATTGGTGCTTTATTTTTGAGTTTGAAAAAGAATAGGTCCCATTTTTCTAAATAGATATCTATTATTTATGTGTTGGAAGTGATGAATTTAATGTGAATCATAAATATAATAACGCATATTTGATTCATATAAAAGTATAGTGCAGTGGTTAATCTGGTTCTCATAGTGGACAGATATATGTTTTTATTGGTATGATCTAGTTAATTAGTTGTTATGATTGGCTAATCTGGTTCTGAACTCTATGTGATATTGTGAAGAACTTAGATCTGTTAAGTACTAACTCTTGTTAGATAATGTTTTGACCTTCTTCATGTTGAGTGGTCTGGATGTCATTAGTCTTGGAAATGAAGTAGAAGATGGATTTATTGCTGCCGATCCTAATCTTTCATCTTTAGTTTTATGTGGTAATGATTTTTCTGATGCAAATGGTGTAAAAAAACAATGACATATGAATTACATGTGATTTACATGTAATTCACAAGTAAATCACATATGAATTACATGTGATTCACATGTAAATCACAAGTGAATCACATATGAATTACATGTGATTCACATATGAATTACATGTGATTCACATATGATTCACATGTAATTCCCATATGATCCGTTTGTGATTCACATGTAAATCACAAATGAATTACAAGTGAATCACATATGAAGTACATGTGATTCAAATGTAATTCACATATAAATTACATGTGATTCACATGTAAATCACAAGTGAATTACATGTGATTCACATATAAATTACATGTGATTTACATGTAAATCACAAGTGAATCACATATGAATTACAAGTAATTCACATGTAATTCACATATGATCCATTTGTGATTCACATGTAAATCACAAGTGAATCGCTTATGAATTACATGTGATTCATATGTAATTTACATATTAATCACATTTAACTCACAAGTAATTCACATATAAATTACATGTGATTCACATGTAATTCATATGTAAATTACAAGTGAATCACATATGACTTACATGTGATTCATATGTAATTTACATATGAGTTACATGTGATTCATATGTAATTTACATATGAATAACATGTAATTCACAAATAAATCACAAGTGATTCACATATGAATTGCATGTGATTTGCATGTGATTTATATATGATGCCATATGTAAATGTGATTCACATGTGAATCGCATGTAATTCATATGTTATTGATTTTTAAAAATTTAGTTTTAAAAAAAATTACAATTTTTTTGAAAATTTTGTAGTTTTTTTTTTTGAAAAAAGAATGCAGCTTTCTTTAAAAAACTTGCAGTTTTGTTTTGAAAAAAATAACAATTTTTTTTGGGAAAAAATGTTGTTTTTTTTTTTTTAAAAAATTACAGTTTTTTGAAAAAATTTTAGTTTTTAAAAAAATTGCAATTTTTTTGAAAAAAAAAATGCATTTTTTTCGAAAAAAAAATGCAGTTTTATTTTGAAAATAAATACAGTTTTTTGAAAAAAAAATATTTTTTTCAATGTTTTTTTCGTAAATTCATGTATTCTATAAAAAAAATAAAAAATATGCACTTTTTAAAAAAATATTGAAAAATTCAATTTTTAAAAAAATCCGAATATTTAATTTATTATGTAGCTTTTTAAACATTTATATTACTATGATCAATAACAAAAAAAAATAACATTAAATTAGATTGGTAAAATGACGATCATGTCGTTAATGAGTTAATTTTTATCCAACGCTCCACTTTTAGTTCTCGAGTTCTCGGGAAAATTATAAGTTCTCAACCAATTTCATATATATATATATATATATATATATATATATATATATATATATATATATATATATATATATATATATATATAGGGTAAGACTCTAAAGAACCAACGATCCAATCTTTTTTTCAACTTTTACAACTTATTTTTTATTAAAAAAAAACTAAAAATACAGAAATTCATAACTTTTTATCCTTTTTCCAATGATATCAAATTCGATAAACAAATTTTTTTTCGTCAAATTCACATTGTGAATATTTAAAAATTCACAATGTGAATCTAAATTCACACGGTGAATCCGAAAAATATATTTAACATTCACAATGTTAAATTTTGAATTTTGATATTTTTAGTTTTTTTTTACGATAAAGTATAAGCACTAGAACTTGAAAAAATATTTTGCTCCTTGGAAAACCAATAATTATGGTTCTCTATTGAACTTTTCCATATATATATATATATATATATATATATATATATATATATATATATATATATATATATATATATATATATATATATATATATATATCGCCACTAATAGTATTGTTTGTCACCGTTCAAAGTATATGTCGTTGATATAGTTGTAGCGGCGACACGTACCAAATGCGGACTGGCGTTGCTTCTGAAACTCTATTCTTGTAGTGTCGTGTACCCGGCCAAGATTAAAGTATCATGCTACTTAAGTTATTTATGTAATCATCAGATCAAATTAATAGTAACATATAATCAATATTTTTATTGATGACCTACGCTTAGGATATGAATTTGAGTCGTAACCTTTATATTTTTTAAATTGTACTCCTATATTGCAACCGGTGTCTGAGAGGAAACTTGAACCATTTTTATCATTGAGGGAGAAGAACTTCTTATGATACCTCTAGGCTAAATACATGTCGGTTCATAATCTTTTAAATATCATAATAAAGTCTTCATAACTTAAATATATTCATGTGTATAATGAAACAATACATATATGATGAAATGAAATCAAGTTTATTTTATTTAGAAGGAACTTTATAAATGCTCCCTTTGGTATCCTGAAATTTAATGTTTAGTCCCTAAGTTTCAAAAACTCTTATGGATGGTCCATATGGTTTCAAAACTTTTAATGTTTGGTCCTTAAACTTCACTCCATCAGCTTTCTACCTTTAACTAAATAACATTTTCGTCGTTTCACTACCACAAAGACCATTTATGAAGTTTTCCCTTATTTAAAAAAAAATATATATATAATTATTTAATATGAAAAGTTCTCACCTCTCTCTCTCTCTCTCACACACATACACACATATATACCCTTCTATAAACTAAAGCAACAACTCTGATTGCAAACTGAGGATAGCTTTGATTCCAATTCACAAACCCACCACAACAAGCATAAGCACAAGCTCCCCTTGTTTTTTCTGACTTACAAAACTCATTTTCTTTGTTTGG
Organism: Lactuca serriola; assembly: GCF_051521515.1. NCBI lineage: Eukaryota > Viridiplantae > Streptophyta > Magnoliopsida > Asterales > Asteraceae > Lactuca > Lactuca serriola. The sequence goes on along the minus strand of NC_136412.1, from coordinate 261,447,895 downwards.
GAATTTGTTTTTTACCCTTTCTTTTTAGGGGTTTTATTATATTTTTCCGGGTGTTCAAGAACATAGAAGAAGAAGAGGATCTAAACAACTTCTTTTTTGGGTTTTGATGAGACTGTGTTAAAGATAAAGATCTGAGCAACACAAAAGTGTTGAAAAAATGTTGGGAATGGCTAATGGTAGTAGAACACCAGCTACACAACCACAAGATTTTTCGGTCGTCAATGGCGATCAAGATCCTGGTACCCGGTTCGGACTTGGAAGAATTGTTGGGTCGGATTATGGAGGGATTGAGTTTACAACAGAAGAAGTTGAAGCAATATTAAATATGAAGATCGGAACTAAAGATAAATTCAATCTCAAGGTTCTTTCTTGTTTTCGTTCTTATTGTATGAAGTGTGTGTTTTTTCTCATTAGTATCAATTCGGGCTGTAAACGAACCGAACAAACACAAACATGGGTTTTTTATGTTCTTTCGTTTAAGTTAGCCGAACAAATAAATGAACATGGATGGATAAATAAACGAGTTTTCTTGTTCATGTTTGTTCGTAAAAAAAATTAAATTTTTCATGTTCGTTCGTTTATGTTCATGGACATGTTAAACGAACATTAATGAACAAAGATAAACAAACACAATTGAACATATATAAACATAAATGAACATATAATATAGTAATGTCATCAAACACAATTAATCATATATGAATATAAAAGGAACTTATATGAACGGACATAAACGAATGTAAACAAACAACATAAACGAATGTTCATGAACATAATTGAACGAACGAGAGCATTGTTCATGTTCGTTCATTTAACTAAACAAACAAGAATTTGTGTTCATGTTCGTTCGTTTATTAAATAAAGAATCATAAATGAACTTCCCGTCGAACCGTCCACGAAAATTTCGTTAAACATTCAATTCGTTTACAGCCTTAGTTTCAATATTATTTTTGAACAACCCTAGTATCAATGTTATTTTTCAACAACCCTATTATCAATATTATTTTTGTGGATTTTCAGGAAAGGGGCACGATAATGATGGAGTATATAAGGAAGCTTGGGATGTGTGTAAGATGATTTTAAGAATTTGAAGGGGGTGCTTTCAAAAGAGCACGAAAACCCTAAATAGACGTTTGAATCAGCAGAAAAGAAATCCAACGATATGGTTATTAGATTTAACCTTAATCTTTCTGTTTTTCATATTTAATTTTACCTAATTTGATTAATCTTTTATCTAACTGGTTTCCAGATATGCTAATGAACGTGAAGGAAGAACTAAATTCCATAATAATGGAATTACAGACAAATTACACCATTTTACAAGGCAAATTCATGAAAGAGCAAACCGACAAATTTATTTGATCCAAATCTACAGCATAAAATCATTTCAGGTATGATTTTTTTGGGGGCTACGATTTTAAAAGGGGAACTACCCATCCCATGTTCTTCGGTTTCTTGTGGGGTAAAACACAGAGCATCATAAACACATTTATTTTTTTGGGGATTTGGTCCAAACCCCGACTTTTTTGGATTGGCGGTCCTTTGAGCTACTTTGTTTTTGGTTTTAGTCCCTCGCAAAATTAAAAAGAAAAAAAAAATACCCTTTTGATATATTTTCTATGTTTTTTATATTTAATATAAAGTTTTATTAATAAAAATTATGGGACCCACCTCTTTCTCTCTCTCTCTCTCTCTCTCTCTCTCTCTCTCTCTCTCGTTAAAGGAAAGAAAGCACCGGTGATTGTAACACCGGTCTAGGCTGCTCACTAGCACGAATGACGCCATAGACCACCACAACCCCACCGGAAACCACCCTCGTTTGTCTTGGTCGAGCCCCACCACAATTCCCTTACTGTTTCTGTCGAGCATCTGCCAAGCACCACCCTACACCACCGTGTTCTTCCCCTTCTTGCTACTGATCAGAGCAAACTGCCACTAGCATCTTAATCCACCTAATTTTTCGAACACCTCCTCCACATCCCCATATCGTGACCCACTGCCTACAAATACCTTTCCCAAACACCTTCGAGCCATAGCCTTACTCCTCCCTGCCCTCTCTCTCATCGAGCTCACCTGAAAAGAAAGGAAACAAAGGCAGTGAGGCTGCCACCATAGCTCTGTCACCACCCATCGTTGGCAAAATCTACTTTACCACCCACCACCGTTGTGACTGTTGGCAAAACCCACTTCACCACCCACCAAACGTCTCCATCCTATTGTAACCCACCACCACCAAACTCCATCGTCGTTGTTGCTTCATCTTGGTCCCTCGTCGAGCATCCGCCAATAAAAATGAAGCAGCAAGGCCGCCCATAGCCACCAACCACAGCCACCCGTCATCGTCGTTGCCCTTTCCACCGTCGTTGCAGTCCGCCACCGTCGCTGCAGTCCACCACCGACGACCCACCATTCTTTCGAGTTTCAAGTTGGGGTTAAGAATGTTATTCAAAGAGGTGGAAAGATGGATGGTGGCAGCGGTGTTTCTTGGTGGCTGGAAAACTGCTCCACCTCCGGTGGGGTGTTCTTGATTGTAAATGAAGAAGGTGGGGGGGGGGGGGGAAGTTGGTCTGGTGAGTGAGAGAGAGAGAGAGAGAGAGAGAGAGAGGGAAACTATTTTTATTTAATATATAAAAATACTTTTACAAAAAGAAAATGGAAAATAAATCTAATAAGGGCAATTTAGTCATTTCAATTTTACAAGGGATCAAATCTACATACAAACATGGCCAAAAGGACCACAAATCCAAAAAAGTCGGGATTTGCATCAAAACCCCCAAAAAATACATGCAATAGGGACCATTTTTGTAATTTTGTCTTCTAGATAAAAAAACAAACCCCAAAATATTTCAGGGGTGTTGAGTAAAAAACAATCCCTATGTTTGGTCCTAAGTATAGAATTGATTCCAGAATTACCGTAACTTAGAGCTTCAGTTGGTTCTGTGCATCCAGGAGAGGGAGAGAGAGAGAGAGAGAGAGAGAGAGAGAGAGAGGCTTTCATATTAAATAATATATTTATTTTAAATAAGGGAAAACTTGATAAATATTCCTTGTGACAGTGAAATGACGAAAATATCATTTAGTTAACACTAGAAAGCTAACAGAATGAGGCTTAAGGACCAAACATCAAAAGTTTTCAAACCATATGGACCATCCGCAAGTTTTTTAAAACTCATGAACTAAACTTCAAAATTCGGGATACGATAAGGACCATTTTATGAAGTTTTTTCTTTTATTTAATAGTTTTGGATCTTTATGAAAAGCAAATATAAGAAGTTATGAAATTACAAGAGGTCAAAAACACACACTTAAACAAATACATAGTCTACATATTCATTGATTATGAAATTACAAGAGGTCAAAAAAACACACTTAAACGAATACATAGATGCTGTTTGTTTTTTTGAAACAATAATTCATAAAGTCTGCGGACAACCTCTGCAGTAGAAGAGGTGGACCAAACGGCTGCTGACTGTAATAAGAAGCGTGTTTGTTTTTTTAACATCTGCATGTTGTTGTAGATATTAAAAAATTAAAGTAAATTGATTTTATAATCCGCAAAAAGTTTTATAATACCGAAAATTTAATAATGTATGACCTTTCGGAAAAAATTTATGATATTTTAGCAAAAAATAATGATATATTAACAAAAAGTAAATATATTTTAGCATAAAATAATGATATTCAATCGACAAATTATTATTATTCAATACAACAAAAAAAAAGAAAAAAAATTTCAACAAGAATAAACAAAAAAAAATGTGAAATAGGATTTCAACAATATATAATCAATATTTTAGTAAGAAAAGAAGAAGAAGAAGAGGTTGGAAAAGATAAGAAGAGGCAAAACAAGTGTTGTGCCAAGAAGAACACGCGCAACAGTTTTTTAATCCGAAAACTTTTGAAAAACAAACAGCTGCGAGATAAAAAATGTTGTGCGTGTGCTGCGTCCCACAACAATAAGAGGTCTAAAGAGATTTTTTCCATAAAACAAATAGCATCATAGTCTACATATTCATTGATTCATTGATCTTTTGTGACACATTCAAGAATACTTTTAAGGTGTTTGTTATATGTGAATGGTTTCTCCAACGGTACTAGGTGCCCTGCATCCTTTATCCAGTCCAAAGTTGCTTTTTCACCCAAGCGTCTGATACATATTAAAACATATTCACTATATAAGATTTATAACAACTTCAATTCCTAGCTAGAATTTATTTTTAACCAACTTTTAAACATATAACACGCTAAAACATAGTCACTATATAAGATTTATAACAACTTCAATTCCTAGCTAGAATTTATTTTTAACCAACTTTAAACATATAACACGCTAAGTGATCAAACATAATTGAATTTGATTAAACTATTTTGTCTTTTTAACGAAGAAAGATACAAGACTTACATTTTCATCGTGTTAGCAAGGTCGAGATCAAAAATCTTGTCGTCATCACCCCACAACATATGTATCGCCTGCAAAAAGATTAATTCAAACGCAAATTATATAACCGAAGGTGTTTAATGCCCAATAATTTCATATTATATTAACTCGCTAAAAGTTTTAATTACCTGCGAGTAGTCGGGATCCGATGTTACATCGGTGTCGGGAACAACCAAGCAATCTAAGAGTTCGTTTCTTTCTTTTCGATTGCTAAACATTGTCTACAAATGTCAAAAAGATAACATCGATCATTACATAATTTGTAATATGATAGAGAGATTGGAGTACATGTAGTTAAGTTATGAGATACCTCAAGAATGTTCCGATAAAAGAAATCGGGAAGCCATGGGAGTTTATGAAACCCAACAGAAAACATCCTCTTCAACCCCTCTACGGTTGAGGGCATCAAAAGGTCCGACCAACTTGACAAACCAAGTCTCTTATACGAGTCAAGGCTAATGGATTCGGTTAACTCTGTAACAGTGGCAGACATAACCATAGACTTGACCAGATTTGGGTACAACTGAGCTATCTTGAATCCAACCATCCCTCCATAACTTAACCCAACTAGTGTCACGTTCTCCACTCTTAGTTTCTTCAACCCTTTAGCCACAAACTCAGCTTGAAAACTTGCAGACCTCTCGTTTCTATCGGTGATTGAGCCACCAAAGAACAAGAAGTCAGGCACATAGACTGAGTATTCACGTGTCAATGCCAAAACTTGTAAGAACCATGTAAAAATACCATCCATGGCGAAAGAGTGGAGGAGTAATACGGCCGGTTTGGTGGGTGGTACGTAGACGATTTTCCTATCATATTTGGTTACGATTTCTTTTGGAACCCATATATTCATTAAGGTCCCTGGCTCTATTTCTATGGTCTGTGGTGTTAATCCAGCAAGCTTTACGATTCCATGAATCAAAGGTGTTAGAACGACAAACACATTTCCCATAATTTGTTTACTTCTTTGAATCTATGAGAGGCAAATGTGAGATTGTGATATTTATGATTTGCAAGTTGTAACTTACTTGGCCCTTTTAATAATAACTGAAGTTGGTAGGGAGATGAATTAAATCGCCACGCACTTAACACCTGGCTACCCCACTTCCCCGTGATACGTACGTGATTGGTTTTTAAATATTTTACACATATTTTGTTTATCCAAATCCAAATATTTTGACTTGAAAAATCAGAGAATCAGAATTAAAATCAACATCAACATCAGTTTTGTCAACCATGATAAACTGATTATGAAGTCATGGCTTAAGTTACAATGATTGCATTAAAAAATACGGAAACACCATCTAAAAAGAAATTGATCTTGATTTTATTTTACATATAAATACACATGTTTTTAAGTGACATAGTTATTTGCAAGTTGTAGGTAAAAATATGTAAATACAAAACAATGATGGGTAACTATAACTTCTTAAATATGTTTGACTTTTAAGTTCAAATATAAGAACAACGTGTCTAAAGATATATAAGACCATTTGGTATAGTTGTCATCAAATGTTGGTATTTTTGTGATTAATTGTGGTGGGAACATGGACCACCTCACCCAATCAATTTGTATATCTTTCTATTTTTCTCTATCTCTCTACCTTTCTCCATCTCTCTACAATTTAATTGATTAAAAAATATATTTTTTTATTTTAATAATAAAAAATAAAAGAAATATAATGGTGAATATTGTAATCTTTTAGTAATTGACTGTGGTGATGAGTTAAGATCTATCACTATGATAGTTAATAATTAATATAACGTATGAACTAAATATGTTTTTAGTTTTACAAAAGCCTTGTAAAATGGGCGAAACCTTGTGTAGAATGACAATGAGAAATAAGCATAGAAAATTCTCAAAAAGTTAACAGAGAAGGAAAAGTATAAAAGGGCCCATCAAGGTTGAAAAACAAATCAACATTGAAAAGTGTGATAAGATAGAGTTGTTTAGTGTAAATGTATGATCTAATTGTCTATAAATTGGTGCTATAAAAGTCGTAGACAATTGAGTTTTTGAACAAAAACCTTATTTTCAAAAAAATATATACTCTAATAAATAAATGAAGGTTTTGTTGCTACATGTCACACTCTCATTCAATTTGTCAAATGTCATTTTGTGGTTATTTTAAAGTAATTTCTTTTTCACATGTCATTTCATAGGTTTTCTACTTTAATAAATTTAATGTAATACTTTAATATAATAATTACAATAAATATAGTAATAAATGAATATCAATTTCATTAATAAACTTACATTCTTATTTCAAAATTCCCAAATTAAAGCTCATTATTTTATTGTTTATTTATTTAAATTTAAAAGATAAAAAAATCAATTTTAATAATTCATTATTTTTCTTATTTTCTTATAAATCCAAAGTTCTTAAATATTTAGACTTTTATATTTAATTTTTTTAATTAACTCATGTAATACATGAGTCTTACACCTAGTATATACTAAATATGTATATTTTTAAAAATATTTTCAAATATATGTAGTTTCAATTTTTTTCTAAAATTTCCGGTTTTTTAATTATTATTAATTTTTTATATATATTTTTTTATTTTCTTTTAACTGTTTGTTTTAATGTTTTTTTTCTATTAATGTTTATCAATTTTTTTAAAAAAAACACCATTATAACCAATGATTTTTTGAATATAAACTAACGAGGGCTCCTTATTTGAAATATCTAAAAATCCAAATCAGAATTATCCGAAATTCCATCTGATGTTATGGATTCTGATAGGCATTTTATAATATTTCGGATATCTGTATAATGAAAGAGTATAAAAATCATATATTTGAATAATTTATAACATATACATGTGTGTGGCTTAGATAGCCAAAATACTAACAACTATGAGCATTATACTAGGAAAGAATAAAAGGAGATTACAACTGCTTCACTAACTATTTACAATAGAGTAACTTAAACATATAAAAGATACATATGTATCTTATTCCTTAACACGCCCCTGCAAGATGGTGGATCCATTAGAGACTCCAATCTTGGAATGAATCCTTTGGAAGAGACCACGTGTCAACAGTTTGGTTAGAGCACCAGCTAGTTGATCAAACGGATTGTTGTGACCAACACACAAGGAACCATCAGTGACCTCCTCACGTACAAAATGATAATCTAGAGCAACGTGCTTCATGCGTGAGTGGTAAAATGGGTTGGCACATGAATATGTAGCTCATGTATTATCGCAATATAAAATGAAATGATGCTTGGAAGGAATGTCCATATCAGTTAAAAGATTTTGAGCCCATGCTACTTTAGATGCCGCATCAGCAAGGGCTTTGTATTCAACTTCAGCGGATGATCTAGAGCCAAATTCTTGACGAGCTAGCCTCCATGATATAATGTTGGATCTATGATAGAGTAGATAGGCAATAGTTGAACGTCCTCCACATTCGCTGCCACCCCAATCGGAGTTAGAGAAGGCAATGAGATCCATAGTGGTGTTGTGACTGAGAAATAGACCATGATGAAGTGTATATTTTAAGTATTGCAGAACCCGTTTTAACAATTGAAAATAAGACTTGGATGGAGAGTGCATGAACTGCAATAATTTGTTGAAAACAAAGGATATGTCTAGTCTTGTAAATGCTAAATAGTATAGCGAGCCAACTAGTTTCTGATAAGGTGTAGGATCAACACTGGCGGACCCGTTCTGCAATTTGAGAGTAACGGGTTCATCAGGGTGGCCACCTCCTTTGCTTAATCCATGTGAAAAAGGGTTAACATGTATTGAATATGACTATGTTAGAAAAGGAAAAACCATTGAGAGTAGGTATGACTTCAACTCCTAGGAATTTGTCAAGAGGACCAAGGTCTTTGATTGACAATCTGGTGGCTAAACTGGTGACTAAGTTATCTAGAAAGGAGGTTTTGCTGCCTATAAGAATGAAGTCATCGACATAGATTAGGAGGTAGCTAAGAATATTGTTATGATTGTAGATAAAAAGAGATGGACATGCTTGAGATTTATGAAACCAAAAAAGTGTAGAAAGATGGTGAGTTCAGTGTACTAAGCTCGTGGTCCTTACTTGAGGTCATACAATGATTTCTTGAGTTTGAAAACATGTATGGGAAACTACCAATTAACAAAGCCAGGAGGTTGGGACATGAAAACTTCTTCATGTAGAGTACCATGAAGGAAGGCATTGTTAACGTCTAGTTACTGTACTGACTAGTTTTGCAAAAGGGCAATGGAAAGTACCATACAGATGGTTACTAGTTTGGTGATCAGACGGGATTTATATTCTCGATAGTGCCATCAGGTTTTCATTTGAATCAGAAGATCCATTTTCTTCCAATTGGTGAGTGGGAGGATTTTGGAACTATCTCCCATGTTCCATTAGCGAGTAGAGCATTAAACTCTTGATTCATGGCTTGACTCCAGTATGGATCTTTTAGCGCTTTTGTGTGGGTAGTGGGTTCAATAGAAGGTGGTATCGGGTGTAGTATAGTATTATTGATGAAGGATGAGCTGAATTATTTGGGATTAACTCTAAAAGAATCGACAAAAAGGATGTGATATGTACAATCAGCCAGAACTAGCGAAAGTGATTTCCTAATATACCGACATTTTTTTGTGTATTTATTATACGATAGAATTGCATGCTAGTATGTAGGCTAAGGATCTTCAATAATTGCATTATAGAATTGTCTGATGTATGATGTCTGATATCCTAGGAGAATTTCTTGTTATGCTATATGGAACTGACGTTATCACTATGCTTGCTTAGTGTATTCATCATAGTTGTAGATAACTAATATTTTATAGCCTGAGAATGTATGATTTAGCCTTATTTCCTATTCCTTGTCTGGTTGTGGGCTTAGGGTAGAATCAAGTTTTCGATTGTCTATCGAATATAGTGTTATGTATGATTAGCACACACGAGCGATTGTAGGGTTAGTGAAAGTTTCATGAGTGAGTATAGTTTGTAGTATGCCAACATGAGGAATGATTAAATACTCTTGAGATCATGAGTATAAAGATGTATGTGTATCTTAGGAAGTGATTTTGTGTGATTGGTGCATTGTTTAGCATGTTTTGGGAGTATCAGCATGAGTAGTTACTTAGAGAATCTAGAACGATTCATGAGTAATGTATGGATATATACATATATATATATATATATATATATATATATATATATATGGAAGGTTGTATTAGGCCTGTACTACTGAAAGCTCATGATCCGTACTCGAATTGAGGAAAAATTTGGGGATTCTAAGGAGCCGATTCATAGTAGATTGAATGGTTTGGCACCATGATTCACTACAATGTGTTTTCATCTTATTCGGTTTACTAGTTATGGTTGTTCAAGTTGAGGATGGGCGTGGTGATTTCTTGGGCCTTAGTGGCCATGTTAGTTTTCGGTTTGAATGGTGCAAACTTAGGTGAGTTAGTTGATTTAGTGGTCTCGAGGTCCTTGCTCGAGGTAGTGCCAGTTGAGTCGCACGACTCAAGAAGGAAGCGATTTTGATGATCAACTCGAGGATTTTAGCCAGAGGCTGAGTGGTTGGAAAATTGATTGGGATGTCCCTATCCACAACGAGGGTTATGTTCTTCCAAATTTCTGTGTTCGGAGGAAAGAGACAGCATACACATGATTTTCAGAGTTGGGATGTAGCCCCAACATGGGGCTAGATAGTTGCTGTTTTTGGTGGAAAGTATGGAAGTGTGGGTATATAAAATATTATTCTTATGTTATGGTTGCCTTAAGATGAGATCAAGGATATGCTTTCTTTGAATATAGTCAGGTCAGGTGTTGGTTGATTGTTTCGAGTGGTCAGGGAAGTGAATCGAGAATGACAACTTTTGTTGTCTCTGATGTATCCTGACTATAAGAATGGTGCCTCTTGTATTTTTGAATGATTCTCAAGATGAATTGATGGTTGTGGATTTGCAGACGAGGTGTGTGGTAGTCCATTTCTTCTAGATAGAGAATTCGTGGTATGAATGGACACAATTATTGCATGTGCATTTTCATGGGATTCTTGATGTTAGAAGCAGTTATGATAGGGGAGTTTCCGAGGTCTCCATCTAATATTCGGAATCTATTTGAGTTTGGTTGGGTTTTATTTGAAATATCATCTTGTATTGTCTTATACATTCCAAGGGTCGGAGATGCTACATATATAGTTGAGCCAGTTTGAGATTTAGTTTGTTTGCAACGTCATTTGGTGGATGTTCGAACCCTAAGTGGGGGAGAACTGTGTATTCTACTTTGACGATCATCGATCTATTCGATTTTATGATTTCAGAAGAATGGGTCATAGAGATCTGTGGACTTAGGGTAGAATCAAGTATTCAACTGTCTATCGAATATAGTCTTATGTATGATTAGCATACACAAATGGCTGTTGAGTTAGTGGAAGTTTCATGAGCAAGTATGGTTTGTAGTATGCCAACATGAGGAATGATTAGCCACTCTCTTGAGAGTAAGTATTGGATGTATGCGTATTCTAGGAAGTGATTTAGTGTGATTGGTGTGATGTTTAGAGGGTTTTGGGAATATTAGCATGAGTCGTTACTTAGAGGATCTGGAACGATTCTTGAGTAAAGTGTGGATATGTGTGGACGGTAGTATTAGGCCCGTACTACTGAAATCACAGGATCCATACTCTAATCTAGGAAAATTTTGTGGATTCTAAGGAGCCAATTGATGGTAGATTGCATAGTTTGGCACCATGCTTCACTGTAATGTGTTTTCATCTTATTCGTTTTGCTAGTTATGATTGTTCAGGGTGAGGATGAGCCTAGTGATTTCGACCTTTGTGGACATGTTAGTTTTCGGTTTGAATGGTGCAGACCTAGGTGAGTTAGGTTATTTTGTGGTCTTGAGGGCCTTGCTCGAGTTTGTGCCAGTTGAGTCGCACGACTCAAGAAGGAAGTGATTCTGATGAACGACTCAAGGATTGCAGCTAAAGGCTGAGTGGTTGGAAAATGGATTGGGATGTCACTATCCACAACAAGGGTTATGTTCTTCCAGATTTTTGTGTTTGGAAGAAAGATACATCAGACACGTGCTTTTTAGAGTTTAGATGTAGACCCAACATGGTGCTAGATAGTTGCAGTTTTTAGTGGCAAGTATGGAAGTGTGGGTGTACACAAGATTATTCTTATGGTATGGTTGCGTCAACCTATCATGAAAATATGTACATTGTATATTTTGGTTTTTGGTTATGGGTACCCTTAATTGATTGTTATGGAAGTATTGTTCATAGCGGGCTCAGGTTTGGCAGCTGTGCTTGGTTATTAGGAGTTCATACGTCGGAGTGGTGTTGTTGGGTTTTTAGGTTCTGCAAGGTCAGGCGAAATGAGTCACCCGAAAAGAATGTATACTCCGGTGGAAATTGCTCCGAAAAGGCGCGGGCGATGACCGTGATTAGACCACCTCAACGAATGGCGCTGATGGTGGTGAGGTGTATAAATCTATGAAATCTCTTGATGATTAAATCACCAAGATGAGGGCAGTATAATCTGGTAACCACGGACTGTAGAATGAATAACTCAGCTTTGTCGGCTTTGGTGGTCTTGAGTTGTGGATAAATGATGTTCCAAATAATTTTCAGCATGATTTTTAAAACCAAATGGATGATGCTAGTCTAAAGGGATTGGGACACCTCGTAATGGTCCAATACCATGATAGAATGCCGAAAATCGTGTACATTAAAACCAACGACAGGCTGAGACAGGTTCGCGATGGGTGCATCGAAAAAGGTGCATAGATGATCAATGTGGATGGAGTGGGGCACGCTAAAACATAAAAAAGCGAAGTTCCCCTCGTGGTTAACTTCACTCAGAGTGGCTAAGATCTCTCTGTTCAACAGAGGACAAGTGGGGAAATTTGCGCTGAAAAGACGCTCCCAGACTTGTGGTAAGATCTCTTTCTCAAGAAGCTACTGATAAATATGTGTTGGATTAATGTCTAAGTCCATACCTATAATTGGTAAGACTTGAACCGACCCTGCATGGCATCATGCATTTGGATAGACTATAATGAGAGAAATAACACTTAAGGTTTGTTAATGAATTATAAGTTCTAATATATTAATAAGGTTATTTAATTAGTATTGACCAAGAATTAATTTGGAATTAATTAAGTGATCAAAAGGAGACTAATTAAATATATGGGTTGATTGTGTAAATCATTCATTCTTATGTATGTGGGCTTGTGATCCAAGATTCCTTATGTTAGACTAAGTCCATGGGGTGACCCATGGATACTCCATGGAGGTTAAAATCCATGGAGCATAAGGAATGGGTAAAGTTATGAGTTACATGGTGTAACCTTAATAGCCACCATATAAAAGAATCCCATGGCTCAAGAAATCGGACACTATGTGTGAGAATGAAGGGCTAGCCGATTTCATGAAGTGTGTATGTTCTCTTAAGTTATTCCAAGTGTATTTGGTGTTTGGTGAACCATTTGAGGTGTCACACTTGGGGCACTAGGCACTCAAGCTTCATGAAGACAATCTACATCAAAGAGTTATGTAATTCTAACTTGATATATTCATTTGAATCAATGTTATTATGCTAGTTAGGATGAATACCTTGGAAAGTTCATATTTGCATGTATAATAGAGAAAACATAGATCTAAGGTATTTAGGGTTGCATGTACACTTAGGAGTGTTAGAATGCTCAAAACCCAACAGTGGTATCAGAGCCCAGGCTTGTTTTCAATTATACTTGATGCAAATTGCTGAAAAATGCTGAAAAAATCGATTTTCTGGCTTTCTGGGCACTGGACTCGCCGAGTCCATGAAGAAAATCATCCTACTCGTCGAGTAGGTTGATACACTCGACGAGTAGGAGCCCCAGACAGCATATTTTCGAGTTTTTTGGCTAGAAATGGACTAGGAACATTACCCTAAGCTATTTTCGGACTTATAAACTTGTTTTTGATGTGGTAATGTTCATGATAATCCAATTTCAAAGATAATTGTCAATTGATTCATGTTTTGTATTAGTTTAGTGATTAGGCTAATTACATGAAAAAAGTTTGATTTGAAATATCTTGTTCTTATGAGTTGCTTAGATTAATAGAAAGGTTAATTGATTATGTGTTTTCAATCCATTTTAATCTAAGAGTTGATTCTAAAATGTGTTTTTGTAACTTGTCCTCAAGTTATATGAAAAATCACATTTAAGTTTCATAAAACTCATAAAATTTGGCAATGGTTACAAAAAATGAAGAGTCTTGTCCTCAAGTTATGGAGGTTCAAGAGTCACTTCATTAAGTAATAAAATGTGTAACCTTAATTAATTCCATAAGTTACGAAATAAAGAAAAGGTACATTCTTTTATTAGTTTAAAGTCTTCCATAACTTGTCCTCAAGTTATGGAACTTGAAGAGTCTTTTAATTAAAACTACTTTAAACACATAAGTTATGGAATTAATTAGTTTTGAATAGTTTCAAAACTTGCCCTCAAGTTTTGGAATTTGAAAAGTTTTCACTTATGAATACTTTAATTCCAAGTTAGCCCTTAGAATTTTAAAAGTTAAAATTCAACCCTTATATTTTATAATATTATAAGTTAATAATATTTATATTTATATATATATATATATATATATATATATATATATATGTATAAGAGTAAAGTCAGTCTTACCGTTAGTAGGCCTCATTCATGAAGTCGGTCTATAAGGGGGGGTATAAGGTTACTGCCTATAAAATGGCAGTTTAATGGGTGTCCACTCTCACCCACCGCTTCCTTGACTGGTGGAGGGTCGTTAGCCGAACGGGTAGGACAAGGACTATAAGTCTCCCTTCATTAAAAGTATTAATGATAAATACTAAGTAACTAAACCTTTTATAAATACCCGATCTTAGTTACTTAGGAAAATGTGAATAAGGTGCTAATCCATGAAATTACACTTTGCACTTTGTTTAAGTCGGTTAGTGGAGCGTGTGTGGTTAACTGGCACACTAACTCATATTTAACAAGGTAGGCAAAGGGTAACTTAATGTTTATCATAGTATCGATGGAGCGTGTGTGGTTAACCGACACATCGATTAAGGGGTAAACACTTAAGGGTACCAAGTAATTTGCATGGTTACTTCACACCTTGTTTTGTGATCCTCGGCATCCCAGTCACAAAACCTAAAGGGCACACTCGAGATTAAAACATGCCATTGAAAAGTTCAATGAATCTCAAAGATCTAGGAGTTTCAAAAACCAATTAAAACCTAATAATACATTTCGTTTATCTTGGTGGAAATTGGTGAATCGTCATTCACCTACCTTCAAATATTTTATAGCTTGGATTACGGCATCCCTCTTCCAAGTTATAAAAGTATTGTGTTGGGTCCTAGCCTTAATATTTCATATTGGGTGTTATATTAGGGACTTTAAATCAACTATCTTGAATATCTCCCAAAATATGTCTGGTTTAGACATCTATGATCTTCCCAAATCTCTTGAAACAAGTTTTCCTAAATGAAGATGATATCCCATGGAAATCATACTTATTTCACCTCCTCCAATTATTCTCCCTAACCCATAAGTTCTTGAAAAGTTTAAGGTCACTCAAGCCCTATTGGCAAGTAAAGGTCTATATGTGGTCACATCTTGGAGATGTAGTCACATATTGACAAGTCGGGAGAGTTGGGTGTCAAAGTCTTGAGAAAGCTGGTGGTTCAATCACTTTCTAAGTCACATAGTGAGTTCCTTTGGGACTCCTATGAAACAGACTATGACAAGACCCTTAATGATCTTATCTATTTGCTAAGATCAACTTCCTAAACTTGTGGACATTGACAATAATGACATTGGATATCCAGTAAAGCTCTCTCTTCCCAATGGAAAGGGATCGGTCATAGTCAACCCGAGTTGACCAAATGGTAAAGAGAAAGGCTAAGTCTATGATAGTCCCATGTTCCATAACCAAAGCGTCCGTATGTTAAATTGCCAAAGGAAGGGGCATTGGTTGCGAAGCTGCCAATTTACCTAAGGATGTTAAAGTCAATAAGTTTGACTCTACTCCAGGTAAAGTCCACTATTTAACTCTGCTAAGTTTCTACTGTGAGATTCTTGATACATGATGTGACTGGGTCACATGGTGATGTTTTAATAATCAAAGAAAAGTGAAGAAACGTAAAGAAAGAATATGTTGAATCTGATCACGTAGATGGATTTCTATCACATAGTTTGAAGATCGGATTCTTGAGCTACTTCTTAGGAGTTATGAGATATTGCTTAGGAATGGATAACAACAAGTTTTCATATGGATTGTAAGGATAAGTTTTTCCGCAAAGTTTTTAAAAATAAAAGGAACTATGAAATTGATTCTTTCATTTGTGGCAATGTCTAAATTTACCAAATAAGGATTGATCCTCATCACGCAAGTTTCAATTGGACCGAAACTTGGAATCATGCAAGTTGTATAGAATGATGAATGAGAATTTTTCATCTTTGGAAAATTAAGACTAGTTCCTTGTTCACATGTATATGTGAGTCAATTGAAGGACTAAAGGATCAAGGACACATACTTGTGCACTGGCTAAGTCCACCACAAAAGATCGATAAGGCTATTCGTCATGATTTACTTAAGTTCCGTAAATATGGTTATACTTACAAGTTTAAGTATAATTCTAAAACATTGGAAAAGTTTCAATGTATGACAGAGCGAATAAGAAGAATCAACTTAGGCAGATTGATAAAAGTTTCTCAAATCTGAAAAGATGGGAGAGTACTTTAGTATCAGTTTTTGTGATCATCTTAATGATTAAGAAACCATATCACAATTAGTTCTCTAAGGAAATCTTAGTGCATTGTGACAACCCGATATTTCGAGACAATGTAATGTAAAACCAATCAAATTTAGGTCAAAATATAACTTTCCTAAAATCTTATTTGGGTTAAATAAAGTAGTAGGAATTGTATCAAGGTTTTCGTACATATAAAGAACCCTAAAATCCGAGTTATAACGAAGAAGTTATGACCAACCGAAGATTCTCGGCAAAACCGGCAACACTGATTAAACGAAAAACGCGGAGTTTCAATACAATAGTTTTTAGCCTTAAGTATCTAAATTAAAGTTATAGATAACCTCAAACCGTGAGCGTACATAAAAAGAACGTCCAAATCCGACTTCGGATGAGGAAGTTATGATTTTTCCAAGATTCGGGTATAGTAGTAGACAGCTAAAAACTCGAAATAGAGCTCGAGATACTTTTGACCGAAACAACCTAAATGAGAATCTAAGGTCTCAAAATTAGTAGCGCAACGGCGAAAAGTCTGACGAAAACGGACACCGGATGAAGAAGTTATGGATTTTTAACGGACTTTTCGTGTCCCGGCCCGTTAAAAATAAATAATTAAAAATAAATTCAAAATTTGCCGATGAAGTCTAAACGATAGTTGTAGATAACATTTTCAGCTACGCGTGCATATAAAGAACATCAAAAACGGAGCTCGTATGCGAAAGTTACGGATTTTACAAGTTCGGGGTCCAAAATCTGAGGCTGTCAGGCCCCCACGACGTGGCACAAGCTTGCCGCGACCCGACAAGTGACTGAGGGCGTCCAATCAATGGAAGAGGATAGGTTTGACTCCCCACGACGTGGCACACCCCAAAAATGCCCCTATAAATAGATTTCAAGGGCTCCGAGTTCCATTGCTCAGTTCCCTTCTTTCTCGCGCCGAAACTCTGCGTTTATGCCCCCGAGACCCTCTCAAAGCCCCGGTTTTCACCTTCAAGTCCCGAAGGAAGGTTTTGTGTTCCCGAGATTTCCGAGATTCCCGAGTATCCCGAGATTTTCCCGCGTTTTCAACTCTTCCTGTCGAAGTTCTGCTCGATTCTTCTCTCGACTACTTCAAATCAACCACTTCAAACAAGTGAGTTCATACCCCTAATCAATATTTTAAATGATTTTAAATGCTTTAATGGGGGGGAATACAAGTAGAAACAAACATGTTATTGAATCATTGATATGTATTTTATAACTATGTTTGTCATTTAATGGATTTCACATGCTACAAAATGTGATGCATGAAATGGTTTTACATCTTAAAAACACATTGTTACCAAATGTTTTACCTTTGAAATGTTTATTAAAATTACATCAAGTCATTGTTAATTGTTGTTCAAAACCCATAAGAGGTCTTACAAAACCATTTTTACATTCTTGAACTAAACTATGCATATACACTTATATTCTTATATATGTATTGAGTTTATAGTTTACATCTTTCATTTAGTTTCCCACACCCTTGAGTAGTAAGAGTGTATAAACCTACATGATCAATCAGTTATATTACAGTAAATTATCATAGGGATAATTTGGAGACATCAAACATTACTTCTATTACAAGGAATCACACAAGAGTCAGTTCATTCATGAGTCCATACTAGTACATTACCTGATACATGAATACCTACAAAGGTTTACCTGATACATGAATATGTTTACATATACTTACTTGTTACATGGACACACATACATGAATACCATACATGAACACTTTTACATAGGTGCATTATCCTGTATTCACTTACCTGGATACTTGTACTTAGGACTACGAGGATGATTTATTAGTACTTACTGTGTAAATTGTCTTTCCTATCCCGGTTCAATGGGATAGCTAGACGGGACTTACTATTCCGAACCCCACTGATTAGCACCAGTGGTCGATGACCATCTACGGAGGTCTAAGGTTACTACTTATATTAGGAAGATCGATTTGGGACTAACCCTTCCACCCACCTGCTGCTGCTACAGAGGACAATTGGACAATCTTCGGATGTTCATTAAGTTATATATTTCGCTTAATGCGATGCGGTGTTGGTCCTAGTACCCAGTGACAACACTTACAATAGTATATTTTCCTGTTTACTTTATTTTGTGATACATTCACATAAACGATGAGTTAGACTAAGCACTTTTAGGTACTAGTCAATACAAAGGAAAAACTATCATTTTACAAACAGAACATTCGGGTCTTGGTAGAAGACTACACTTCATACGTACAGAACATTCGGGTCTTGGTAGAAGACTACATTTCATACTTATAGAAAATAAGGGTTTTTCTAGGGATTTCATACTTACCTCAGCATTTTCATTTAAAGGTTTACATGGCCTTCATAACAGATTTTCACAAACAAGGCAATGACACTATTATACTTATGAATTCACCAGCTTTAAAGCTGATACTCGCTTTCAAAATAACTTGTATTCTCAGGTCATCAGTAGACAGGTACGGAGGCCAGGTTTTGAGAAGACGGAGCAGGCAAGTCTCGTCTTTTATTTTGATTGTATATTTTTGGTGTCTTATTACAATGAAAGAACACACATGTATTAAACTTTACTTGTAATGCAATGGATGATGTTGTTGCTTGTTTATTATATTACACTGTTGTGATACTGTACATGACGTCCTCCACCCCTGAACGTTTCCGCCGTTCGTGGTTTTGGGGTGTGACAGATTGGTATCAGAGCATTGTTTATAGTGAATTGAGTATATCAACCCATAAAAGATATACTAACTATAAATACAATGGGATTAAAAATACTCTGACTTAGAGTTTATACTTCTAAATAATAAAATATTTAAGTAAGTATACGTGCCTGCATTCATACTAAAATCGGTGTCACAACGACAAGAACAAAAGTATTACGATTGTTGAATATCACAAGTAAGCTTGGGGATGTATAGTCAGTCTTGGGAGTGGCATAGCCTGATCAACTATGCTGGTCCGAGGAGTGATTAGCATATGCCCAAGAATGGTTGTGATATGACAACAAGTCTAAAAACTTACCAACATTTCCACAATGAGAACATTATAACAGAACCTAAGTCTAAAATACCATAGGGGTGTTTTGGGTTACCATAATTACTTACTTGAGAACTAAAAATGATCTTCATTTCTAAGTTGATAGTTGCTAAGTGGATACACTAAGGCTATATGTAACTGGGATGTTATAGACTTAGAATCGGTGAAATTTTTGCTTTACCCCTATTCCTTGTGAATTTGGAGTTAAGGTCACTTATTCAAAAGCCTATCCTGTGTTGATTACATATGACTGGTATGCACTTTACAAATAGCGATGTAACTAATGAAGATTTTCTAATAATTATCTAGATAGTTCGTCTAATAATTATTTCCTTACCCCAATTCTCGCGTAGATAACATGGCTGGACTCCATCCCCATGGCAACCCGTACTTTCCGAACGAAGTCATTGCTGGATGGGTTGGAGAAGGACCAGAGAATGATCATCCAATCCCTTTGAATGATCACCACGCTGAAGACCTTGCGGATGATGATAACTCCGAACCCGAGGTTGAGAACCTACCCCCGGTAGCTCCATTTCCAAATCCTAACCCTCGTCCGGCTTTTCATGGCCCGACGTCTCCTTGGGTAGAACGCGTGGAAACATGGAGCGAAGAGCAAGATTAACCTATTCTGTTTAATGGAGACCGAAGCTTCTACAACGTAAACGAAGGGAGCTTAACAGACAGAGTTCTACCGATCCTGATCCGTAGAGTTGCCCGAAACGAAATTCAGGGCAGGACGGCTCTCCAGCGTATCGAAGAGGTTAATACCAATGCAAGAATGCATACCACTTGCACCAATCGCCTTGATCACAAGTGAGAGATCTGAGAGAAACCATGAGACCCTGCTGCAAGCACTAGATGAAACCTGAACCGAAGTCATAAGAGCTCCAAGTATTCCAAAGGGTGTACGAGAGATACCTACTTGATATGGAACGTCAACTAAACCGAACTAAGGGTTCACCATAGGGGTGACCGTCGCCAGTAGGAGATACCTTACTTACTTCTTTGTTTTAAAGAACTATGTTCCTGTCAACGTTCTGTGTACTACTTCCTATGTAATTACCTTGTATTGTAAGTACTCTCATTTAATTCTTTATGTTGTCGAAGACTTTTCTACTCCGAATATGATGTAAGACCTACAACAAGGTCAATTTCCCCAAACATATTAAATCTTAAACGTCACTGACATCAACAGTCGGCTAACATACGTGTCAATCTTTGTTCAAATGCTTTCATTAGATTCTATCTGAAACCCCATCTAGTCAAGTTATTGGACTATGGTAATTTAACTCCGGAATCATTTCCAAGTCTCTCTCAAAGTTTGGATCATGTTATCCACCAACCAATAATACCCTGGTCTGGACGATAAGCATTTTGAGACCATTCTACAAACGTACTTCTACTCTGTACTAAGAATGCATCATAGGGATGTAGGTCAAACCATCATGAACATACTTCTATTCCGTACTGGGACTGCATCATAGGGATGTAGGTCAAACCTTCGAGAAAATACTTCTATTCTTTACATGAATAATCGAACTACATCTAGGTTCAACCATACTCGCTCACAAATTCATTTTTCTTTTCGTGTAACAGAATCATGTCGTCGAAGAAAAACGATCAACCCATCAACCAAACACGAACTCTTCAGATTGATGCAGCTACTTTTCAAGCTGCAGTCTCGGCTGCCGTGTCAGCTGTTCTGACCCATCTTAACGCTAACAACGCAAATGTTAGCGGGATTGTTAACAATAATTCCAATCCAAGTAACAATCAAATTCCTCAACGAGCATAGTCTATTTGATCCTCACAATACCAGTTTCGTGCGTAAATCTCTTTCTTTGAAATCATCTTTCTAACGAAACTATCACTTCAGAACTCCGAAGTACTCATGCATAGAGTACCTCATGTTTCTTACCCTTTCCAAAGAAACCTCAGCAAACCTTCCCGAAGTACCACTCGTGCAGTACGTCAAGTTCAATCCAAAGACCCACAATTTCAATCTTAATTATATACGACTCGTATACCCGAGACTGTGATTGATGAACTAGGTATGAGTTCTACTATGAACTTCAGGACGGAGACAGCCCAAGACTGCGAGTGATCGTGCTTCCGTCTGAATAAACTTAGAAATACCTATCCTTTTTCCTTAATTCAGGAGTAATCATACTTTCTTTTAGATCTTCATGACACCTAATCAACCACAAGGTTTTGACGTCTTAATCAGTATGATTTGGTTAAGTCTACATCAAGCCGAAATCAGGTGCTTTGATAAAGCAGCTAATCTTAATCTCCCTATCAAAGAACCTCTTGTTATTTACGGAGACAAATAAAGTACGAACCTTCACATCATTTCGTGTATTTAAGCTCAAAAGCGCTTACGAAGGGAATATCACACATTCCTTTCACACATCGTCGATACGAGCCAAGAAGCGAAGGACATTCAGAACATCCCAAAAGTACGCGACTTTCCCAACACCTTTCCAGAAGAACTACCTGGATTACCACCACAACGTCAATTCGAATTCAGAATCGACTTAGTTCCAGGGGCTACCCTAGTAGCCAAATCACCTTATCATCTAGCTCCAACTGAGATGCAAGAACTTCCTAGCGAGCTTAACAAACTCCTCATAAGGGGATTCTTTAGGCCAAGTTTCTCACTTGGAGGAGCACCGGACTTGTCTGTAAACAAGAAAGAGCGTTCCAAACGCTAAAGTAAGCCTGATGCATTGCACCAATATTATCCCTCCCAAAAGGGATAGAATATTTCGTGGTGTAATGCAATGCATCCAACCAAGGGCTTGGTTGTATTCTTAAGCAAGAGGAAAGGTCATTGCCGATACCTCAAGACAGCTTAAGACACAAGAAGTTAACTATTCAACACGTGATCTTGAGTCATGAGCAGCGGTAATTGCTCTGAAGATCTGGAGACAATACTTGTAGGGCATACTCTCACAAACCACAAAACATTCAACATACATTCGACCAAGAAGGGTTATCATACCAGCGAAGCCAAACGAAAGAAGCAAAGTCGTATCCCGATAGTGAAAGGTTCGCTGGAATGCCAAGCGAGAACCTGAGTTCACTTAAGAACACGAGAAGCAAATAAAACTTCTATCCGTAACATAATTATTAAGTCTTGCTTAAACTCTAATTTCGGGACGAAATTCCCTCTAACGGGGGGATGATGTGACAACCCGATATTTCGAGACAATGTAATGTAAAACCAATCAAATTTAGGTCAAAATATAACTTTCCTAAAATCTTATTTGGGTTAAATAAAGTAGTAGGAATCGTATCAAGGTTTTCGTATATATAAAGAACCCTAAAATCCGAGTTATAACGAAAAAGTTATGACCAACCGAAGATTCTCGGCAAAACCGGCAACACCGATTAAACGAAAAACGCGAAGTTTCAATACAATAGTTTTTAGCCTTAAGTATCTAAATGAAAGTTATAGATAACCTCAAACCGTGAGCGTACATAAAAAGAACGTCCAAATCTGACTTCGGATGAGGAAGTTATGATTTTTCCAAGATTCGGGTATAGCAGTAGACAACTAAAAACTCGAAATAGAGCTCGAGATACTTTTGACCGAAACAACCTAAATGAGAATCTAAGGTCTCAACATTAGTAGCGCAACGGCGAAAAGTCTGACGAAAACGGACACCGGATGAAGAAGTTATGGATTTTTAACGGACTTTTCGTGTCCCGACCCGTTAAAAATAAATAATTAAAAATAAAGTCAAAATTTGCCGATGAAGTCTAAACGAGAGTTGTAGATAACATTTTCAGCTACGCGTGCATATAAAGAACGTCGAAAACGGAGCTCGTATGCGAATTTCAAAACCTTTGCCTGAAAGTTTCGCACAACCTTTGCCTGAAAGTTTCGAAGGCCAACTGCTAATTCGGACCCCACCGAAAGGTCACATTCTTATTGGTCAAACGATTCAGAGGCACCACAATCTTAGATAAGTCCTGAATAAATCTCTGGTAATACCCCGCAAAACCCACGAAACGCCGGATCTTTGATGCGTTTTTTGGAATCTACCAACGCATCACAGCCTTGATCTTGGCTGCGTCCACCAAGATTCCCTCCTCAAGGTCTCCAACACCTCTCGCAAATGCTGCTCATGCTGCTCCTGTTGGATTAGAGGTCTAAGCCCATAACTATTATTAGTATGTACTCGACCCGGGAGTAGCATGGTCCATTTGGGTTGCATGGCATCAGAACAATTGGATAGACAAAATGAGAAAAATGATACTTACGATTTATATTAATATATTATAAGTTCTAATATATTAAAATGAAATCATATTTTTTAATTAGTATTGATCAAGACTTAATTTAGTGATCAAAAGGAACTAATTATATATATATATATATATATATATATATATATATATATATATATATATATATATGATGGGCCAAGTTCATTTAGGTTGGGCTAAGCTTTCATGGATAGTCCATGGAGTTTTTAACCCATGGATCCTATGGAAATGAAAGGTCATGGGTATTAAGGTTTACATGAATGTAACCCTAATCCTCCACACAATATAAAGAGGTTTATGGTTAATGAAATGACACTAGTTCATACAGAAAAAGAGGGCAAGGCCGATTTCATAAGAGTGAACCTAAGTAACCTTCTTCTCAAGTTATTCCAAGGGTTTTTAGTGTTGTGTGAATCATTTGAGGTACAACACTTGGTGCACTAAGTTCTTAAAGGTTCAAGACTTTAAGCTCCATCAAAAGGTATGTCATTCTACTAGATTCTTGTACTGTATATACTTCATATTATGCTAGTTAGGATGAAACCTTGGAATATTGAATATTTGCATGTATAATAGAAAAAACATAGATCCAAGGTTTATAGGGTTGCATGTACACCATAGGAGTGTTAGAATGCTCAAAACTCATCAGTGGTATCAGAGCCTAGGCATGTTTTCAATTATACTTGATGCAATTTGCTGAAAAATGCTGGAAAAATCGAATTTTTTGTTGTCTAGACAGGGGACTCGTCGAGTCCATTGAGGGACTCGACGATTCCATGTGAAAATTTATCCAACTCGTTTGGTTGGTTCATGCACTCGACGAGTTAGACCCCCTGACAGCATATATTCGAGTTTTTTTTTTTTATGGAATTGGACTAGGAACATTACCCTAAGCTGTTTTTGAACTTGTAAACCTGTTTTTGATGTGGTAATGTTCATGCTAATCCAATTTCAAAGACAATTGTCAATAGATTCATGTTTTGTGTTAGTTTAATGGTAGGCTAATTTCATGAAAATTCTTTGACTTGAATTATCTTGTTCTTATAAGTTAGTTTAGATTAATAGAAAAGTTATGTGATAATCTGTTTTCAATCCAAATTGATCTAAATGTTGTTCATAATATGTGTTTTTGTAACTTGTCCTCAAGTTATATGAAAAGTCACATTTTATGATTTTTAAAACTCATAAGATTTCCATAAGTTATAAAAATGAAGAGTCTCATTTTTAAATGCTTTAAAGTCTTCCATAACTTGTACTCAAGTTATGGAACTTGAAGAGTTTTCATTAAAACTACTTTAAACTCATAAGTTATGGAATTGGAAAGTTTTTTGAATTGTTCAAAACTTGCCCTAAAGTTTTGGAATTTGTAAAGTTTCCCCTCATGAATACTTTAATTCCAAGTTAAACCCTTAGAATTTTAAAAGTTAAAATTCAACCTTTATACCATTCTAATATTAATAGTTAATAGTTGTATATATGTATAAGATCAAAGTCAGTCTTTGTAACGCCTGTGTTTCTGGGCTTGTCATTAATGTTGATATAATAGTCTAGGTTAACCTTTGTAACCCGTTTTGAAATAATAGAAGTGTATTATTTGAGTTTTATGTGTTTTGTGCTTAATTTCTTAAATATGTGGTTTGATTAATTAAGAATAAAAATAAGCGTCAAAATTTAAGTGTAAAATAAACTTGATATCTTTGGATAATGTTGTAATAGTTGAAATGAGGTTTCCGAATATATATAGAACGCCCAAATCTGACTTCGTATGAGGAAGATATGATTTATCGAAGTTTCGGCTTAGCGGTATGCAGCCTGAAATACTCGATTTGAGATCGAGCGGTTTTTAGCCGAAGCAATCTAAACGAGGATCAAAGGTCTCGTTGTTGGTATCGAAACGATAAAAAGTTAGGCGAGAACGGACGTCAAACGAAGAAGTTATGAATTTATAACGAAGT
This sequence comes from Lactuca serriola, assembly GCF_051521515.1. Classification (NCBI taxonomy): domain Eukaryota; kingdom Viridiplantae; phylum Streptophyta; class Magnoliopsida; order Asterales; family Asteraceae; genus Lactuca; species Lactuca serriola. The sequence goes on along the minus strand of NC_136412.1, from coordinate 261,422,420 downwards.
TTTTCTGTCCCGGCCTGTTAAAAATAAATAATAAAAATAAAGTTAAAATTAGCCGACGGAGTCTAAACGAAAGTTGTAGAGCGTAGTCTCACCTACGCGTGGATATAAAGAACGTCGAAAACGGAGTTCGTATGAAGAAGATATGAATTTCCGAAGTTTATTAAATATTTTGTATTTAAATTTAATCTTTAAATCCGGCATTATCCGAAGAGGAGTCATCGGACTCATCCGAAGTACGCCCAACGTACTAGCGTACGCCCCGCGTACCGTGAAGCATGACGCACCTCGCACTCGAGTTCTTCGGATGACGCATGTAGTGACGAATTCGGACGCGTACGCCCCGCGTACGCCGAGGCTCCAGCCTCCTATAAATAGGATGTGAGGGCAGCCGGTTCTTTTGTTCATTTTCTCTCTTCTCTCTCCCGTTTTGCCTCGATTTGCGTGCCAGAAATACCCCGAAGCCCCGGTATTATTCCTGAGCCCCGAAGCAAGTCCCGAGATCACGAAGATCCCGAGAAGTGCAGTTCCCGAGCCGAATCTCTGCCCGCGAGAAGTTCGATTTTTGTGGAGATCTTCCAGATCTACCGAAGAATACTACTTCTGCAAGTCGTAGTGCTGTCTGATCGTCTTCTGATCAAGTGAGTGTATACTACCTTTCATAAACACGATAATAATACAAGTATGGTTCGAGTGTATTAAGTATATTGTTGTTTATATGTGTGAGTGCGTAGTTACTTTCTTCTAACGCATGATTATGAAGTATTTTATACGAAATACGTGTTATGTGTATAATTTTGTAGTTATGTGTGTGAATGTATATTCACTCTCTTCCATCTCATAGATCTGAATTGCTTTCTATGAAATATAATTTTTATCTACTAATATGTTGGGTAGAACATGGGTAGATAGTTGGTGTGAAATAAACAGATGAGAGGCCTCGATGTTGTTGTTGATGTTGATCTAGTTATTCAGCGGAGTATGGATAACGACCACGGACTCTTTCTAGACAGTCCAGTGGAACGCTAGCAGGTTCATAACCTGTAGGTGTTGTGAACGATGTGTTCACCGGTGTACTCTATCCCCCTCATGGTTGCCTTTAGGATATTTATTGTTGAGGAAACCCCTTAGCAGTGATGTCCGTCCCGATGAAAATCCTAGATTAGGTCCCTTGAGATAGATGTTGTTTTAGGGACGTAAAGTGAGGATAACGGGAATGGGTAATCGGGATAGTGATTGGTTAGTGAAATTAAATATAATTAATTTATTGTGGGTTGGAAACCCTATATGCTCACCAGGCTCCCAAGCCTGACCCACTCAATTGTAATTGTATTACAGGTAGTGGCGCGAGGGCATAAGATGGTTGAATCATCAAGTTGTTTTGTTTACAAGTCTGTATATGTATATATTTGTTGAATGACTTGTAATGTTATCGTTTATGCTTTATGGTCTGTATCGGAACATGACATCCCCGAGTTTTGATTATATAATGAAAATGCATCTCTTGATGAAATGCTTTGATAAATGTTATTTTATCATGTTTTGTTTTGGGAACAAATTCCGCAACACTTTTAAATCAAAAGGATTTACTCTGAAATTAATTTAAAAAGCATAAATGAAATCGGTCTTTTCTGGCCGTGATTTTGGGGATGTCACAGTCTTACCGTTAGTAGGCTTCATTCACGAAGCCGCTCTATAAGCGGGGTATAAGGTTACTGCCTATAAAATGGCAGTTTAATGAGTGTCCACTCTCACCCACCGCTTCCTTGACTGGTGGAGGGTCGTTAGCCGAACAGGTAGGACAGAACTCTAATTCTCCCTTCATTAAAAGTATAATGATAAATCTAAAGTAGCTAAACCTTTTATAAATTCCCAATCTTAGTTACTTTAGCAAAATGTGAATGTCGTGCTAACCCATGAAATTACACTCTGCACCTTGCTTAATTCGTTAGTGGAGTGTGTGTGGTTAACCGACACACAAACTTGGATTTAAAAAGGTTGGCAAAGCGTGGCTTAAGGTTTATCATAGATCGGTGGAGCGCGTGTGGTTAACCGGCACATCGATTAGGTGATAAAAATTAAGAGCACCAAGTTAATTTGCATGGTTATTCACACCTTGTTTGTGATCCTCGGCATCCCAGTCACAAACTTGAGAGGGCACAATCGAGATTTAAACATGCCATTGAAAAATTCAATGAATCTCAAAAGATCTAGGAGTTTCAAACGAAAACCTAATTCCTATTTCGTTTTTCATGGTGGAAATTGGTGAATCGTCATTCGCCTACCTTCAAATATTTTGTAGCTTGGATTACAGCATCCCTCTTCCAAGTTATAAAATATTCTTTTGGTTCATAGCCTTAATATTTCATATTGGGTGTTATATTAAGGACTTAAATCAACTAACTTGGATTTCTCCCATTGTAGATGTCTAGTTCAGACAAATATGATCTTCCCAAATCTTGTGGAACAAGCTTCCCTAATGAAGATGATGTCCTGCGATTGGATCATGGAAATCATACTTTTCTTCCTCCACCTCCTCCAATTATTCTCCCTGACCCACAAGCTCGAAGACTTGAAAAGTTCAAGATCACTCAAGCCCTACATGCAATGAAACATAAAGATGGAAGACCTGTGTGTACTCATGTCTTAGAGATGAAGTCACACATTGACAGGTTGAGAATGTTGTGTGTCGTTGTCCCAAGGAAGTTGGCTATTGACTGGGTTCTTCAGTCACTTCCTGAGTCGTATAGTAAGTTCATTAAGGACTACTATGTGACAAATCACGACATGACCCTTATTGATCTCTCTTATTTGCTTGTTGCTGCAGAATCAAAAATGTTTTGGCGCATTGGAAAAGTAAATTTGAGTGGAAGGTATATATCTCAAACTTCCATGGACATTGACATTGGTAACATTGGAAATCCAGAAAAGCTTTCTCTTCCCAATGGAAAGGGATCGGCCTTGGTAAACTCAATTGGCCAAAACGTAAAGGGAAAGGCTAAGTCTGTGATAGTCCCGTGTACCATTCCCAACGAGTCTATATCGTCAAGAGAAGGGGCATTGGTTGCGAAGCTGCCCTAACTACCCGAAAGAGATGAGAGAAGGAAGAATCAAAAAGTGTGACTCTGCTTCAGGTAAGTCCACTATCTAACTCTGTTAAGTTCCTAATTGTTGATTCTTAATACATGATGTGACTAGGTTCGTCTTGATGTTTTACAGCATCAAGCAAAGGAAAGGAAGCTTAAAAGAAGGGTATGTTGAATCTTATCGCGAAGATGAATTTCAATCGCATGGTTTGAAGATTGGATTTTTGAGCTACTACTTAGGGGTTATGATAGATTGCTAGGAAATATGTAATAGCATAGTTTTCATTTAACGTTACATTGTAAGGACAAAGTTTTTTCTGCATTTTATAAATAAATAAAATTTTGTTTTTGTTTTATTTTATATCTCCTTGCAATGGCATTTTTGGAAAATTGATGTTTGTATGTTTCTAGCAATAATGGAAATATGAATTTGATTCTTTCTTTTGTGGCAGTGTCTAAATTTACCAAAAAAGGAAAGATTCTCATCACCCAAGTCTCAATTGGACAGAAACTTGGAATCATGCAAGTTGTATTATTTGATGAATGAGAATTTTCATCTTTGGAAAATTAAGACTAATTCCTTGTTCACATATATACGTGAATCAAGTGAAGGACTAAGGGACCAATACACATTCTTGTGCACTGGTCAAGTCCACCACAAAAAATCGATAAATCTATTCGTCATGATTTACTAAAAGTTAGTAAATATGGTTACACTTACAAGTTTAAGTGTAATTCTGAAACATTGGAAAAGTTTCAGTATATGGCAGGACGGATGAGAAGAATCAAATTAGGCAGAAAGATAAAAGTTACTCGAAGCTGAAAAGATGGGAGAGTACTTTAGTATCATGTTTTATGAACATCTTAATGATTATGAAACCATATCACAATTCATCCTCTAAGGACATCTTAGTGCATTCTTATGGCTAAGAAGAGTAGTCATGAATTGTTGAAGTAGTTAAATCAAGAAGATGTAACAACGTAACTTTCCAAAACAATTTTTCATTTTTAAAACATACTTTTATTCACAAGATAATATCAAAACATAACGTATCCAATGCCATCATGACAAAACATATCCCAGAATCTCAAAACATAAAACTCCACAAAGTGTTTACGGATCATGTCGGCGCCTTCCCACGATTCTCGCTAGTACCTGAAACACATAACACAACCACTATAAGCATAAATGCTTAGTGAGTTCCCTAAAATACCACATACAACACATACGCCACTCAAGGCCATAACTCTATGGGACCTTCCGGTCCAAGTGTCTCAGGGGACTTCTGTCCCGAAATCCTGGTAGACCTTCCGGTCCTACCCGTATCGACCTTCCGGTCCGTAACCTCCTGACCTTCCGGTCCTTATCATTCATAACATACATAACACATATATATCATATAACATCATACAACACATACATCTCATAGCATATAAGACCTTTCGGTCATACATAGGTACCACTCTAGGTACAGTATAGTGAGAAGACTTACCTCGTACGAAATCGGATAAACTCTCGTGCTCGACGTCCCGACCTAACCACCTCCTATCAACCAAACTACATTCCTGGTCAATACGCTCTCAAAGCCTCATCTCAAAATTCGATTATGCTTATGACATCCCTCTTCGTATTCGAATTATGAAAACATCGCAAAGTAAAAAAATATATTGTAGCAAAAGACTGGTCTACGATCATGTATTTATGTGAGACATCATGAATCATGTCCCATATGCTTCGGATATAGGATCGATTACATATAATATTTATCCTTTCTAACTTTTCCAAATGCCTAGGGCATTAAGAGGGGAAAAGGTCTACAATTGGATATGACTAAGCAATTGTTGAGGACAATTTGAGGTTTTACCAAAGATTGGTTGCTCATGGACAGTTGGAAGTATGGTGTATATTTTTGGAAAAGTTATAGTCAAAGATTTTTGGAAGTATGGTGTAGATTTCTAAAAAGAGGCAACTCTTGTTCAGAAGTGATAGTCAAAATGGGAATGTGGAAATGTCTCCATAGGTGGAAGTTATTCAATCTGTGTAAGATTAGAAAGCTTAATGCAAGAAGGATGTTCAAAGGAATGTACTTTAAATATGTGAGTTTGTTTCCATGGAATTGATCTCCATTGGAATACTTTGTAATGTCTGTTGCCAAGTCTTTGTGACTTTGTGCATACTCATTACAAGAGGATCAACACATATAAGTTTAGAATGTAACAGATTTCGGTAAATGGCAGGAATTTGGAATTCTTACACTTACGATAAGGATTTGGGATTATGAAATGAGAATCATTGGAATTATGTTCAATTGATATATTCTACAAAGTAAGGATCATAGACAAACATAGTGTGCATACTTGGTGTATGGCATAACTATTGTTTGGACAAACATAGTGTGCATGCTTGGAGCATGGCATGACTATTGTTTTAATTCAAGTATTAAGTTGATTACTTAAAACATTATTCAATGAACAATGTGTAATCAATATGGTGATAAGTAAAAGGTGTTTTATTTATATTTATAAGTTCTGAGACTATATTGGATTCGATTATTCTTGTGTTTTCACTTTGCATGTTTTGACTTCCCGAATAGCTAGGTTATTCAAACTATCGAAAGTCGATCATACTTTGGAAGTAGGTATTGAGGAAAGACTGTCATGAAGGGTCTGTAGTTTGTCTGGGACAAAGTGGTTGCAGTGTTCATGAGTGCTCTTGGAACGAGATTCGAGTATTGGATTCAACTGACGCTCATTTGAATCACTTCATGGATTTTATCACAAGTGAATCATGAGACAATAATATCTTATATTCTACAAACCTAGAGATATGAGTTGTTGCCTATGAGTTGGTTGTGCATTGATTGTGCGAAAACGCATCAGTAACTTGATGCTATAAAACGTACCTTTGTGTATGATTCAACAAGTAGTAGGACAAGCATATGAGTTGAAGTTTATCCATTCCTTTTACCCTTGGAGGGATAAAAGCCATATCCGTGGGCCCCTCGATGATTTAGTGATGACACCCCTAAGTGCTTGGCCAAGCTTAGACTGATTTGATTTGTTCAATTAGTCATTCGTCATAAATCGGGAATCAGGAAACAACAAATGGACAGAGAGAATGATTATAATACAAGTCTCAGTCCATATGATATCTAGAATGGAGGAATATATGATCCCTTATCTAATGGACACGTCATTTGACTTGGTCAGAGTTCGGCAGCGGCTTTAAGAGCTACAATTGCTAGTCGGGATCTTGGAGTCATATGCAATAATAGTTTTAGATTTATCCAAGTGGGAGACTATTGGATTAGATGTCTAAGCCCAGAAATATTATTGGTATGTACTCGACTCGATAGTGGCATGGTCCATTTGGGTTGCATGGCATCAGAACAATTGGATAGACAAAATGAGAAAAAGGATACTTATGATTTATATTAATATATTATAAGTTCTAATATATTAATATGAAATCATATTATTTAATTAGTATTGATCAAGAATTAATTTCGAATTAATTTAGTGATCAAAATGATCTAATTAAATATGGACTCTTATATATATATATATATATATATATATATATATAGGATGTATATATATATATATATATATATATATATATATATATATAGGATGGGCCAAGTTCATTTAGGTTGGGCTAAGCTTTCACGGATAGTCCATGGAGTTTTTAACCCATGGATCATATGGAAATGAAAGGTCACGGGTATTAGGGTTTACATGAATGTAACCCTAATCCTCCATACTATATAAAGAGGTCTACGGTTCATGAAATGACACTAGTGCATACACAAAAAGAGGGCAAGGACAATTTCATAAGAGTGAACCTGAGTAACCTTCTTCTCAAGTTATTCCAATGGTTTTTGGTGTTGTGTGAACCATTTGAGGTGCAACACTTGGGGCACTAAGATCTTAAAGGTTCAAGACTTCAAGCTCCATCAAAAGGTATGCCATTCTACTAGATTATTGTATTGTATATACTTCATATTATGCTAGTTAGGATGAAACCTTGGAATATTGAATATTTGCATGTATAATAGAGAAAACATAGACCCAACGTTTATAGGGTTGCATGTACACCATAGAAGTGTTAGAATGCTCAAAATCCATCAGCTCCTTGGTCTTCGAGTAGACCAGAATATCATCAGTAAAAACAATCATCGATTGATCCAACATCGACCTGTAGACCCGATTCTTGAGGTCAATGAATGCTGCTATGGTATTGATGTGCCCGAAGGGCATCACCACAAACTCGTAATGACCATAACGAGTTGTAAAGGTTGTCTTCTGTACCGAAAATCACTGGGGTAGCATCAAGGATGCCGTGAGTAACCTCGACTATGATGAGCTCACACAACCTCTCATTAATCGGCTCAATGCCTGAACCTGAACCCGAACCAAAGCCCGATCCTGAATCCAAACCTCCTCTCGTAGTCATCACCATCCTCAAACTGAAAATACAACATAGAAAAATATCGATAAAGATGTTCGACGAGACTTCTCCTCACCAACCTCCTTGGAGTTTCCAGGTCTACACTCGTCTTGGGTACAGATATTGTGCTTCTAGTAGTACGGGCCCAATACTACCTTCCACACCTACATGTACCTTCCTCAAGGTCAGGCCTGATTCCTCCAATTCACCATACTATACTTAGAAGCATAACTCATACAACACAACACACACATATCCTACACTCTTCTAGGATTTCTCAATCCTTACAGAACCATAAACCTAAATTGACACGTATGGTTGCCTTATGCATGCAAGTTATACACAAATAGGATCATATAGATTGTCAAATAAAGTTTCTACCCTAATTCCACAAGCAAACAAGGAACAACAAATGAGGAAAATCCATTATTCTATAGCTATGCATTCCTAATTTTATATAACTTTGAAAGCATACACTTAGGAAATAACATAGTCAACATCGATTCTAACTAATACATGGCATCAAATTTTTCTAGGCTATAAGGCATTGCACAAGTCAGGCAATTCTATTACATAGTTCCTGAAGGTATCCTTATCCTTACTCTAGCATGCAATTCACATATCAAGCACACTAATCATAATTTATAAGCATGGATAATTTTGGAAACACTTATTTGAGCTCGACCGATCGCACGCATTACACTCTCCTTTTTTTTTACTTAAGAGAACCTTTTTCAAAAATTCAATTCTTTTTTTTGAAAAGATTATCATTTCCTCAGTTTGAGTTTTGACACACCTCAGAGTGTGCCCAAATCCCTCAAACCAAGGCTCTAATACCAATTGGTAACAACCCAAAAACCCGAATAAAATTTTTCATTTTCATTTTTGTAAAATAAACAAGTACCATAGCTATAAAAGTCATCCACAACCATCACAATGTAAAACTGTTGTGTCATCAGAGTACAATATCAAAAATATAGAAATAACAGAAGAGTGTGTTGTGCCATCATGTTGGGCCCTTCCCCTTAGTATCGGAAGTACCTGAAACCGTAAACACAAACTATAAGCAAATGCTTAGTGATTTTTCCCAAAGTACTACATACGAACAAAAAATTAATGCTATGGGCCAAATCATAGTCTGAAAATTATTGTCAGGAGCCAAATCACGATCTTACATACAGGTTTCAGGGGTCAGATCCTGGTCTTTCATACAATTTCCAAGGGCCAGATCCTGGTCTTCCATACAATTTCCAAGGGCCACGTCCTGGTCTTACATATACATATTACACAAACTAATTTGCATACTAGAATGCAAAGGATGGACCGGCTTTTGTGCTTTCAACCTACTGATATAGTGAGAAACTCACCTCTGTCTGCTGGAAACAACAAGATGCTCGGTTACTAAATAGGAAGATCCCACACTAACACAAACAAATAGCCCTAATTCGAATTAGGTCACAATCCCAAATCATGGGCCTAAGCCCTAAGTCCAAAATCCTAAAATAAGGGCCTAAATGGTTTTTCCCATAATGGGCCTAACCATTCCTTGCCCAAACGCCATAACGGGCTCCAAGGCCTAAAAGCCCTAACTACGCCACTTAATCCTCATTAGCAAATTTCAAAGGCCCACCTACTACAAACAGATTAAGGCCCAAAACAAAATAAGGCCCAATGATCCAAAAGTCCAACACCATTCCAAAAGCCTACTAAGGAGTACACACAATGTAATTCTCTGCACGCTCAGTGTACACGAGCGTCATGCTATACGCGCTACGTACATCATGGTACGCTCAACGTACTGAGCTATTCAACACCTTTAGTTATTTGGTGCATAATCCATGCAACTAATTACTCCAACTTCCAGATCTCGGTCATTAGGGGGTCCTAGGGCATAAAGTTGGCAACTTTATGCCTTAACATGTCTTATTGGAGTCCAACATCCATATTTGTTCATCAAAACTCACATTAAGGACCTAGATTCATGCATGGCTTCATATCATCCACCAAGATAACATTTTTATGTCTCTAACAAATCATAGGGACTAAGATCTAGCATTTCTAGCTTCTGTAGTTACCTAAACTCAAAAAAGAGAATCCATGGACCCAAAAGAGCTCATAAACAAACCTTAACTCCAACTATCAAAAGGATCAACAATGTATGAGCTTTTCACCTTCAAAAGCTTCCTAAGATTATGTAGATTATGGATCTTGAAGCACGACAATGTCAAAAGCTTCCTCACAAAGTTCTTTTTCTTGGAAACACACTAAAAAGGACACTAAAGTTACTTCTAAGCTCAAATCTCACACTCAAGGGAAAACTATGGTTTTCGGGACGTTAAGAGCTATGGAGGCTGATAAGGGTGAGGGTCCAAAGGTCACAAATGTGCCTAAATAGGTCTCATGCCCTAAAATTAGGGTTTTAGCTTTTAGCTACGTACGCCCCACGTATGTGGCTAAGGTCCGGGATCCAACACGCCCATATACGCTAAACGTACATATATGTATGACCAACATATGGAGGGACCTCATTTGCAATTATGTTTTTATTTCAAGGAACTAAAAGGAAATACATGGATTTGAGTGTTACAATACAAATTCATCCTTTTAAATTATATATATATATATATATATATATATATATATATATATATATATATATATATATATATATATATAGATCCAGTAAGAAATTTTTTTTGGTAGGAAGGTAAGAAGTTTTTTTCTATATATTTTTTTAACGAACAAAACAAATGAATCACTAGATGAATAAAAAATAACATGATTCAAAAAAATTCTCAAAAATGCATCTCGATGATTCATTTATATAATGATTTTGTTGTTATTCATTAAAATTGTCATAAAAGTGAATATTTTCTTAATTTACTTAAAAATTAATTAATCATGAAGATGTTTTCTTAGGAATTTTTCCTTGTGAATCATCTAATGATTCATTTTGTTTGTTCGTTAAAAAAATTTATAAAAAAAAAGCTTCTTACCTTCCAACCAAAATTTTCCTTCTTATTTGATCTTGACTCTATCACTCTCTCTCTCTCTCTCTCTCTCTCTCTATATATATATATATATATATATATATATATATATATATATATATATATATATATATATATATATATATATTGATGCGACTCCGGCTCTTACCACCTGCTCTGAGAATGTGCTTCTATGCCGGGGATAGATCTGCGAGGTCATAACAGACAAGGTCGTTAGAGTTGCCCCAGGGACTGTGCCCCGGGAGCGGGCTCCAACGATCAATTTAGATCAGCTGGTAGATCTGAGATGGTTCTCCTTAGCTGGAGAGAACCATCTTGGTGCTGGTGGTGGTGTATGGTGACTGACGGCGGCGGTGGGTGGCGGCTGAGCCACCCGACCGGTGTTTAGTGTGGCGGCTGAGCCATGGGGAGAGGTCTAGTGGCGGCTAAGCCATTTGGGGAAGAGTCCCCCCTCATAGTGGATGAACTATTCTATTTATAGTGGACAATTATTCTATTTATAGTGGACAGTTTGAGGAAGAGTCCAACCCAATTCAGGCCCAACTAGTAAAAAGTTGGGCAAGGCCTCTCGGAGGCGCCTGGAGAGGCTGGCGGGCGCACACCAGGAAGGCTGGCTGGGGAGTGCCAGACCGGGTCGACAGGAGATTCCCTAGCACGACTGGCAAGGGAGCGCCAGGCAAGGCTGGCAAGGAAACGCTAGGCTGGGCTGCCAGGAGCACGCCAGGCCAGGATGGCGCTCTAGAGCAGTCTAAGCCATGCTAATGGACCATATATCATCAAGTCCCCCCAATATGATGTTATTGGTACGCGGCCAATGACATCGGGCTGGAATTAGTCATATAAACGATGTGTCATCAAGTCCCCCTAGTCTGGTGTGATTAAATTGCTAACAATCAGATCGGACTAAAAAAAACACCAATACATTAAATAATAGAGAGAACGACCAAACCTCTCCCACGAGAGTTGTGGGGTTGCGCCATGAGCCAAGCATGGGTTGGCTTAATGACCTTTCCTTGTTAGGAGTATGATCCAGTTGATAAGATGCAACGTAGTTGTTGCTGCGATAATACAGACCGAGGCTGCTAAAGAGTGTTACGTGACACTGATGTCGATGAAATGTTGGGTCGGGGTAGCTAAGAACCGTAACCTCTCCATACAGTCTCTAAGACTGTTGTCGAGCTTCAAAGCCTGTAAATAGATACAACATACTTGGTCCATGATTTATGTATTCCAGTCACAACTGAAAATTGTTAATCGAAATAGACGCTCTTAGCATCGCGTATGCACCTCGGTGAAGAGGACGAGACCCGCAGCCAACACCAGGTGGGGAGTTATATTTCTATGCCCACTAGATGGGAACTTTGAGTGACTGGTCCGCGGTGCACATTTCGAAAGTCCCCTGTAAATGCTTTACTGACCGAGCTTTGCTCCGCGAGTTTGTTTTTGGCTGAGTCTGAGTGTCGCAGTGCTGGAGTGATTATCTGAAAAGACAACCCGATCAAATAGTTACTATTTTTTCTTGAAATAATAAATCAATTCATATTGCCTGTCACTGTTTTCTCTAAACGCTTCACGAGTAGCAATAGCGTACTACTCTTCTCCCTCTTTTTTTTTTGGAAAGGTCGCCAAAGCTCGAGCCGCAACGCATTCCGTTGGGCGGAGCTAGCAGCACATGAGTACTGAGTAGTTGTTTTTTTTTTCTCTTGTAAAATTGATCCATTTTGTTTGCTGAGTAGCTCAATATAATGAAATGCAAGCCCAAAATAAATCTGTTGGCACTCAATTGTCATGGAGCCCAAAATGAGTGTATGTGTCCAAGTTATCGGCCCAGTTATTCATTAATCGGCCAGATACGAGATGTGGGCTAGTGCCCTAATTTCTTTTTGTCGTCTACATGGAACAAATCAGGCAGTTGGGTCCACTGTGAGCTTCATGACGGACACGGAGGTGAAGGCTCGAACCAAATCTTCATTTTGTCGGCTTCGCTACTGTGGAGGATCAACAATTATAGTCAGGAATTCTTCTTCGGAGTTAGGGACGAACGGTGGTGGTCCGAAGGTTGATGCTGGCGACCGGCGATGAATATTGGAAGCAACGAGTGAGCGCGATGTTGAACGCAGTCGTTTGCTAGTGGTCCTCACCAGAGTTTTGTTGGCTATGAATGGGATCGAAGCTGCGAATTCCTCCGGCGACAATGGTTTGATTAGGCGATGATGGCGGAGATTGGGGCACTTTGTGGTGAAGAGGAGGCGGATAGTGACCGTTGGAGGTTTTTCTGATTCTTTGTCGGAATTCGTCCTTTTCAGCACGAGATCGGAGTGGATACGGATCGCCGGCAGCACATGCTTATTGGGTTGATAGGAGATGGCATGGCGGTTGGTGCATCGATTCCGCTGGCATCGCTACTCCGCCAAGTCACTCTTGAAAGAGGTCTTCGACAGGTATAGTCTGACAGTGATAATTGGTGACTGGTTTGTTAGATGGTCTATTGGAGGTCGCAGCAGCGAGCTCGCCTCTTGTGCTTGGTCGCCGGTATTGGTAGTGAAGGAGCCTCGATTGTTGACATGTTGATGGAGATAGTTGACCAGTGATGCTGTAACATCGGTTGAAGGCTGTTGGGGCTAGTTTGGTTGTAGGCAGCAATTAATCAAACATAGGTAACCGACGATCGAACCTGGTGGCGGCGATGGTACTGAGGTTGCTTTGGTCAATGCGTGGTTCCGGCAAAGGTCATATCTCGAAAGAGCAATGGAACAGTAGGTTCCGCCTTTGGTTTTTGTCATCTCATGTTGACTTGTTGACTCTTAAAAATCTTTTGTATTTTTGGGGCCAATGGAGCATGTAATTGAACAAAAAGGATGAATGTAATAGGTGGTCAAAGTTTTCAAAAACGGGTTTTTGGTTGATCCGGTATGATGACCGGAGCACGGTTCAACCGGTTGAACTGCCGAGTTAACCCGGTTTATGGTCTTTTTCTATTTTTATATATTTTTACTTTCATGCATAATGCATAAACATATAAAACCAATAATTTAATTGGTTGACCCGGTATGATGACCGGTTCACGGTTCAACCAGTTGAACCGCCGAATCAACCCGGTTTATGGTCTTTTTCTATTTTTATATATTTTTACTTTCATGCATAATACATAAACATATAAAACCAATAATTTAATTGGTTGACCCGGTATGATGACCGGTTCACGGTTCAACCGGTTGAACCGCCGAATCAACCCGGTTTATGGTCTTTTTCTATTTTTATATATTTTTACTTTCATGCATAATGCATAAACATATAAAACCAATAATTTAATTGGTTGACCCGGTATGATGACCGGTTCAACCGGTTGAACCGTCGAATCAACCCGGTTTATGGTCTTTTTCTATTTCTATATATTTTTACTTTCATGCATAATGCATAAACATATAAAACCAATAATTTAATGCTAGCTACCTCCTCTACTCTTTTTGTTTTCTTTTTTGTTGGTCATGAATCAAAAAAAATACAACTAGTGATTTGTTGGACCACATACAACACTTTGTCAGATGTGCACACATGAGTACCCTTCCCCCGCCCCCCCCCCCCCCCCCCCCCCCCCCTTTTTTTTTTTTGAAAGTTATTTAGTGTAATGGTAACTAGTTCAAGGGTAACTTTTATTAGTGTTTTGGAATGCACACAACTTAAGTAAACTTACACACATAAACTCATTACATATAACATGTAATATAACAAAGAAAACAAAATGCATCAAAAGATATCATTTGTTGGCACAATGCAGCATAAGCAAATAGCTTTTTTTGGCGATTGTATCAATTAATAGTTTCATTTTGATGATAAGAGCTTAAGGTTTTGATTTTTTATGGTCATTAGAATATCAGTAATTTAATATAACAATTCAGGCAAATAAAGATCAAAGTTCAATGATTACTGGTTATACCTTTTTTATTAAATATGGTAGAAATATTGTCTTGTCTAATTAAAAATACAAACATACATTGTTTTTCTTGTGTAATTATTTGTTTTTTATACGTTTTCAAAACTAATTTTTCAGAATTATTATTATCTACTTAAATTTAAAATCATCTGTCATGGTCATCACAAACACATTTACGGTCTACATGACAACAAACACTAACCATGAAGATGATCTTGTTGGTTAGTGGTAGCAAGTGGTTGAAGTGATTTGTGGTTAATACAACGAATAACACTTAATCAATTTCTCTTTCTCTCTCTACAATATATATATATATATATATATATATATATATATATATATATATATATATATATATATATATATATATATATATATATATATATATATATATATATATATATGATGAAAATGTAATACCCACCAATATAATGATTATCTGGGGGTATTACGGGTGACCTAATAGTTTGTTAGTGATTTTTTTACCTTTAAATATTAATTCAATGCTTAAAAAATCCTATGATTTATTATATATTATTTTACGGCTTTTACTTTTAGGTATTTAATAAATATATAAAGAAAATAATTTCAAATTACAAATCAAACGTTAAAACCCTTTTTTTAACGCATGTACAAAGTCTTGAAAATTAATTTTTCACAAAAAAATATCTTAAATTAGAAAGTCTCTTATAATTATGAGTTTTTATAAAAAAAACATCAAAAGTATTTTAACAAAGGAAAAAAAATACAAATAAAAGTATTGAAGTAAAAATAATAGTGATCATGTATTTTGATTTGAAAGTCAGAAACTGGAATCGAATAATCGAACTCAACAGGATAAAATTAGAAAATCATTTTTACAAAAAATGTAATTTTGCAAAGAAAGAAATCAGAAGAAAACCTAAAGCGGCCATCTTTTGGTGGTAGGAAGAACAAAATCAGAAAATTCATAGCGTTGAAACTCAACTGAAATAAAAAATATAATAGCAAGACCTAAAATAGGTACATGCTCGTCTCTTAGTCTTCGTCTGTGGATTCAAAGAAAACCAAAATATATAAGAAATTGTAAATTTTGTTCAAAAAAGAAATATAAATTTTGTTATTACCCGGATATGAGAGGATAAGTAGAGAATACCAAAAAACTGTAAACATTTTCTTTAGCCACCATCCTTCTTGAGATCGAACCATTCTTGGGTCCCTGCACACACAAAAGAAAACCCCTACATTTCGTGAACAAAATACCCTAGATTTCAAGGTAGACAATGAGTGAAAAAGAGCGGAAAGTTTAGGTTGAGATTTTGTATAGATAGGAAAAGTAAGAGATTATAACTCACCTGGACGCAATTAAGATGGAGAGAAGTTCCGGATCTTCAACATCGATGGTGGATGGTTGATTTTCTTGGAGGAAACGGGGCGCTAGATGATTCAATCTTCTTGAAGCTACACAAATGAAAGAATAACATATGTAAGAATCGAAAAAGGACGGAAGTCATTGAGGGAATATAGGACAATGGTGGCTGTTGTTTATAATGATGAGCACAGTGCAGATAAGAGGAAGCGTTCAAGAGGAAATATTACCTTAACCACTTCACATGTCGTACAATTATAACTTATGGGATATTGGTATGACTATCTTAGGAGGGACGGTAGCAGGTGGCGGTCGATGGTCGAGTACAGAGCAACATTTCATGGTCGTGGAGGATAACCTTCTTTAAAAGAGGAGGAAAACGAAGAGTCGTGGAAAGAACGGAGCATCAGATGTGGGTTTTTTTTGGGAGGGAAAGAGAATGTGGCAGTTCCATTAGTTTAAAACATTAATATTTGTATTTTAAACTTAATAGATGGTATTTCTTTTCTATTGGTTTAATTATGGTCGCTTGGATTACCGTTCATTTAATCTATACCATTCATACATAATTCAAAGGATGAGATTTCATCTCCTTGTTTTTAAAACTTGGTCTTAAAAATTGATGGGACCCCATATTATATATACATTATAATATATATATATATATATATATATATATATATATATATATATATATATATATATATATATATATCCCTATCTAATAAAAGAGTAGTTCTTTTGCCATGTGTCACAATGTTAGGCATTGTAATTAATATCATGATAGTTGTCAATCTATTGACACTTGTAATTAATATCATGACACTTGTCAATCTATAAATTCTCCATTTCAAATTTCAAATTTCAAAATTTAAATCACATTTTAATTACATTAAATTAATATTAATAATATTAGAATAAAAATAAACTAAAGTTTATACAAATTATAATAAAATAAAATTTATACAAATTATAAGATGATATATTTTACGTATTTATTTGAATCAACGATTATAATTTTATATATAACAAAAAAATATATTTTAATTAATAAGTTATTTAAAATTATTAATTAATAGTTTTAAGTTTTTACTTAGAAAGTTTAATTAGTTTTCTAACCATGGTTCTCACGGGTTATAAACTAGTATATATATATATATATATATATATATATATATATATATTGAATGTGATGTGTGATGGATTAGTGTCTAAGCCCGTAACTATATTTGGTATGTACTTGACCCGGTTGTGCATGATCATTTTGGGTTGCCTTCACCAAAGCAATCGGACAAGGTAATTTAAGGAGAGAGAGAGAGAGAGAGAGAGAGAGAGAGAGAGAGAGAGAGAATATTATGGTTTATTAATACATTATAAGAATAATATATTAAAGGAGAAATCATATTTATTTAACTAGTATTGGTCATAAATTAATTAGGAATTAATTTGGTGACTAAAAGAGATTAATTAAATAAAGGGGCATAAACTGTCAAATGTATGATAGTTGAGTTTTGGGCTAGGAAACTTAATGTACTAAAGGGGGAACGGAATTATGATGGGGATCCATCATATTTTCGTCCAAGGGCCTTATTCCAAAAGGTTCCTTGGGCTGCTTGGTGGCTAAGCTGTCCATTAGGGTTTAGACTGAAACCCTAGCAGCCTGCATTATAAATATGACCCCTAGGCTATGAAAATCGGCTACAATTGATTCCAAGAGAACCCTAGGGCCGATTTTAGCATCTCTCACCCTCTGTCATATTGCCTTCTTGCTTGTAGGGTTTGTGAACCATTAGAGGAGTTACAATTGTGACTCTAAGGTCAAGATCAAGAAGACTACAAGGATTTCAAACTATTTGAAAGAGTTAAACACTTAGATCTGTTCTTATGATGTTAATTTCAAATTTTATATGATAGATCTAGGGTTTCAAGTCTTGGATTCAAAGCATGTACAATAGAGAAACCTAGATCCAATCATTAGGGTTTGTATGAGCACATAGGATTGTTCTTATGCATAAAACCCATCAGTGGTATCAGAGCATGATTGGTTTCAATTGTATGTGATGCTTTAACTGTTTAATTTCTGAAAATCGTGTTTTTCTTGCCTCTGCCCGACTCAACTCGGCGAGTCATTATCTGGACTCGGTGAGTTAGCCCTACTCGGCGAGTCCAAGTCTGACTCGGCGAGTCTGTGCATCAAGCAGAGGATATTTCAGGATTTTGTTGTTGTTTTGTCATGGGATTAATGCCTAAATCGTTTTTTCAAGATAAAATCTGAATTTTATTGTATTTGAATGATTATCCCTGCCAAAACAATAGATAATTTCAAATCTTTTGAATATTAGTTCTTTATATGATAAATATAGGTTATTTAAAATTATTTGGTAATTATCTTATGACTAAAATTGGATTAGGTCAAATATAGATAATTATGAAATTAATTGTTAGATTTAATTTATTTGTTATTTGATCCCTTGTGTTTTGAAAAGTTCAAAACTTGTCCTCAAGTTTTGAAATTTAAATTTTATGATTAAAAGTTTAATTTTGAATAATTTAAATTTCAAACCCGTAGAGTTTTACAAGTTTAAAATTCAACCATATACTATTACATTATTACAAGCTTAATAAATATATATATATATATATATATATATATATATATATATATATGTGTGTGTGTGTATATATATATATATATATATATATATGTATAACTTAAAATGCTAGTGTTACCGTTAGTAGGCCTCATTCACGAAGCCAGTCTCTAAGGTGGGTATAAGGTTGCTGCCTATAAAATGGTCCTTAATTAGTGTACACTCACACTGTGACAACCCGAAATTTATTCCGTTGTTGTAATCCGTTTCCGTTAATAAAATATTCTATTTTTATTAAGATTCCGTTAACATTTGGGGTGGACAAATCAATAAATGTTTATTTTATTTTATTTTATTAGTGTCGTAATGAAATAAATAAAAACACGTGAATTACCCTCCCGTTTAGTTGGAAAAAGTTTTTAAATTACGACCATTTAATTGGGTAAAAAATTTCAACTCCGTTTAACGACGGTATGGGGTGGATCCCCACTTGGCCAGCAACTCAAGCCCTATATAAGGGTTGAGTGGCCTCCATTTGAGGCTTTCCCCACTCTCTACTTTCTCTCTCTAGAAGTTGGGTTTGTTCAAGAATCACCTCATTCAAGCTCCAAAATCGTAAGTAATAGTCCCTAGCTTGTTGTTTAGCTTTGCATTCATACAAACCCAAGATTTAATCACTCAAAACCTTAAAAACTCGAGTTTATGGTTTGGGAATACCTCCCAAAACCGTAAACACCCTTAAGGGGGTTTTTGAAGCCCAAAATCCCTCCAAAACTCTTCTAATACTCGTCCTTGACTTAGAAACATACATGCATGAAGCTAGAAACCAAAAATCGGGCCTTTAGGAGGGGTAAACATGAGTTTACGGTCAATGAATATTCATGAACTGTAAACACCAAAACCGTAAACACCATAAATGGTGTTTTGGTGCCCCTAACTCCTTCCTTATCATGATTATTGGGCTAGAAACTTGTATGATTGAGCTTAGGACCACAAAACACGAAACGAATGTTGTGCTAAAGGGTTTACGGCTGTAAACCCTAGTGTTTACGACCGTAAACTCCCAAGGAGTGGTCCTAGGACCGCAAACTCCAAGGGAGTGCCCCATTTGAACCCTAAACACCCCTCAAGCCTTGGATTTAACCCTAAAACCCTTCCTAGTGATACAAGAAACATTAAGGCACAAACTCATGGGGGAATCGGTCCCTCAACCGTAAACTCACCTAAGGTGAGTATTTAAGGAGTAAACTCCATAGTGAGGCCTTACACTAACTCCTTGCAACCCAATAGCCTCCTAGCACTTAAAACAAAGTGTTTTCATGCATTAGGGTGTAATTACTTACTTATTTAACGAATAAATAACTAATTAGACCCCATTATGTGTCACTACCTGTTCATAAGATCCGTGTGAATGTTCAAATTCTCATTTGACACCTAGCATCCTACCCGACATTTTCATCCGTTCAACTCACTGCAGGTGAGTTCATACCCCTTAATCAACCTTTTCAAATGTTTTTACATGTTTTAGGGGGGGGGGGGTACAAGTTAAATGCAACAAGTTTTAGTATCAAATCATATGTGATTTATAACTTGCAACCAAAAAGGATTTTCGATACTTTTAGCTACTTATCAATAAAACTGTTTTAAATAATTATCAAACGCATTTTCTAGGTTAAATTGTTGTTAAACTATTTTCAAACTATGTTTAAACTACTTCCTTTATTAAACTATATCTATAACAATATATTTATATAAGTAAGACTTGAAGGACTTAGGACCGATAGCTCACCTTATTTCCTGTTCTTGTTTGATTGTGGTCTTAGGGTATATTGTTATCCGTCCGACTGTCGTTGATTTCTTAGTTATATATCATATATATTTGTGTTAGATATGAAAGTCTTCATCTTATTCAATACCTTTGTAAATCAAAGGCATGCAAATCCCACACTCTATTTAACTATAATAGGTATAGTTAAGACTACTACTACTACAAGTTAATGCACATTAAAGAGAACACTTTATGTACTATACTAAAAGTTTACTATACTATAATACAAGAGAATACACTAATCCAGAATATAACACACTATCCCTCTATACGACACTCTACTGCGCAAATACCATGTAACCAGAGCTTCCCGGAAGGAAAGCAACACTACATGTATAGATCTATACAGGACGGACGCTATTACATCCCGACTGTTAACTACAGTCCGAGTCGACTAGGCCCAGGGGTGGCACTACATCGCTACACTACGTATGACCGGGAAGGTCATCGGACCCTCTATTATCATTCAATTCGGTTACATGAGAGATCACATCCATATCCAAATTAACACACTAAGACTTAAAGTCTAAGATAACTTCCGAAGTAAATAAACATATATTACTAATTGAAGTTTGCAACACTACTACAACCAACCGGCAATAATTTTCCTTATTTACGTTACTTGAATGAAATTTATTACCTTATTTTTATAACTGAAAGTTTCAATGGAAATACTTTTACACACTCGAAGGATTTAACTTACAAATGCTCAATTATGGAAAATATAGGACTTCCTAGGGATTTCTACTATTCTTAAACATTAATTACAACTTTTATATTACATGATCGTAAACAATTTTATACAAGCAACGACACTAAAGTCTTATGAACTCACCAGCTTTATGTTGATACTCGTTTTCAAAATAACTTGTATCCTCAGGTCAAAGATAGACAGGTACTGGTGCAGCTTTTGAGAAGATGGAGCGTATACAAGACTCATCTTTTATTTTGTTATACTTTTGGTTTCTATCAAAACTATATAGAACACGATTGTAATTAAATTTACTATATTAATACAATGGTTGTTGTCGCTTGTTTTTACTATTATGCAATTGTTATGATACTGTACATGATGTCCTCCACCCCAGAACGTATTCCACCGTTCTCTGTTTTGGGGTGTGACACACACCCACTGCTTGCTTGACTGGTGGAGGGTCGTTAGACGAACTGGTAGGATAGGGCAATCCTCTCCTCATTAAAAGTATAATGTAAGATACAAAGTAACTACATGTTTTACAAATTCCCAATCTTAGTTACTTTAGGGTAAAATGTGAAAAATGATTATAATCCATGGAATTACACTTTGTACCATTGTCAAATGTTGGTGGAGCGCGTGTGGTTAACCGACACACTAATTTGGGGATGACATTGGTAGCGAAGGGTGACTCGATGTTTGTCATAGATCAATGGAGCGTGTGTGGTTTACTGGCACTTTGATTAGGTGATAGAGACATTGAGTGCACCATGTTGATTTGCATGGTTATTCACAACTTGTTTGCGATCCTCGGTATCCCGGTCGCAAATTTGAAATGCATATCGAGATTTAAACATGCCATTGAAAAGTTCAATGAATCTCAAAGATCTAGGAGTTTTCAAATACATTTAAATCTTAAATCTCTTTTTCATTTTTCATGGTGAGAATTAGTGAATCTTTATTCACTTACCTTCAAATTATTTACTTTTAGAGTACGACATCCCTTTCTAAGTTGTAAATAATGTTGTTGGGTCCTAGCCCTAATTTCTCATTTGGGTGTTTAATTAGGGAATCATTTCTAATCAAACTTTGTTTCTTTCTTTTTCAGATGTCTGCAAACAACAACAACAACAACGCTTCTGGGTCACTTGATGGGTCAAACTTCAACGAGTGGATGAGGTACATTCTCATGATCACACGCTAAGAGGAAAAAGAATATGTCCTCGATGAAAAGCTTGAAAAGATCATCCCAGATGTTGCTACTCCTAAAGAGTTGGCCGCCTTTGAGGCCCACGAGCGTGATGCTACGAAAGTCCATTGCATCATGCTGGCCACCATGAACCTCGAATTCCAAAAGTCCTATGAGGACATGTATCCGTTTGAAATGCATCATGATTTGCTGGACAGGTATCATCAGAGCGCGAGGCAAGAGCACTATGAGATCATTACTAACATGATCACCGCTAAGATGGGGAGTGGAGAATCCCTAACCTCTCATTTGCAGAAAAATCAGAGGTATGTTTATCACCTTCTCAAACTTAATGTTAAGTTTGATGAGGATTTGGCTATCGACATAATCTTCCACTCCTTGCCCTCCTTCCACAACCAGTTTAGGATGACCTACCACATGAATAAGGAAGAGGTCTCCTTGAGCAAGCTCCAAGGATTGTTGAGGACTGTTGAGAGCAACCTCAAAGAAAAATCCATTGCACCATCCCCTTCTGTGGCTACTTTTGTAATGGAAATAGGTCAAGGAAAGGGTAAAAAGAGGAAGGCTCCATGTAAGAGCCACCAAAAGGGAAAGTCCCTTGATGGTTCATCCTCCAGTGGGACCAAAGCAGGCTCCGCTAAACCCTCCTCCGATCCTAAGGAAGCAGAGTGCTTCTATTTCCATGAAAAGGGCCACTGGAAACGAAGCTACCCGAAGTATCTGCAAGACATAAAGGATGGGAAGATTAAGCCCACCTTTGTAGGTATGTATTCTATTAAATCTAACAACTCATCATTTGGTACTTCATGGGTTCTTGATACAGGGTGTGGATTCCACATTTGTTCTGATTTGCAGGGCCTAAAAAGAAGTAGGGAAGTGGAACATGGAAAGATGAACCTGATTATGGGAAACAAAAGATCGTCGCCTGTGACCAAAGTCAGAGTTTATTCTTTAGTGTTAAGTAATGGGTTAGGGCTAGATTTAAATAATTGCTCTTATTCGCCAGATATGGCAAGAAACATTATTTCATTTCATGGATTGTTTAGACAAGGTTTCAGATATTCTTTTGATAATAGCAATGGTTCTATTAATGTTTATTTGAATGATGTCTTTTATTTCAATGCATTACCTTGTAATGAGATTTATGAATCTGTGATGGTTGTTGATAATTTAGGAAATGAAGTTTTGAATATTGATTCGTCTACTAGCCTAGACAAAGCATGCTTGTGGCATAGTAGCCTTGGCCATTTCAACAAGAAACGCATAGCCCAACTCCAAAAGGATGGAGTGTTGGAGTCATTCAACCTTAGGGACGATGACATGTGTGAATCTTGTTTGCTTGGGAAGATGACCAAGTCACCCTTTACTGGCACTTGTGAAAGGGGTGAGGGTCTATTGGATCTCATACACACCAATGTGTGTGGGCCCTTTAGATCCACCGTGAGGGATTCTTGCCACTTCTACGTGACTTTTACGGATGATTATAGCAGATATGGATATATTTACTTAATCAAGCAAAAGTCGGAAACCTTTGAAAAGTTCAAAGAGTTTAAGAATGAAGTGGAGAATCAGCTGCAGGAAAATAGAGATGCTTCGGTCAGACCGAGGAGGAAAGTACCTAAGTCTTGAGTTTCACGACTATCTAAAAGAATGTGGAATTGTTTCGCAATCGACGCCTCCGAGAACGCCACAATTGAATGGTATGGCTGAGAGATGTAATCGAACCTTCTTAGACATAGTTCGTTCTATGATGAGTCGGACTTCATTACCAATAGCTTTTTGGGGGTATGCCTTAGAGACTGCCGCCCATATCCTTAACTTAGTTCCCACCAAGAAGGTTACCAAGACTCCTCACGAGATGTGGACAGGGAAAGCTCCCTCGTTGGCACATATTAAGGTTTAGGGTTGCGAGGCTTTCGTAAGACGAGAGACTCATGACAAGCTTGAACCTCGTAATGAAAAGTATTATTTCATCGGCTATCCGCAAAAGTTCTTTGGCTATCTTTTCTATAGACCGAGTGACAATGTTGTCTTCGTTACTAGAAGAGGAGTTTTCCAAGAAAGGGAATTGATAAGCCAAGAGGAGAGTGGGAGGCAAATTGATCTTGAAGAGATTCAAGAGCAAAACAATAAAGGAACCTCTAACACTGGCACTCAACCCGAGGATGAAACTCCTGTTGAGCCCGTTGACGAGGCCTTACCTCTTAGACGTACTAGTAGGGTTAGTGTTCAACCCCAGTTTTATGGTTTTCATATTACTAATGAAGGGGATACGTTTATTAGTGATGAAACACTAATGAATTTGGACGAACCTAGCAGCTACAAGGAAGCCATGGCAGGCCCGGAGTCTGCTAAATGGAAAGAGGCGATGGACAACGAGATTCAGTCCATGTACGACAACCAAGTTTGGAATTTGGTTGATAATGTACCGGGTCGTAAGACAGTCGGATGCAAGTAGATCTTCAAGAAGAAGATGGACATGGATGGGAAAGTGCATACATATAAAGCACGATTGGTTACGAAGGGCTTTACTCAAACTCCCGGAGTTGACTATGATGAGACCTTCTCACCGGTTGCGAAGATAAAGTCTATTAGGGTAATGCTAGCAATAGTTGCGTCTCATGATTATGAAATATGGCAAATGGACATGAAAACCGCTTTCCTTAATGGAAAGTTGGTTGAGGATGTTTACATGAATCAGCCAGAGGGTTTTGTCGATGCGAAGCATCCAAATAGAGTGTGTAAGCTTGAGAAATCCATTTATTGATTGAAACAAGCGTCTCGCAGATGGAATCTTTGTTTTGACGAGAAAGTTAAAGAGTTAGGCTTTCTGCGAAGCGAAGATGAATCTTGTGTATATGTCAAAGCCAGTGGGAGTATAGTGAGCTTCCTCGTATTGTATGTTGATGACATACTGCTCATAGGAAACGACGTCCCAACCTTGCAAGAGGTCAAGTCCTGGCTTGAGAAATGTTTCGCTATGAAGGACCTCGGAGAGGCTGCTTATCTTCTGGGAATAAGGATAGTGAGAAACAGGGAAAAGAGATTGATAGGACTCAGTCAGGATACATACTTGGATAAGGTACTAAAGAGTTTTAGTATGGAAAATTCCAAGAAAGGGGAGTTGCCAATCCAAAGCAATACCAAGTTGAGTAAGACTCGAAGCCCGAGTATAAGGGTAGAGATAGCTGATATGAGCCGAGTACCTTACGCTTCTGCAGTAGGCTCTATCATGTACGCTATGACTTGTACTCGCCCTGATGTGGCCTTCGCTTTGAGCATGGTCAGCAGATATCAAGGGAACCCTGGTAGAGCTCATTGGATTGCAGTTAAGAATATTCTTAAGTGCCTATGAAGGACCAAGGAATGGTTTCTAGTCCTCGATGGGAGTGATGACTTAAGGGTACGAGGGTATACTGACGCTAGTTTTCAGACGGATCGAGATAATTACCGATCGCAGTCGGGCTGGGTCTTTACCCTAAATGGAGGAGCAGTGACTTGGAAAAGTTCCAAGCAGGAGACCGTAGCTGATTAAATGTGCGAATCAGAGTACATTGCGGCGAGCGAAGCGTCAAAGGAGGCTATATGGTTGAAGAACTTCGTTGGAGACCTTGGAGTTATGTCATCCATAAAGGAGCCAATGGAAATTTTCTATGATAATGAAGGAGCGGTTGCCTTAACCAAGGAACCAAGAGATCATGGTAGATCTCGACATATCGACAAAAAATACCATTATATCAGACATCCGGTAAAAGAGGGACTCCTCGTTGTGAAGAGGGTATCATTAGAAGAAAACCCAACAGATCCCTTTACGAAGGGACTGAGTAGGGTCAAACACTTGCAGCACACTAGGAGCATTGGGCTGAAGGATGATATAAGTTTGAATTAGATAGGAAATGTATAATAGATAATATGTACTTGACATTTGATGAATAAATAAAGTTGTGTTATTTACAAGTAAAGCTACTATCTTGTGTTGGTTATTTATCTATTGTTTCAATTTTGCATGTTTTGACTTCCTGAATGATAGGATTATTCGAACAGTCCACAGTCGTTCATATTTTGGAAGTATATGTGAATGAAGACTATCATGAATTGTTTGTAGATTGTCTAAAAGGTTTTGGGCATAGCAAATGTTTGCTTCAAAGTTCATGAGTGCTTATGAATATGATTTGAGCATTGGAATAAACCCGCGTTTGCTAGTATCACTTCATGGCGTTTTACCTTAAGTGATCGCAAAGCGATAATATCATATAGTCTTAAAACTTAGAGATATGGTTGTTGTTTGTTGGTTGGTTATGCATTGATGATGTGTAAATGCATTAGTAACTTGATGTTATAAAACACATTGTTGTGAGATGCATATGAGTCGAAGTTAATCTGTTCCTTTTATTTTATGAGAATAAAGGCGATATCTTGGCCACTTGATGATTTGGTTTGACTTATGTGTCAGGCTCGGTCAGAAAGAAATTGATGTGTTCAACTAAATTCTATGTCAAACAAGTCAGAAATCAAGGAACAAATGTTGGACGCTAATCATTTTCAGCATGATATCTAGAACAGAGGATTATACGATCCCTTATCTGAAGGACAAATTGCTGATCAGAGTTGACAACGAAGTATAAGAGCTACGATTGCTAATCGGATTCTGAAGTCATATGTGAGATATAGTTACTAGACTTATCCAAGTGGGAGACTGTTGGATTAGTGTCTAAGCCCATAACTATATTTGTTATGTACTTGAACCGGTTGTGCATGGTCCTTTTGGGTTGTCTTCACCATAGCAACTGGAGAAGGTAATTTAAGGAGAGAGAGAGAGAGAGAGAGAATATTATGGTTTATTAATATATTATAAGAATAATATATTAAAGGAGAAATCATATTTATTTAATTAGTATTGGTCATAAATTAATCAGGAATTAATTTGGTGACTAAAAGAGATTAATTAAATAAAGGGGCATAAACTGTCAAATGTACGATAGTTGAGTTTTGGGCTAGGAAACTTAATGGACTAAAGGGGGAACGAAATTATGATGGGGATAAATAGATAAATAGATAATCCTATATAATCATATTGCAAGTAGCATTGTTAAGAAGATAAATGGACGGTAATACACAATACTTCATAGGGAATATATATATATATATATATATATATATATATATATATACACACACACACACACACACACACATTGAAGTTGGGTTAGTGTCACTCAAGAATAAAGTTGGTATTAGAAGTTGGTTACACGCATTATAATCTAGTCTAAGAATAAACTTAGAATTTTGAAAGATGCTTAGTTTAATTAAGTTTGATATCAGGTAGTCTCATTAAGAGAATGTGTGTAATCTAGGGACTGAGAGTAAAGTTCTATTATGTCACACTTTCAGGTGTCAATGTACGGTAGCTCCGTCGAGAGTATATTATAGTATTCCCCTTGGATAACCAGAAATGGTAGGTCCAATTTAGACAACTGAAAGGCTATGTATGGTCACCTCTAAGAGTAAGCTACAACACTTGATCATTCTAGATAATCTTGTGAATACGTTAGTCACGTGAACTCACTACCCACAAACGTAGATGAAATGAGATACCATACTCATCAAATACTCTTACGACCCATATGTAATTATGACTACACCGGCCAAGGAAGCCCTTAGGTGTGTAGAGCGTCTTAGGCTGTATACCTAAATTGACAAATGCACTAGAATATTTTAGGGTAAATGTGTTAAATAACATTAAGTGCTAAATAAGAAATTTTATAGAATACATTAGGAAGAGATGCCTTATATTGCTATGATTATAAAAGTTAAGGTATGTTGCCGACCTAGAACCAGAAAACATATGTATTCATGATTTTAAACGAATCATTACTGTATTAGAAATGGCATGTAACATTTCAGAGTGATAAGGAGGATTTATGCAGATAAAACATAAATAAAACCTTCCTTATCATAATAAACTCGTCTCTCAGTACACTGAACGCTTGCCTTGGTTGTATTTAACACCATGGTGAGAACACATAGCAGATTGGGGAACGATAATGGAAACCAACATATTGAGCCTCTTGTGATCGAGCGAGTACCTGAAGTCGTGCCAAAAGTTGAAACCATCACAATGGTAGGAGTTCAAGCTCTGATTTGGGCAATACTGGCAGAATTAACCATAAAACTGCTCCATGGCAATAGGAGAGAAGTCACAACGCCAATTATTGAACCCGTGATAAATGGAGATCAATTTGAATAAGGGGTTGACAAAAATAGATGTTGTTCCGAGAAATTTATAGCATCCTGACCCACAAGCCTTTATGGAGAACCAACGCCAGTGATAATTATGGAATAAATTTGATATGAAAGTTGAAACTGTAGCCAGACAACTGCAGACCGAAGTGTTAAGCTGGTGGAACTGAATGGCCAGTACCCTACAAAAAGAAGAAGTAGTAAGGATGTCACGGGGAGACTTCCTTGAGCATTTGAAAAGAGAATATTTCTTGGAGAAATACCTTCTAGAAATAAGTAATGAACTCCACAACCTAAATGGAGGGCTCGAAACATATATAGTGAGGATTCGCAATAGGTTGAGTTTGTAATGGTTCAAAATCGAAATGATTTCGACTCTCCGTGTATTTACAAGGCATTATTTGTATTCGAAGCTCAGAAATTTAGACCTTGTATTTTTTCTAGGTCTGATGTACCATATAAATAGGGTAGGTACTAGAGTTGAGAGTAACTTTTCATGCTCTTCAGTTTGTAAATACTCTCATAAACTTTGTACTCTCATCAGACTAATCTGAGCCAATCATATCATATTTATATGATGTGTTCTTACTGCTTTCTTTGATTGTTTTCGTGTTCGTTTATCAATTCTAACTCACAACATTTGGTATTAGAGAAGGATTCATCCAATAAATTTCAGTTTTCTCATGTTTTTCATATTTTTTTAGATCGCTCTTTTGGATTCAAAATATTCTTCAATATTGAATCAAAAAACTTGTTTCAATTGATTATTTTGTTTTGATTTTGCACTTTGTTTGTTAGATCGAGTGACTACTATTTAATTCCTGTTAGATTATCTTTCCAGGTCTCTCTTTTTGAATCTAAAATCTCATTTGTCCATACAACAATGGCGAACATCAACATGAACACTATATCATGTTTCTCACACGTTCTCGGATCATCTACTAAGATTCTAATGCTCATTGCAGAATACTATGAGCAGTGGGTCGATAGAATGGAGGACTATCTAAATGGAATAGATGAAGATCTTTGGAGATGTATCAAAAGTGGAAATTATCATCCCAGAATGCTTGAAGAAGTTAGAACTGCTTGTTCTTCAGCTAATGTTTTTGTGCAAAAAGGAGAAACAGAAAGCGAATGACAAGAAATGCCTTCGTAAAGTACGTAGTTCTCTTCCGCCACTAGTTTACAATTACGTCTAAAGTTGCAAAACTACAAAGGAGATTTGGGACACATTGAAAGAAAAATATCAAGTCAATGAGAAGATAAAGAAAAGCTCGGTGAAGCAGTGTTTGTTAGAATTGGCTGAGTTCAAGCAGAAGGATAACGAATCAATAGAGTCTTACTATGATCGTTTGGATGAACTGATGTTCATATGTACATGATGTTCGGTTTTGAGCACTATAACACTCCTATGGTGCACATAGAACCCTAAATGCTTTGGATATATGTTTTCTCTAATTATACATGCATTTTCAAATTTTCCAAGGCATTCTCCCTTGCTAGCATAAAATTGAAGCTATACAATATAAACTTAGTTTGGATGCTTACCTCTTGAGTAAGGTAGAGTTCTTGACCTTTGAAAGCTTGAGCACCGAAAGTGTGATGCGTCTATTGGTTCACAAACACCAAAATGCAAGAGGAGGCTTGAGAGAATAGGTTACTAGCACAAAATCAACTTCACCCTCTTGGAAAGTAAGTGGCAACCAATTTTGGCTCTAGGAGGGGATTATTTATAGTGTTGCACATGCTAGGGTTACACTTTGTAAACCCTAATGACCCATGACTTTCCACCTTATCATGCTCCATGGATTTAACCTCCATGGAGTATCTATGGATTATTTTAGCCCATCTACATAATCATGGATCATAGGCCCACACTACAGGAATCATTGATTTACATAATCAATCCTTATGCATTTAACTACTCTCTTTTGACCACAAAATTAATTCCAAAATAATTCTTGATCAATACTAATTAAATAATATGATTTCATATTAATATATTATATTTGTAATATATATAAACCATAAATAATCTTGTTCTCAAAAATCCATCCTATCAAATTGCACGGGTGAAGGCAACCTAAAAAGGACTATGCTACAATCGGGTAAAGTACATCCCAGTTATAGTTATGGGCTTAGACACCAAACCCAACAGTCTCCCACTTGATAAGTCTAATAACTATAGTTGCCAATGTAACTTCAGGATCCGAATAAGCAATCGTAAGCTTTCAAAAGCCGCTTTCAACTCTGTCCCAGTTAGTAACGCATCCTTTAGATAAAGGATCATATAATCCTCTATCCTCAAGATATTATTTGGATAAATACATGGAACAATGTCATACTTATTGTCCAGCAGTTTGTTTCCCGATTTCCGATTCGTATGACATAGAACATAACTGAACACATTAATTTAGTTCTGACCAGGACCGACGCATAAGTCAAAACATAATCATCGAGGGGCCCAATATATCGCTTTTAATCCTCTTAGGATAAAAGGGAATAGATAAACTTCGACATTATATGCTTGTACTAACTACTCATTAAATCATGCACAACGATACGTTTTATAACATCAAATTACTGATGCGTTTTCATATCATCAATGCACAACTAATTCATAGTCAACAACTCATATATCTAGGTTTGAATACTTATATGATATTATCATCTCACGATCACTCGTGAAAATTCGATGAAGTGATTCAAGTGAGTGCGGGTTGATCTAATACTCAAATCTTATTTTAGAAGTACTCATGAATGGTGTAGCAAACTGTTGCTATGCCTAATGCCTTAGAAAATATAAAAGCCAACTCATGACAATCTTCTTTCATACTTACTTCCAACTTATGATCGACTGTGGATGGTTCGAATAAATCTTACTATGCAAGAAGTCAAAACATGCAAAGGGAAACAATAGTAAATGATTGACACAAGACAATAACTTTACTTATAAATAAAACTCCTTTTATTTAATCATCAAATGTCAATTACAATTTAGCTATTACAGGTTTTAGTTTATATAATCACTAAAACTAATATCGTCCGTTAGCCCAATGCCCCTTGCATGCTGCAAGTGATTAACCCAAGTCAGTCCCTTTGTAAGAGAATCTGCTGGCTTTTCCTCTTAATATATCTCCTTTACCATGAGGTGCCCTTCTTCTACTTGATGTCATATGAAGTGGTACTTTCTGTTGATTTTCCTGGATCTACCATGATCTCTTGGTTCCTTGTTTAAGGCAACTGCCCCTTCATTATCGCAGAAAATCTCAATAGGCTCCTTTATGGATAGAATGAATCCAAGGTCTCTTATGAAGTTTTTCAACCATCTCGCCTCCTTCGATGCTTCGCTTGATGCTATGTACTCCGATTCACACATTGAATCAACTATAGTCTCCTTTTTAGAACTTTTCCATGTCACTGCGCCTCCATTCAGGGTAAACACCAAGCCCGACTGAGAGCATAAATTATCTCGGTCAGTTTGAAAGCTGGCATCGCTATACCCTCTCACTCTCAAGTCATCACTCCCACCAAGGGTAAGGACCCAGTCTTTAGGCCTCCACAGATACTTGAGAATGTTCTCAACCGCAGCCCAATGAGCTTTACCAGGATTCCCTTGAAATCTATTGACCTTGCTAAAAGCAAAGGCCACATCAGGGCAATTACAAGTCATAACATACATGATCGAGCCAACTGTAGAAGCATATGGAATATGAATAATCTCTGCTATCTCAGCCTCTGCACTTGGAATCATAGTCTTACTCAGTTTGGTATTGCTTAGGATAGGTAGGTTACCTTTCTTGGAGTTCTCCATGCCGAAATTCTTCAACACCTTATCCAACTAGGTACTTTGACTAAGTCCTATTAGTCTTTTAATCATGTCTCTCAATATCCTTATCCCTAAGATATAGGCAGCTTCTCCGAGGTCCTTCAAAGCAGAACACTTCCCAAGCCAGGACTTGACCTTCTGCAAGGTCGGGATGTCGTTTCCTATGAGTAGTATGTCATCCACATACAACACCAGAAAGCTGACTATACTCCCACTAGCTTTGACATATACACATGACTCATCCCCACTTCTCGAAAATCCAAACTCTTTGACTTTATCATCAAAACAAAGAATCCATCTGCGAGATGCTTTTTTAATCCATAAATGGATTTCTCAAGCTTACACACTCTATTAGGGTACTTTACACTGACAAAACCCTCTAGTTGACTCATGTAAACCTCTTCAGCCAACTTTCCAATAAGGAAAGATTTTTTGACATCCATTTGCCTTATTTCATAGTCATGAAATGTAGCTATGGCTAGTATAACCCTTATAGATTTAATTTTCGCTACTGGTGAGAAGGTCTCATCATAGTTAACTCCATGAGTTTGAGTAAAGACCTTTGCAACCAGTCGCGCTTTATATGTGTGTACTTTCCCATCCATGTCAGTCTTCTTCTAGAAGATCCATTTGCACCCAACTGACTTACGACCCGATATATTGTCAACAAAGTTCCAAACCTGATTGTCATAAATGGACTGAATCTCACTGTCCATAGCCTCTTTCCTTTTTGCAGACTCGGGGCCTGCCATGGCTTCCTTGTAGTTATTAGGTTCATCCAAATTTACCAGTGTGCTATCACTGATAAATGTATCACCTTTAGTTGTTATATGAAAACCATATAACACAGGTGGAACACTAACTCTACTGGAACGCCTGAGAGGTACGGACTCATCATTTGGCTCAACCGGTGTTTCCTCTTCAGGTTGATTGCTAGTGTTTGAGGTTCCTTCACCGCTTAAATCTTGAAGCTCTTCAAGGTCAATTTGCCTCCTACTATCCCCTAGGCATATGAGTTCTCTCTCACGAAAGACTCCACTCCTCGCGATGAAGACAACATTGTCACTCAGTCTATAGAAGAGATATCTAAAGGACTTCTACGGGTACCTGATGAAAATATATCGCTCACTCCGAGGTTCGAGCTTGTCATGAGTCTCACTTCTCACGAAAGCCTCACAACCCCATACTTTGATGTGGTCTAAAGGGAACATTCCTTGTCCATATTTCGTTAGGTGTTTTGGAAACCTTTTTGCTAAGGACTAGATTAAGGATATGAGCGGAAGTCTCTAAGGCATACCCCCAGAATGAGATAGGTAACGAAGCTCAACTCATCGCAGTGTAATGCCCGTGTTTCTAGGCTTGTCATTAATAGCAATGTAATAGTCTAGGTTAACCTTTGTAACCCATCTTGATATAATAAAGGTGTATTATTTGAGTATTATGTGTTTTGTGCTTAGTTGTGTGACTTAATTAAATTAAGAATGAAAATAAGCGTCAAAATAAAATGTTAGATAAAGCTGATATCTATGAATAATGTTGTAGTATTTGAAACGAGGTTTCCGAATATATAAAGAATGCCGAAATCCGAGTTATAACGAAAAAGTTATGACCCGTCGTAGTTTCGCGGTAGAACCGGCAACGCTGAATGACGTAAATAGTGAATTTACGACAGAGCAATATTTAGCCTTAGTAATGTAAACGAATGTCATAATGTTCATTAAACCGAGAGTGTGCATAAAAAGATCGTCCAAATCTAACTTCGTATGAGGAAGTTATGATTTTCTGAAGTTTCGACTTAACAGTACGCAGTCCGAATACTTGATTTGAGATCAAGCGGTTTTTAGCCGAAACAATCTAAACGAGAATCAAAGATCTCGTCAAGGGTAGTGCAACGATAAAAAGATAGGCGAAAACGGACGTCGGATAAAGAAGTTATGAATTTATAACGGAGTTTTCCTGTCCCGGTCTACTAAAAATAAATAATAAAAATAAATTCAAAATTAGCCGACGGAGTCTAAACGAAAGTTGTAGAGCGTAGTCCCACCTATGCGGGGATATAAAGAACGTCGAAAACGGAGTTCGTATGAGGAATATATGAATTTTTGAAGTGTATTTAATAATTTCGGTATTTAATTTAAATTAAAAATATCTGATATTTTCCAAAGGGGGGGA
Source organism: Lactuca serriola (assembly GCF_051521515.1). Lineage (NCBI taxonomy): Eukaryota > Viridiplantae > Streptophyta > Magnoliopsida > Asterales > Asteraceae > Lactuca > Lactuca serriola. Next base: position 261,388,030 of record NC_136412.1, on the reverse strand, counting down.
GTCAGCGATCCTATCCAGGTTACACCCAGCGTACCTAGATTTACGCCCATCATAAATTGAGGATCCAGAGCCTATAAAAGGGAGTCAAGTGCACCCGATTCTTTTGCTTATTCTCTTTCCTCTCTCACCCGTTTTACCTCGTTTTGCGTGCAACTAATATCCCGAAGCCCCGATATTAATCCCAAGCCCCGAAGCAAGTCTCAAAACCCCAAAGATCCCGAGAAGTAAGATTCCCAAGCCGAAGCTCTGCCCACAAGAAGCCAATTTTTGTGAAGATCTTCCAGATCTACCGAAGAATACTACTTCTGCAAGTCGTAGTGATGTCCGATCATCTTCTGATCAAGTGAGTGTGTAGTTACCTTCTTCTAATGCATAATTATGAAGTATTTTATACAAAATATGTGTTATGTGTATATTTTGTTGTTATATGTGTGAATTTATATTCACTTTCTTCTATCTCATAGATCTGATTTATTCTCTAAGAAATACGTGTTATGTGTGTATGTCTCATCTATTGTTTGGAATATGTATTGAATGAGAATGCTATATAGGTTTTAAACTATGTATAAAAATATATATTTTTATCTACTAATATGTTAGGTAGAACATGGGTAGATAGTTGATGTGTGATAAACAGATGAGAGGCAGCGGAGTATGGATAACGACCACAAACTCTTTCTAGACAGTCATGTGGAACACTAGCAGGCTCATAACCTGTAGGTGTTGTGAACGATGTGTTCGACGGTGTACTCTATCCCCCTCATGGTTGCCTTTACGACATCTATTGTTGACGAAACCCCTTAGCAATAATGTTCGTCCCGAAGAAAATCCTAGATTAGGTCCCTTGAGATAGATGTTGTTTTAGGGACGTAAAGTGAGGATAACGGGAATGGGTAATCGGGTTATTGTTGGTTGGCAAAAGTAAATATAATTATTTATTGCGGGTTGAAAACCCTATATGCTCACCAGGCTCCCAAGCCTGACCCACTCAGTTTATTTTGTATTACAGGAAGCGGCGCAATGTCATAAGATGGATGAATAATCAAGTTGTTTTGTTTACAAGTCTGTATATGTATATATTTGTTGAAAGACTTGTAATGTTATCGTTTATGCTTTATGGTCTGTATCGGAGCATGACATCCCGATTTTTTATTATGAAATGAAATTATATTTCTTTATGAAATGTTTTGATAAAAATCTATTTTATCATGTTTTGTCTTTGGGAAAAAATTCCGCAACTCTTTTAAATCAAAAGAATTTACTCTGAAAATGTTTAAAAAGCATAAATGAAACCCGTCTTTTTTGGCCGAGATTTTGGGGATGTCACAGTTGGTATCAGAGCATTAGTTTAAGCGAATTAGGAATTTGTAGGATTTCTAGACTTAAACTTAGAATGCTAAGTGGAGATTATGAGATGCGTGTCTGTTATATTATAGACACGAGCACTAGTTTATTTTAGGAAGATGCCTAAAATGCTTTTATGTGCTAAATGTTATATGTTGCCATATATGATATTATTGGTTCGGATCTATGGTCTGTTGCCGATCGGATCTGTAAACCTTATGTGTATAGGATTCTAAGTGTATGGTTACGATATTAGAACTAACATGTAAACGTTTCAGAGTGATAAGGATGATTTGAATATCTATCGTGAATGAGGATCTAATTTCACCTTATTCGGTGTATAGATTAAAAATGGTGAGAACGAGGAGTGGAGTGGGGAATGCTGATGAAAACAAAAATCAACCACCAGTGATCGAGGAAATACCTGTTGTAGCTGTTGCACCTGAGCCGATAACAATGGTTGTTATACAAATGATGATTCAAATGATGTTGGATCATCAGATGGAAGAAACAAGACGTATGCTTAGGCAGAATCATGAAGAACCTTCAATTCAAGTGGAAGAGCCCGAGGAGAATGGAGGGCAGTCTAAAGTAGGAAACTTTAGTGGGATCGTTGGTCAAGACGACCCACCGGTGGTTAGACACAACAACCAGTATGGAGGAAATGATGGGCGTAGGTGTAAGTACACGGATTTCATGGCATCCAAACCACCATGTCTATGCGAAATCCCGATGCCGGTGCAAGTTATGGACTGAATCTCCGAAATGGAGACAACGTTTGAAAGTTGTGAATGCAGCAACAGGCAGAAGACCGCTCTTGCGATCCCTCTGCTAAAATCTGGCGTGTTGAGTTGGTGGAAGTAGTTAGCTAACTCTATGCCCAAGGGAGAAGCGAGCAAAATGTCTTGGGAAGACTTTGTCGAACAACTGAAACTGCAATACTGCTCCGAGCAGGACCTTCTGGAAATCAATAATGAGTTTCAAAATTTGAAGAAGGGGAAGTTGAGCGTTACTGAATACGCTGCTAGTTTCACAGAAAAGATGAAGTTTATCCCATATTTAGTACCAACAAAACTCTCTAAGGTCAACAAGTTTGCCCTCAGACTACCAGCGGACTATGGTCCAATGTTTAAGCAAGCAACCACATTGAAAGCCGCCATCTGGGCTGCTAGAAATGTTGAGACCCAGATTAGGGAGAAAGGTATGGAGAGGTCAGAGGTTGGTGAAAAGAGGAAAAGCGATGGACCCTCAGGGTCCATCAAAAAGGGTAAATTCTCGAAGTCTAGTTCGAGAGGAGGTGGAGGAGGCGAAGCGAAATGGTGCGATATATGCAAGAAGAAGCATCATGGGAAGTGTGGCGGGGAAGCCACATGCTTCAAAAGTGGAAAGCCAGGGCATTATGCCAACAAATTCACCCTCACCAAGAAAGTCTGTTATGGTTGTGGTGAGGAGGGGAACATCTCGAGGGATTGTCCGAAAAAGAAGGAGGCAGCAAGACCCAACATTCCGCCAAAGTCGAAGGCGAGAGCCTTCTAGATGACACTGGAAGCTGCTAAAATGAAGCTGATGTCGCTTCAGGTACCTTTCTCGTAAAAAAATTGCCTGCCCAAATTTTATTTGATTCTGGAGCCAACTACTCTTTTATTTCGCATGAATTTGGTAGAAAACTAGCCTTGCCTGTTGATAGACTAAATAATGCTTTATTAATCGAAGTTGCTAGTGGCAAGTTTGTACCTGTTAGCCATCATATGAAAAACATCTTAATTGACTTAAATGGGAATAAGATCCACAAGGAATTATTGCCTATAGAGCTGAATGGTTTCGACATCGTTTTGGGAATGGATTGGCTTAGCGCCAATGACGCCGAGATATTGTGCAAGAAGAAGATAGTCAACATTTTCTATTGGATAAACTGCAGCTACTGCCGAAGAAACTTCCGTACCTTATTAAGTAAACCCACCAGGGAAAGAGTCATTTATGGTGTATGGGGACAAGCGCAGAGTAAGTTCTGGGATCATTTCTCTAATGAAAGTCAGAAAGTGTTTGGCCAAAGGATGTACATCGTATCTAGCATTCGAGATCGATGCTAAAAATGAGAAAAAGGAAATGCGGAGTATTCCTGTCGTGTGTGATTATCTGGAGGTATTTCCTGAAGATCTTCCCGGATTACCGCCTGATAGACAAGTGGAGTTTAGAATAGACTTGTTACCAGGGACGACGCCTATAGCAAAAGCACCTTACGGACTAGCACCGAAGGAGATGAAGGAGCTAATGATGCAACTTCAAGAGTTATTGGACAAAGGTTTCATAACACCTAGTTCATCACCCTGGGGAGCTCCGGTGTTATTCGTGAAGAAGAAAGATGGAAGTATGAGAATGTGCATCGACTACAGAGAGTTGAACAAGGCGACAATAAAGAATAGATATCTGTTGCCGAGGATTGATGACCTATTCGATCAACTACAAGGTTCAAGTTATTTTTCAAAGATCGACCTAAGGTCAGCATATCATCAGCTAAAAGTAAGAGAGCAGGATATAGAGAAGACTGCATTTAGAACACGATATGGACACTACGAGTTTTTGTTTATGTCGTTTGGACTAACCAATGCTCCAACAACATTCATGGATTTAATGAACAGGGTTTGTAATCCGTTCCAAGATAAATCTGTGATAGTGTTCATAGATGACATTCTGATTTACTCGAAAATCCAAGAGGAGCATGGCAGACACTTGTGAGAAGTGTTAGAAGTTTTGAAAAAGGAGAAGTTGTATGCAAAGTTCTCCAAATGTGATTTTTGGGTTCAAGAAGTCCAATTCTTGGGTCACGTGGTCAACCAGGAAGGGATAATGGTTGATCCAGCAAAGATTGAGGCTGTAATGAAGTGGGAACAACCGAAAAGTCCAACGGAGATCCGAAGCTTTTTGGGATTAGCCGGATATTACTGAAGGTTTATCCAAGGCTTTTCTTCGATCGCTAGTCCATTAACAGCTTTGACCCACAAGGGAGCTACATATGCTTGGAGTGATAAGCATAAAGAAGCATTCGAGAAACTAAAGAAGAAGCTATGCGAGGCAAAAATTCTTTCTCTACCCGATGGAGTTGAAGACTTCGCTGTTTATAGCGATGTGTCTAGTGTTGGATTGGGTTGTGTTTTGACTCAAAAAGATAAGGTGATCGCGTATGCATCTCGACAGCTAAAAGAGCATGAAAAGAACTACCCGACTCATGATTTGGAGTTGGCAGCAGTAATTTTTGTTGGATAAGGTGTCTAAGTCCATAACTATTTCTGGTAAGTACTTGACCCGACCCGACATGGTCCATTTGGGTTGCATGGCACCATGCAATTGGATAGACTAAATGAGAGAAATAACACTAGGGAGTAATTAATATATTATAAGTTCTAATATATTAACAATATTATTTAATTAGTTTGATGAAGAATTAATTAAGTGATCAAAAAATAACTAATTAAATATATGGGTTGATTATGTAAATCAACCATAACTTGTATAGTAGGCTAAGAGGCTCCATGGATTATCAAGTTGGGTTCCACCCATAGGATGCTCCATGGGAGTTACAAACCCAAGGGTCATGGAAATGAAGAGTCATGACACATTAGGGTTTACATGGTGTAACCCTAGATGTGTCAACACTATATAAGAAACCCATTCTCCACCAAAATCGGCTACACACATGAAACAAGAGGGCTAGGCCGATTTTAGAAGTATGTGTTCTCTCTAAAGTCATTCCAAGAGCATTTGGTGTTGTGTGAAGCATTTGAGGCATCACACTTGGGGTGCTAGGCTCACAAGGTTTCAATGATCATAAGCAACAACAAGGTAAGTTATTCTATCTTTCATTCAAGTTAAAAATTGTTCCCCATGTATGCTAGATAGGAATATAACCTTGGAATTCAACTTTGCATGATAATTAGACAAACATAGATCCAAGGTTGTTAGGGTTGCATGCACACTTAGGAAGTGTTAGAATGCTCAAATCCCATCAGTGGTATCAGAGCCTAGGCTTGTTTGTTTGTTATTTGTGCAAAATTGTTGAAAAAAAGTCGATATTGTGCAATCTGCCTGATGAACTCGCCGAGTCCATGGGATGACTCGCCAAGTTCATGTGTAAATTCATCCTACTCGCCGAGTAGATTCGTGCACTCGTCGAGTAGGAGCCTCAGAATGCAGATTTTCGACTTTTGTTGCTAGAAATGGACTAGAAACATTACCATAAACTGTTTTGGTACTTGAAAACTTGTTTTAGATGGTGTAATATTTATGCTAATCCATTTGCAATGACAATTATCTAAATTACAAAGTTTTAAGTGTAATTTTTGATTCTTGAAAATGTTCATATTCATGTTCTTCAACTTATGAAGATTAGATGATCATAGGAATTATTTGTAACCTACTTGGTAGTTTAATTCTTGATCATAACGTGTTTTAATGGAGTCCATAACTTGTCCTCAAGTTATGGAAAATCAAAAGTCACACTTTTATTAAAACCATTAAAAGAACACATGAGTTATAAAAATGAAGAGTCTTCATTTTATTACTCAATTAACTCATAAGTTATAAGAAATGAAAAGTTTTGAAAGTTTACAAAACTTGCCCTCAAGTTTTGGAACAAGTAAAGTCTTGATTAAAACTTTAGTTCCAACCCTTAGAATTTTAAAAGTTAAAATTCAACCTTTATACTTATAATATTATAAGTTTATATATATATATATATATATATATATATATATATATATATGTGTGTGTGTGTGTGTGTGTGTGTGTGTGTGTATAAGAGCAAGTCGTCTTACCGCTAGTATGCCTCATTCACGAAGCCGGTATATAAGGGGGGTATAAGGTTGTTGCCTATAAAACGGCAACTCAATGGGTGTCCACTCTCACCCACCGCTTCCTTGATCGGTGGAGGGTCGTTAGCCGAACGGGTAAGACAAGGACTTATAAATTATCATTAAAAGTATGATGAATATTATAAAGTAACTAAATGTTTTATTAAATTCCCAATCTTAGTTACTTTAGGAAAAATGTGAATAAGATGTTAATCCATGAAATTACACTTTACACTTTGTTTAAGTCGTTGGCGGAGCGTGTGTGGTTAACCGTCACACTAACTTGGACTTAACAAGGTAGGTAAAGGATGACTTAAGGTTTATCATAGTATTGGTGGAGCATGTGTGGTTTACTAGCACATCGATTGAGTTATAAACTTTAAGGGTACCAAGTGATTTGCATGGTTACTTCACACCTCGTTTTGTGATCCTCGGTATCCCAGTCACAAAACTTGGAGGGCACACTCGAGATTGAAACATGCCTTTGAAAAGTTCATTGAATCTCAAAAGAATCTAGGATTTTCTAAGAACCAATCAAAAACCAAATATTTAATATTTCGTTTTTCGTTGTGGAAATTAGTGAATCGTTATTCACCTACCTTTCAAATATGTTATAGCTTGGATTACGGCATACCTCTTCTAAGTTATAATATATTGTGATTGGATCCTAGCCTTAATATTACATTTGGGTGTTTTATTAAGGACTCTCTTAATATCTAAACTAATCTTGTCCTTTTCTTTCAGATGTCCTCAAACAATGCTGCTTCTGGCTCTAATCCTAATAGCTCCTTTACCCTTATGAACTTATGTGGGAAAGTCACTTTTGATGGATCCAACTTCAATGAATGGATCAGAAACATCAGGATGATTACCCGCTACGAGGACAAAGAATATGTCCTTGATAAGGAGCTTAAGGAGATTGATGAGACCACTGCAACTCCCCAGGAGATCGCTGACTTCCAGGCACATGAAACCAAAGTGGCATGCATCATGTTGGCCATAATGACATCAGAACTCCAAAAGTCCTATGAGGACTTCTACCCTTTTGAAATGCACCAAGATCTGATGGAAAGATACCATCAAAGTGCACGACAAGAGAGGTATGAAATCATTTGCTCCATGATAACAACCATGATGAAGGAAGGATAATCTGTCACGAGCCACATGCAGAAAATGCAAAGGTATGTGGATCGGTTGCTGAAGCTTAATGTGAACTTCCCTAAGGAGCGTGAAATAGATATTATTTTGCACTCCTTACCATCGTGTTATGATCAATTCCGCATGACATATCACACGAATAAGGAAGAGGTCACTCTCAGCAAACTTCAGGGACTTCTCAAGACCGCATAAACAGGTCTTAAGGGGAAGTCGGTTGTTAACACTCCTACTCCAAACTCCACCCCGGTTTTCGCAATCGGGAAAAGTCGAGGGAAGAAGAGAAAGAGCTCTTCGAAGGGTACCAAGGCTAGGACCCTTGATGGCTCTTCTTCAAGTGGAGCCAAGAAAGGTTTCTTCACTCCTTCTTCTGACCCAAAAGAGGGTGAATGCTTCTATTTCCATGAAAAGTCACATTGGAAGCGGAACTGCCCAAAATACCAGCAAGATGTGAAGGATGGGAAAGTTAAACCCAACCATGCAGGTATTTACACTATTTTATCTAATAACTCACCCCATTCTAACCCTTGGGTCCTTGATACCAGTTGTGGTATTCATATCTGTTCTGATTTGTAGGAACTAAGAAGAAGTGAGAATGTGGAGCAAGGAAGAATAAACTTAATCATGAGGAATAGGAAAGATTTACCTGTCACCAAGATTGGAGTTTATACTTTATCGCTAAGTAGTAGGTTTAGTTTAGATTTGAATAAGTGTTGTTATTCACCAGAAATGGCAAGAAACATTATTTCCTTTCATGCATTGTATAAACAAGGTTTCACCTTTTCATTTGATAATGAAGTTGGTTCGATTAATGCTTTCTTTAATAATGTCCTTTATTTTAAAGCATTACCTTGTGATGGCGTGTATGAAAAAGTATATGTGGTTGATAACTTTGGGAATAATGTATTGTGTATTGATTATGTTAATGATAATAACTTGGATAAAGCATCATTATGGCCAGGGCCGGTCCATTGTTTTTTATTACCCGGGGCAAAACAAAAAATTTATGCCCTTTTATATATATATATATATATATATATATATATATATATATATATATATATATATATATATATATATATATATATATATATAAAACAGTAAATTTATAATCAAACAGATGATACAAACAAAAACCTAAAAACTCACCTAAAAAGATGTACTCATGCATTTTTGAAGCAAAAACATCTATTCTTTCATAATAATCAATATTTAAAAAAAATCATTTTCAATACTTAAAATTGTTAATACATTCGATATTTCTTGCATCATCATGCTTCAGAGATACATCCTGATAAGAAACGATCTTTAGGCAGCCTCTAGAAATCAGAAATTTGATAAAGACGGATCTTTAGGCAGCAAAGTCAGAACTCAAAAATATAGCTCCTGCTTCACAATAATGAAATTAGTAGCCAAACCACCCAAATCCGATTTCAGAAACAATAGAGAAATCAGAAACAAAAAAACCAATAACCATAAGTCTCAGAGATGAAATAAGATATATAAGAAACAAATAAGATTTCTAAAAAAAATAAATAAACACTGATTTCGATAACAAAACTTAACCATAAGTCAAACAGATTTCAGATGAACGACTGATCTTTCAGACTATGATTAACTTTTCCTGTATAGAAGTAGAGAAGAAATCAGATGAATAAGAAGTCAAAGAGATTTCTGAAACAAACCTAAATAAACATAGATTTCAAATAATAAGCAGTGGAAATCAGATAGAGAATACATCAAATAGATAAGAAATAAATAGATTTCGAGACTAAATTTATCCAAAATGATTTTGAAACTGCAATATCCAGAATAAATAGAGTTAGAGGATAAATCTGAAACACTAAAACAGCCAACGACCAACAACATACAATCACGCCAACATCACTAAATCAAAAATTAAGAATTGATGCATCAGTATCACTTTTCAGAATCCCTATATCTCTAACAATGAAGAACCGATTAAACAACAATATCAACATCCGTTCTTACTTTCTATTTATTAGAGAAAGAGACAGAGACGTATTACAGGTTAATAGGAATTGATTACCTCGTGACAACAATTTCTAGGCGCCATGGGACGTTTCATTTCTCTATGTCACTATGTCTGGATTTGACGCCTCTCTTTTTCCCTAATCTCTTTCCATCAGTAAACACAAAGATATGGAACACAAAGATATGGGCTATGTTTATTGGGCCATCCTTATATATAATAAAGATACAGCTGGAACTATTTGATGCCCCAAAAACTTTGATGCCATGGGCCTAAGCCCAAGTCGCCCATGTATTGGGCCCGCCCTGATTATGGCATTGTCATCTTGGACATATAAGCAAGAAACACATAGGCCAACTCCAAAAGGATGGAGTCTTGGAGTCATTTTACCTAAAGTCAGATGATAGTTGCGAATCATGCTTACTTGGAAAAATGACAAAGTCACCCTTCACAGGTTCTTGTGAGAGGGGTGAAGGTTTGTTGGATCTTGTACACACGGATGTGTGTGAGCCCTTCAAACATGCCACAAGGGATGCTAATCGTTATTATTTGACTTTTACTGATGATTATAGTAGATATGGATATGTCTACTTAATCAAGCATAAGTCAGAGACTTTCGAAAGGTTTAAGGAATTTAAACAGGAAGTCGAGAATCAATTGGGCAGGAACATTAAGATGCTTCGATCCGATCAAGGTGGTGAGTATCTTAGTTCAGAGTTCCTCGACTATCTTAGGGAATGTGGGATTGTCTCACAATTGACACCTCCCAGGACACCGCAGTGGAATGGTGTGGCTGAGAGGCGTAATCGAACCTTGTTGGACATGGTTCGTTCCATGATGAGTCTAGCTTCCCTACCAATCTAATCTTGGGGGTATGTGTAACACCCGTAGATCCGGGCTAGTCAATTAGAGGCAATAGGAGTCGAAAACGACTTTTCAACAAAAGATTATTTAGAATAAATAATCTTAACCAAGTTTTAGAGTATGTCACAAGGTTTCCGTACATATAAAGAACGCCGAAATCCGAGTTATAACGAAGAAGTTATGACCCGTCGAAGTTTCGCGACGGAACCGGCACGGCATCGGGAAGCGTAAATAGTGAATTTACGATAGAGCGAGATTTAGCCTTAGCGATCTAAACGAAAGTTGTAGAATATGTTAAACTAAGAACATCGATAAAAAGAACGCCCAAATCTGACTTCGTATGAAGAAGTTATGATTTTTCGACGTTTCGGACTAGCAGTGTACAACCCGAAATTCGAATATTAGATCGAGCGGTTTTTAGCCGACACGACCTAAACGAGAATCGAAGGTCTCGTTGAGAGTAGCGTAACGAGAAAAAGATGGGCGAAAACGGATGTCGGATGAAGAAGTTATGAGGATTTAACGGACCAATCATGTCCCGGCCCGTTAATAATATAAAATTTAAAATCGAGCCAAAATTAGCCGACGGATTCTAAACGAAAGTTATAGAGTATGTTCCTCCCTTCGCGTGGATATAAATATCGTCGAAAACGGAGCTCGTACGCGAATGTTACGAATTTTTAAAGTTTATGATCGAATTTGCGAAGGCTGATAAGGATTGATGACGTGGCACGTTGTGGGCCGTCCGATGATGGTCTCAGATCTCGCTTCGGATCATGCCACGAAGCCTCGCCCTACGCCCCGCGTACGAGATCCGAAACACCCCGCGTAACCTCGGTCTGATCCATCCGACGAGTGGAAGACAGCTGGGTCCGAGCTGGAGTTCTTATCCGAGGAGTACGCCCAGCGTACCCTCGGTACGCCCAGCGTAATGACCGAAGCCTAACCCTATGAATTGATGTGCGAGGCTGCCATTGTTCTTCACTCCAAATCCACTTCTTTCTCTCACTAGTTTCTCTCTCTAGCTCATCTAAATCCCCCTAAACCCTAGAAAAACCCACTAGCACCCTAGGGAAGCCCCGAGGCTCCCGGAGTCCCGAGAAAAAGGAGTTTTTCGGTTTCGAAACGCTGCTCCAATTAAGTTCCGGTTTTCGATAAAATTCGCTATAAGTGTGCTACGCTTACGTAATTTTTAATATAGCTTTCAAATAATTATAGGAATGTTATTAGGTCCTTAAAATAATTATTTGGGCTATTATTATGAGTTATATTGAGCGTTATTAACGCTTAATAATAGTTAGACTAATTAATTTGTCGCGGTTATCGTTAGACTGAACCCTAGTGGTATTGGTACTAGGTTTTATCGAAGGAATGTCGTTTTGAGAGTATCGAAGCGCTGTCCGAGTGCTGAGTCACCACCTATTCAGGTGAGTGCATAGTCCCTTTCATCTTACACATAGATATGAAGTATTTTATATAAACTACGTGCTATGTGTGCATATTATCTGAATACTTGCTGTCTATGCTGAATGAACGTTTTATACATGTTTTAAAGGATTTAAACTGTATACGTATTTTATATATACGAATATGTTGGGTATGAGATGGGTAGATGAATGATGAGAGATAGAAGATGACGTGAGTATACATTGGCAGCTATAGACTTAGTGCCTATGGGACAAACATCGGTAGCTATAGATTTAGTACCTGTTAGGAATTGGTAGCTATGGACTTAGTACCTACTAGTTGGACGCTGGTAGCTATGGATTTAGTACCTGTTAGGAATTGGTAGCTATGGACTTAGTACCTATTGAACACTGGTAGCTATGGATTTAGTACCCGACAAGTAAGAAATAGCAGCTATGGAATTAGTGCTCTACGAACGAACATTGGCAGCTATGGATTTAGTGCCAGTCCTATAACCCTGGAAGTGAGGGACTTCGGAATAAACGAATGCATGATAGGTGACTCTTAGGTTAAATCCTTAAGAGTAAAGAAGATAATGGGGATGGGTAATTGGGTTAATTGTTTGATGATTGAACGTAATAATTATATTATTGTGGGTTGAAAACCCTATGTACTCACCAGGTTTCCCAACCTGACCCACTCAGTTTATTTATATCACAGGTGACGATATGAAGTGACATTACACTGAGAGATTTAAAGAGATGTAGATCACTAGTGTAAATAATTGTAAGTTCTGTTTATGCTTATGTTTCTGTATTAACGATGACATCCCAAACGTTTTAAAATGAAATAAATACGTTTCTTCGAAAATGTTTTGATAACGTATTTACCATGTTTTTCTGGGAACAAATTCCGCAACCTTTTTATGAAATGAAGTACTCTGATTTTTATAAAGCATAAACAAAATCGGTCTTTTCTGGCCGTGATTTTGGGGATGTCACAGCTGGTATCAGAGCATTAGTTTAAGCGAACTAGGAATATGGATTTATTTCTAGACTTAAACTTAGAATGCTAAGCGATGATTGTGAGGTGTGAGCACTAGCTTATTTTAGGAATGATGCCTAAATTGCTTTTATGTGCTAAATGCTTTATGCATGATATGTTGTTAATTGTTCGGATCTATGGTCTGTTGCCGACCGGATCTGGAAACCTTATGTGTTTAGGATTCTAAACGTACGACTACGATATTAGAACTAGCATGTAAACGTTTCGGGGTGATAAGGATGGTTTAAGACGTCAATCTTAAATTAAGATCTAGATTCACCTTATTCGGTGTATAGATCAAGATGGCAAGAACCCGTAGCGGAAACGTAAACGCAAATGGGAACAGGAAACAACCCCCAGTGGTTCAGCAAATACCTGTTGTAGAAGAAGTTGCGCCTGAGCCAGTCACCATGGCTGGAGTTCAAGCCATGATTCGGGCTATGTTGGCTAAAAAAAGGGAAGAAATGAGACGGATGTTAAATAGGGACGAACCTACCGTACATGTTGAACCGACGGAGCCAGTTCCCGAGCAATCTGAGGAAGGGAACTACAGCCGCCAAGTGAGTCAAGTAGGGACTCAAGGTGAGCAAAGAGATGGCCCAGAAGGGAGAAACAACAAGGATGGGCGGATGTACAAGAATTTCTTGGGTGCGAAACCACCAAGCCTCTCAGGAAGCCCAAAGCCGGTTGAGATTATGGATTGGATCTCTAAGATGAAGATGGTGTTTGAGAGCTGCAGCTGTAATGAGAAACAGAAGACTGTCTTCGCAGTAAGACAGCTGAAAACTGGAGTCTTGAGCTGGTGGAAGCTATTGGCAGACACGATGCCACGAGGAGAAGCCTTAAGGATGTCATGGGAAGAGTTCTTGGAACAGTTGAAAATGCAGTACTGCTCGGAGATAGATCTGATGGACCTAAACAACGAGTTTCAGAACCTGAAGAAAGGGAAGATGAGTGTTGATGAGTATGCCACCGCATTCACCGAGAGGATGAAGCTATTCCCCTACTTGGTGCCTACTAAACTCTCCAAGATTGATAGGTTTGCTAACGGACTACCCACTGACTTTGGCCCAATGGTCAAAATGGCAACTACCTTGAAAGCAGCTGTTAGGGCAGCTAAGAACGTAGAGGCCCAAATAAGAGAAAAGGGTCTAGAAAAAGATAAGGCATGAGAGAAGCGGAAGTTTGAAGGATCTTCGGGGTCGAACAAGGAAAGAAAATTCTCAAAGCTTGGGGGAGGAGATGGAGGTGAAGCGAGATGGTGTGATAAATGCAAGAAGAAGCATGGTGGGAAGTGCGACGAAGAAGTGACTTGTTACAAGTGTGGGAGGACTGGTCACTATTCCAAAGACTGCACACATGATGATAAAGTATGCTACAGATGTGGAGGCAAGGGGCACATGTCCAGAGACTGCCCAAGGAAAAATAAAGCAGCAAGACCAGAAACACCACCAAGGCCAAGGGCATTTCACATGATCCTCGACGAACCAGAAAACCGTGCGAGGAATCAAGGATGAGGACTTCATATCGGAAGATCAAGTTATGTAGTAGCCATAGTATTTTATGATGTAGCCTATTAGAGGCATAGTCTAGGGTGAACTTGAACACCTATGTCATAGTTTCAAGAAATAATAAAATCTTCGTTTTGTTATCTGGTGTGATAAATTGTTATGTGATTTGCTGCATGGTGACTTGGGAAACTGCGAGACAATACTTGGGACGAGTATGAGTAGGTGTGAATGGTAGTAGAGGCCTATACTACCGGAAGCATAGGACTCACACTTGGATCAGGGAAAGTCACAAGGTTACCAAGAAGCTAGTAATTGATTTTGTTTTATTCAAGTGTGTTGTTACCATCGTTTCGGTAATGACTAAGAAGATTGTTGATATTCCGACCCTAGTGGTCATATCGAATTGAGTCCAAATACGCTAAGTATGTTATGTGGTTTAGAAAATCAAGGTCGATGTAGCATCCGACTTAAACCAAACGATTGAAATCAAAACGATCAATAGAAATATCGCGCTCGTTGTTAAAGAAGTTGGTAGCTAGAAATGCCAAATGTTAAAGTGTGATTATATCACATTAGAACATGAAGGAAGGCATAGCTTGTTTTAGAACTTAACTCTAAGAGACCTAAGTCTAAGTGTTGCAACATACGATGATAGGTCATTAGAATATGATACATCGATCCATAGTAGTAATAAAAGAAATCATCTCAAGTTCGTATCTAGTAAGGATTGAGATTGTGACTTGAAGGTCATAATTGGGAGTCTAGCCTGAGGTAGAGAGCAGGTACACGATCGAGTACTGCTTGCAGTCGATGAGTCTAAGAAATAGACTTGAAGGAATGTAGAAGTTATAATTATTACCTAGGATGAAGATATGACATATGGAGTCATTATATGACCCTGTTTTGTTGATGATTTCGGGACGTAATCATCCTAAGGGGGAGATAATTGTAACACCCGTAGATCCGGGCTAGTCAATTAGAGGCAATAGGAGTCGAAAATGACTTTTTGACAAAAGATTATTTAGAATAAATAATCTTAACCAAGTTGTAGAATATGTCACAAGGTTTCCGTACATATAAAGAACGCCGAAATCCGAGTTATAACGAAGAAGTTATGACCCGTCGAAGTTTCGCGACGGAACCGGCACGGCATCGGGAAGCGTAAATAGTGAATTTACGATAGAGCGAGATTTAGCCTTAGCGATCTAAACGAAAGTCGTAGAATATGTTAAACTAAGAACATCGATAAAATGAACGCCCAAATCTGACTTCGTATAAAGAAGTTATGATTTTTCGAAGTTTCGGACTAGCAGTGTACAACCCGAAATTCGAATATTAGATCGAGCGGTTTTTAGCCGACACGACCTAAACGAGAATCGAAGGTCTCGTTGAGAGTAGCGTAACGAGAAAAAGATGGGCGAAAACGAATGTCGGATGAAGAAGTCATGAGGATTTAACGGACCAATCATGTCCCGGCCCGTTAATAATATAAAATTTAAAATCGAGCCAAAATTAGCCGACGAATTCTAAACGAAAGTTATAGAGTATGTTCCCACCTTCGCGTGGATATAAAGATCGTCGAAAACGAAGCTCGTACGCGAACGTTACGAATTTTTAAAGTTTATGATCGAATTTGCGAAGGCTGATAAGGATTGATGACGTGGCACGTTGTGGGCCGTCCGATGATGGTCTCAGATCTCGCTTCGGATCATGCCACGAAGCCTCGCCCTACGCCCCGCGTACAAGATCCGGAACGCCTCGCGTAACCTCGGTCTGATCCATCCGACGAGTGGAAGACAGTTGGGTCCGAGCTGGAGTTCTTATCCGAGGAGTACGCCCAGCGTAATGACCGAAGCCTGACCCTATAAATTGATGTGCGAGGCTGCCATTGTTCTTCACTCCAAATCAACTTCTTTCTCTCACTAGTTTCTCTCTCTAGATCATCTAAACCCCCCTAAACCCTAGAAAAACCCCCTAGCACCCTAGGGAAGCCCCGAGGCTCCCAGAGTCCCGAGAAAAAGGAGTTTTTCGGTTTCGAAACGCTGCTCCAATTAAGTTCTGGTTTTCGATAAAATTCGCTGTAAGTGTGCTACGCTTACGCAATTTTTAATATAGCTTTCAAATAATTATAGGAATGTTATTAAGTCCTTAAAATAATATTTGGGCTTTTATTATGAGTTATATTGAGCGTTATTAACGCTTAATAATAGTCAGACTAATTAATTTGTCACGGTTATCGTTAGACTAAACCCTAGTGGTATTGGTACTAGGTTTTATCGAAGGAATATTGTTTTGAGAATATCGAAGCGCTGTCCGAGTGCTGAGTCACCACCTACTCAGGTGAGTGCATAGTCCCTTTCATCTTACACATAGATATGAAGTATTTTATATAAACTACGTGTTATGTGTGCATATTATCTGAATACTTGCTGTCTATGCTGGATGAACGTTTTATACATGTTTTAAAGGATTTAAAATGTATACGTATTTTATATATACGAATATGTTGGGTATGATATGGGTAGATGAATGATGAGAGATAGAAGATGACGTGAGTATACATTGGCAGCTATAGACTTTGTGCCTATGGGACAAACATCGGTAGCTATGGATTTAGTACCTGTTAGGAATTGGTAGCTATGGACTTAGTACCTACTAGTTGGACGCTGGTAGCTATGGATTTAGTACCTGTTAGGAATTGGTAGCTATGGACTTAGTACCTATTGAACACTGGTAGCTATGGATTTAGTACCCGACGAGTAAGAAATAGCAGCTATGGAATTAGTGCTCTACGAACAAACATTGGCAGCTATGGATTTAGTGCCAGTCCTATAGCCCTGGAAGTGAGGGACTTCGGAATAAACGAATGCATGATAGGTGACTCTTAGGTTAAATCCTTAAGAGTAAAGAAGATAATGGGGATGGGTAATTGGGTTAATTGTTTGATGATTGAACGTAATAATTATATTATTGTGGGTTGAAAACCCTATGTACTCACCAGGTTTCCCAACCTGACCCACTCAGTTTATTTATATCACAGGTGACGATATGAAGTGACATTACACTGAGAGATTTAAAGAGATGTAGATCACTAGTGTAAATAATTGTAAGTTCTGTTTATGCTTATGTTTCTGTATTAACGATGACATCCCAAACGTTTTAAAATGAAATAAATACGTTTCTTCGAAAATGTTTTGATAACGTATTTACCATGTTTTTCTGGGAACAAATTCCGCAACCTTTTTATGAAATGAAGTACTCTGATTTTTATAAAGCATAAACAAAATCGGTCTTTTCTGGCCGTGATTTTGGGGATGTCACAGTATGCCTTTTAGATTGCCGCCCATATCCTTAATCTGGCCCCTACAAAGAAAGTTGCCTAAACTCCTAATGAGATGTGGATTGGTAAAGTACCCACACTAGACCACATCAAGATTTGGGGTTGCGAGGCTTTCGTGAGACGCGAGACTCATGATAAGCTCGAACCTCGAAGCGAGAGGTGTATTTTCATCGGCTAACCACACCAATCCTTTGGTTACCTCTTCTACAAACCTAGTGAAAATGTGGTCTTTGTAGTTAGGAGGGCGTTCTTGAGAGAGAGAGAGAGAGAGAGAGAGTTCATAAGCCAAGGAAATAGTGGGAGGCAAGTTGACCTTGAAGAAATTCAAGAGTCAAGTGGTGAAGGAACTTCAAACCCTAGCACTCAACTTGAGGAGGAAAATCCGGTTGAGCCAATTGACAAGTCTGTACCTCTGAGGCGTTCCACAAGGGTTAGGAATGCACCAGAGCATTACTATGGATTCCATATTACTACAGAAGGTGATACACTTATCAGTGATGAGACACTGATAGGTCTGGATGAACCTAACAGTTACGCGGAAGCCATGGCAGGCCCTGAGTCAGCCAAGTGGAAAGAGGCAATGGACAGCGAGATACAGTCCATGTATGACAATCAAGTTTGGAACTTGGTTGAGAATGTACCAGGTCGTAAGACTATAGGGTGAAAATGGATCTTCAAGAAGAAGACATACATGGATGGTAAGGTACACACTTATAAGGCACGACTAGTTGCAAAGGGTTTTCTCACAAACTCCAGGAGTTGATTATGATGAGATCTTTTCTCCAGTGGCCAAGATTTAGTCTATTAGGGTTCTGTTAGCCATAACCGCATTTCATGACTATGAAATATGGCAAATGGATGTCAAAACCGTTTTCCTTAATGGAAAGTTGGCTGAGGATGTTTACATGAGTCAGCCAGAGGGTTTTGTCAATACAGAGTACCCTAATAGAGTGCGTAAGCTTGAGAAATCCATTTATGGATTAAAGCAAGCACCTCACAGACGGAATCTTTACTTTGATGAGAAAGTCAAAGAATTTGGATTTTCTAGGAGTGAAGATGAATCTTGTGTATATGTCAAGGCTAGTGGGAGTATAGTTAGCTTTTTGGTGTTGTATGTGGATGACATACTACTCATAGGAAATGACATCCCAACTCTTCAGGAAGTTAAGCCCTGGCTTGGGAAGTGTTTCTCTATGAAGGACCTAGGAGAAGCTGCCTATATTCTAGGGATAAGGATCTTGAGAGACTAGATTAAAAGACTAATTGGACTTAGTCAGAGTACCTACTTGGATAAGGTGCTGAAGAGATTCAGCATGCAGGACTCCAAGATTGAGTAAGACACAAAGCCCTAGCACTGAGGCTGAGATAGCAGAAATGAGTCGAATACCTTATGCTTCGGCTGTAGGATCGATCATGTATGCTATGACGTGTACTCAACCTGATGTAGCCTTTGCCTTGAGCATGGTTAGCAGCTATCAGGGTAACCCTGGAAACGCACACTGGACTGCGGTAAAGAATATCCTCAAGTACCTACGGAGGACTAAGGACTGGGTCCTTACCCTCAGTGGGAGTGATGACTTGAGAGCTGTAGGGTATAGTGATGCTAGCTTTCAGACTGATAGGGATAATTTCCGCTCTTAGTCAGGCTGGGTCTTTACCCTAAATGGAGGAGCAATTTCTTGGAAGAGTTCCAAGCAAGAGACAGTGGTTGATTCAACTTGCGAATCAGAGTATATTGCAGCTAGCGAGGCAGCAAAGGAGGCGATATGGCTGAAGAACTTCATTGGAGACCTTGGAGTTGTACCAACTATTAAAGAGCCAATGGAAATTTTTTGTGATAGTGAAAGTGATGTTGCCTTAGCCAAGGAACCAAGGGATCACGGGAGATCCAGACACATCGATAGAAAATACCATTTTATCATAAATCGAATAGAAGAAGGACTCCTTGTGGCGAAGAGGGTATCATCGGATGAGAATCCAACAGATCACCTCACGAAGGGACTGACTCGGATTAAGCATATCCAGCATGCTCGGAGCATAGGGCTAAAGGATGATATTAGATTTAGTAGTTAGATAACCTCGAAACTTGTAAAGTGTAATTGACATTAGATGATGAATAAAAGGTGTTTTATTTATGAGTAAAGTGTTGCTATCTCTTGTCAATCGTTTATTATATTTCTTTTGCATGTTTTGACTTCCAGAATAATTATGTTTGCTATATCATATTATTCGAACCTCCACAGTCGGTCATATGTCGGAAGTAGGTATGAATCAAGACTGTCATGATTGGTTGAGAGGTCTAAGGTGCTGGACATGACTACATCAATCATGAGTGCTCATAAATTCTGAGCATTGGACTCAACCCACGCTCACTGGAATCACTTCATGGAATTTATCTCGAGTGATCGTGAGACGATAATATAATATAAGTTTTCAAATCTAGAGATATGATTTGTTACTTATGAGTTGGTTATACATTGATTGTACGAAAATGCAATGGTAACTCGATGTTATAAAACGTGCTTTTGTGTATAATTCAATGAGTGGTAGAACAAACATATGAGTCAAAGTTTATCTGTTCCTTCTTGGATTAGAAGCTGATATATGGGCCCCTCGATGATTTTATTTTGACCTATGTATCGGGCCCGGTCAGAACTAAGTTGATGTGTTCAATTAAGTTCTTTGTCAAACAAATCGAAAATCAGGAAAGAAACTGTTGGACAATAAGTAAGACATTGTTCCATGTATTTGTCCGGATGATATCTAGAACAGAGGATTATATGATCACTTATCTTAAATGGTGTATCATCATCTTCTCAGTTCCGAGAGACCTTGAAAGAGCTACGATTGTCGATCGGTTCCTGAAGTATTACAGTTATAGTTATTAGACTTATCCAAGTGGGAGACTGTTGGATAAGGTGTCTAACTCCATAACTATTTCTGGTACGTACTTGACCCGACCCGGCATGGTCCATTTGGGTTGCATGGCACCATGGAATTGGATAGACTAAATGAGAGAAATAACACTTGGGAATAATTAATATATTATACGTTCTAATATATTAATAATATTATTTAATTAGTTTGATCAAGAATTAATTTAGAATTAATTAAGTGATCAAAAGATAACTAATTAAATATATGGGTTGATTATGTAAATCATCCATAACTTTCATAGTGGGCTAAGAGGCTCCATGGATTATCAAGATGGGTTCCACCCATAGGATGCTCCATGGGAGTTACAAACCCATGGGTCATGGAAATGAAGAGTCATGACACATTAGGGTTTACATGGTGTAACCCTAGATGTGTCAACACTATATAAGAAACCCATTCTCCACCAAAATCGGCTACACACATGAAACAAGAGGGCTAGGCCAATTTTAGAAGTATGTGTTCTCTCTAAAGTCATTCCAAGAGCATTTGGTGTTGTGTGAAGCATTTGAGGCATCACACTTGGGGTGCTAGGCTCACAAGGTTTCAAGGATCATAAGCAACAATAAGGTAAGTTATTCTATCTTTCATTCAAGTTAAAAATTGTTCCCCATGTATGCTAGATAGGTATATAACCTTGGAATTCAACTTTTCATGATAATTAGACAAACATAGATCCAAGGTTATTAGGGTTGCATGTACACTTAGGAAGTGTTAGAATGCTCAAATCCCATCAGTTTTCACTCTAAAAATATGGAGGCATTATCTCTGTGGCACGAAGTGCAAACTTTTCACTAATCATAAGAGTCTCCAATATCTCTTTAGTCAGAAAGAATTGAATATGAGGCAATGACGCTGGCTAGAATTACTTAAAGACTACGATTGTTAGATACTTTACCACCCCGGTAAATCTAATGTTGTTGTTGATGCTCTCAGTTGGAAAGTCAATCTTGAAAGAAAAAGGCCAAGAGCGTTGAGAATAGAAGTTATCTCGACCATTGTGGAAAGTATTAAGAAAGCTCAAGACGAAGCTTCTGAGAAGAATGACCGAAAGGAGGAACGTTTGGGCAAGACGTTGGTGTTCGGTATAAACATTCATGGACTAAAGGTGTTCCAAGATCGGATTTGGATACCTAAGACAGGGGGAGTCAGAGATCTTCTGATGGAAGAAGCTCACAAAACCATGTACTCGATTCATCCCGGTAGCACTAAAATGTATAGGGACCTGAAACCCTACTACTGGTGGCCGACGATGAAGCTTGATGTTGCAAAGTATGTTGCCGAGTGTGTGACTTGTGCGAGAGTCAAGACACAACATCAGAAACTATACGGGAGTTTAGAACCTTTTCCTGTACCTATGGGTAAATGGGAAGACATTGCTATGGATTTTTTCACTAAACTGTCTAGAACGAAAAGTGGCCACAACATGATTTGGGTGGTCACTAAACTGTGTTTGAGTACAGCTTACCATCCACAGACTGATGGTCAGAGCGAACAGACAATACGAACACTTGAAGATATGCTGAGAGCATGTACCCTGGAATTCCAAGGTAATTGGGATGAACATTTACCTTTGGTAGAATTCTCCTACAATAATAGTTTCCACTCGAGCATTAAGATGGCACCTTATCAAGCTTTGTATGGACAGAAGTGTCGTACGCCGTCTTGTTGGCTTAAGGCTGGGGAAAAGCAGTTTATGGGACCAGATATAGTCCATCAAACTGCTGAAAAGTTGAAAATAATTAGGGAAAGAATGTTAGAGTTATGCTGACAACAAGCGAAGACCGATGACTTTTGAAGTTGGAGATTCGGTTTTGCTTAAAGTCTCGCCGTGGAAGGGACTTATAATATTTGGTAAAAGGGGAAATTAAGTCCAAGGTTTATTAGACCATTTAAAGTTCTTCAGAGGATTGGGAACCAAGCTTACAAGCTCGAACTACCAGAAGAACTGAATGGAATTCATAACACTTTCCATGTGTGTTATTTGAGGAAGTTCACGGGAGAAGTTACCGACATGATTCCACTTTCGGAGTTGAGAATCGATGAGAACAAAAGGTTGATTGAAGAACCATAGGCAATCGTTGACCGAAAGACTAAAAAGTTGCGACGCAAGATGGTTGAGTTAGTGCTTGTCCGATGGAAACACACGAATGGGCCAAATCTCACCTAGGAAACAGAGAGTGACATGATGAGTCGCTACCCGCATTTGTTTGTTGATGTGTGATTTCGGGGACAGAATCATTCTAAGGTGGAGAGAATTATAATGCCCGGGTTTCTGGGCTTGTCATTAATAACAATATAATAGTCTAGGTTGAGCTTTGTAACCCATCTTGATATAATAAAGGTGTATTATTTGAGTATTATGTGTTTTGTGCTTAGTTGTGTGACTTAATTAAATTAAGAATGAAAATAAACGTCAAAATAAAATGTTAGATAAAGCTGATATCTATGAATAATTTGTAGTAGTTGAAACGAGGTTTCCGAATATATAAAGAATGCCGAAATCCGAGTTATAACGAAGAAGTTATGACCTGTCGAAGTTTCGCGGAAGAACCGGCAACGCTAAATGACATAAATAGTGAATTTACGACAGAGCGATATTTAGCCTTAATAATGTAAATAAAAGTCATAGAGTTCGTTAAACCGAGAGCGTGCATAAAAAGATCGTCCAAATCTAACTTCGTATGAGGAAGTTATGATTTTCTGAAGTTTCCACTTAGCAGTATGCAGCCCGAATACTCGATTTGAGATCGAGCGATTTTTAGCCGAAACAATCTAAACGAGAATCAAAGATCTCGTCAAGGGTAGTGCAACGATAAAAAGATAGGCGAAAACGGACGTCGAATAAAGAAGTTATGAATTACTTACCTGGATAGTCTGTAAAAAACCCGCCATGTACAACTCTAATGGTGAATCTCTTATCATTTGCTTTCCCGTACTCTTCTAATGGTGTGTTTTTTGGTGGTTCACTACTTACACTCCAGAGTTGGAACCTCGGATTTGTCCATGCATCAACATTCATCTTTGTTTCCATTGATCGTCGAAGTTTTTTTTTTCACAGAGGAGGAGCAAATAGTCGAAGCTATCGTATGTTGGTAATGAGGATGTAAGAATGACAATTTTGATATAAGGGGAGGATTTAAATGGATCATCATTCGAAGCTGAAGGGGCATCTACACAAGCCATAACTTCCGATTAATAGCAGGCTACAGGGAAGATGCAATTTGAACGATGGTTGTGATAATGATTATCGATATTGTTTTATACATTAATATATTATTTGCGTTAATATATATATATATATATATATATATATATATATATATATATATATAATATTAATTAAGTGTAACATCCATATTTGCTTTGTTTTTATTATTACCATACAAAATATAAATTTATATATAAATTAATTATAAATATATAAAATCATTTTTTAATTAATATGGGTATGGGTTGCAGGTGTTCGGGCGTTGGTACGGGTGCTGGTAATGCTTTACCATTATTAGGTCATGTACGGGTGTTGGTAATGCTTTGGGACCAAAATGAGTTTATAATATGGGTATGGATTGCAGGTGGTCGGGTGTTGGTAATGGCTGACCATTATTAGGTCATGTATGGGTGTTGGTAATAGTTTGGGACCAAAATGGGTTTATAATATTGGTATGGGTTGCAGGTGGTCGGGTGTTGGTAATGGTTGAGCATTATTAGGTCATGTACGGGTGTTGGTAATGCTTTGGGACCAAAATGGATTTATAATATGGGTAAGGGGTGCAGGTGGTCGGGTGTTGGTAATGGTTGACCATTATTAGGTCATGTACGAGTGTTGGTAATGCTTTGGGACCAAAATGGGTTTATAATATGGGTATGGGTTGCAGGTGGTCGGGTGTTGGTAATGGTTGACCATTATTAGGTCATGTACGGGTGTTGGTATGGGTTTAGGACCGAAATAGGTTTATAGTAGGTGGACGGGTCCCATGTGGTCGGTTGGTGGTACGGGTTGATCGTTACAATGTCATGTAGGGGTGGTGGTACGGGTTTAGGACCGAAATGGGTTTATAGTAGGTGTACGGGTCCCATGTGGTCGGTTGGTGGTACGGGTTGATCGTTACAATGTCATGTAGGGGTATGGATTTTTTTTCTTACTTAATATAAAATAAAATAAAATTTTTTAACAAAGTGTTCAAACAGAAAAATTAGTAAGCTAACTAGACCTTATTCTTATTTTTTGTTTTATTAATACTATTTTCTCATTGTATATACATAATTAAATGTTAAATATTTTTTATTTCCAATAGTGATATAGTTGTATCCTAACGTAAAATTGTTATTTTACAAGGACCAAATTTGTAACATTTCTATTAATATCAAATAACTCGTAATAATGTTTCAAAAGCCCGAACCTGTTTCCAAACCACGATTTATGCTTCTCATCGTGTGGGTTCACTATCAGATCAAAATATGGAAAAAAAATTGAATTCGTCAATCAAAATTAAGCAAATATAATGGGAGGCAAACATTTTTCCATTTTTTTTTGGGCTTCAAATCAAGGCGGAAATTATTCATCTATCTCACCGCCAAAACTATGCAGATCAATCCATCAGATCAAGGAAATTCCGGTAAATTTGGTAACCACCCTCAATTTAGGACGTACTAACAATGTATTATTTAAAAGACTTTGATTTTTTCAACCATTGTATGGTTTTTCTCTAGGTTATATCCCAGTTGGATTATATTTCAATTCATCATTCGACAACATTCATCACGCATTTCTACTGTAAGTATATTCTCAATGTATGGTGTCAATGTTATTGATTGTATTGATTTGGGGATTATACATAAAACATAAAATTTTTGATTATTCATATTACTGTGCTTGTTGCACACCAAATGTTCGATGAAATGTGTATGTGAAATTTTGTATGTAATATAAGTTAGTCATACCTTTTTATTAAACATATAAATAATAAAACTTATTTCATATGTTTCATGTCAACCGAAGAATCATGGAGGTGAACAAGGAACAACATGAGGATATGCCCGAATATGATATGGAATATGAGCAGGATGATGGAACCCAAGTTTATGAATCTGACACAGAAGATAGTGAAAATAAGGACATTGACTACAATAGCCATTCAGATTTGGAAGAAGAAATCCAAAGCACAGTTCCTACAAGGTCACCTAGGAAGAGGGGCCTGACTCGATTGCCAAAGCTGAAGACCGAGTATGTAAATTCTGGTGGTAGAAAAAAACGTGTCAAGTTTGATAAATTCGGTAAGTTTACAGGGAAGAATAATGCAGTGTTTTTTAGTTATTTGGGAGATCTTATCCGCGAGAAGGTGGGATTAAGTGCTCTTTGCTGGAAGAAAGTAAAACCGGAAGGGAAGGACAAACTTTGGGAAGAGATTACAGTAAATATTTTTTCTCACCTTTTTTAACTGCATCTCATATTTTATTTACAAATCATGTATTAAATATTAACAAATTCATTATTGTTTCATTTTAGCACTATTTTGAAGTTGATGAAACTGGAAAACAATTTGTGATGAATAGGCTTGGTATCCTTCTACGAAACTTCGGAAGGAAATTTTATGCAGCTTACATCAAGCCACATCTAGGCAATTCCAAAAAGCTTGGAGAAATCCCTGTTCGATATAGTGCAATAATTACTAAAAAAGATGATTGGAAAAAATTCGTGACATATACGCATTCTGAAGAGTTTAATGTTACAACTTTTTCCAAACACTTCTTCATTTATTTATCATAATATTACCAAAAAGTGCTTGACAAATCTTTTTTTTTTGATAGGTTGTGTCACAAAAGACTATCAAAGCGCGAAAGATGTCAAAGTACGCTCATCGGATGGGACGAGGGGGTATACTACTCTTAGGCGGAAGTTGGTATGCTTTGTTTTTAGCTATATGATCCATTATATTACTTTCATAGCATTGTACTTAACAAAATTTTACTTTATATTGTTGACAATTTAATTTTTTTTATCAAGATTGAATAGAAAGTGATTTCAAAGGAAGAAATGCCCCCAAGGTCAGCTATGTGGTGTAAAGGAAGTGAAAGTAAAGGAGAATTTAAGGATGAAGATGTTAAACTCATGGCGAATAAACTAGTAACTTCAATAAACTTTTTTATTACTATTACTGTAAAGATTTTAATCAATTTTATTAGGACAATAATTATTAATATTTTGTGTGCTAGGTGGAACAAGAAAAGCAGATAAAAGAAGGACAAGTAAATGTTGAACCAGGCACGGATGCCATGACCTTAGTTTTTAGCAAGGAAAAGGGGGGATTTTTAAAGGGTGTCGGCATAGGAGTCACTTACAATAGATATTTCAATGTTCCTCGTAGCAAAGGATCATCTAAGGAAGAAATTAAAGATCTTAAAGTTGCACTGCATAATGGAAAACTTGAGCTTGAGAAAAAAGATGTTGAACTCAAGGCTTTGTCTACAAAGGTTAATGAACAAGATCAAACACTAAAGCTAGTTTTGGCTCATCTTAATGCAAAAGGAGGTGACTTTCCAAATCTGTCTCATACAGTTGTAAGTAATCTTATTAACAACATGTATTTTCAACATTACTTGTAAATTTCATTTCTTTTAGACATTTTCCATGTTTCTTTATATTTGCTAGGGTATTTCAAGTGACAAGATTGTTGAAAGTAGTGAAACAACTCCTGTTAGTCTCAAAACCAAGGATCCATCAGAACCTGTAACACCAGTATGTTATCATCTTATAAGATCATCATTGATATACTTTTTTGGTACTAATTTCTGTTTTTTCACTTGGGACTTTAACTTATTTAGGTTATTGCAAAACCCACCAAGAAACAAGTTCAAACCAACTCTGCAACTGCAACTCCCGATACACAATTGATTTCCCTGAAATCTGCAACAGTAGTATATACTAACTTTATAGTTTTCAACACTTTTAATTTATCTTTTATATTAAAATATAATTTTACATATATGTCTTAAACCTTTATATTAGGCTAATACAAAACCCACCAGAAAATTTGGTGACTCTAAGACTGCCACTATCAATCCTGACATACCAACTGTTTCACCAAATAAACCCCTTCACCAGGTAAGTGTTTTTTACATGTTGAATATACATTTCTGTCTTTTTTTTTTTCTGATCCTAATATTACTTATCATTGTAGCCAATCAAGTATAGTCTATCACATGCGTATAAAAGGAACATCGTTGCTCGTGGTACCATTCACTTATCATCAGAAAGATAATTCATTCATGGAGTTCCTCTACAAGATGATTGCTATAAAGTTTCCATTGATGAAGTGGTAATAAAACAAGCATTTCTACCCCCATAAAACTGGAGAATTCACATTTGTTGAGGATGCATATAAAAGTTTTGTTCCATGGCCAAAATACCTTCTGCAAACCAAGTCAAAGGTTTGTTTAATTATGTTCACTACTTTGTGCATTACACTTTATTTTCTTCGTAAAGTAGTATACTAAGTTTTTGATGAACTCATTTTTTTTGTTTCAATGTTGTTGTTATATGTACCAGAAATTACTCACATCAAGAACATCAACATCAAAACTCAAAGAAAAGGAAACCAACTTACATTTCATCTGATGCCCTTCTCAAGAAGACAAGGAGCAATACAAATAAGAAGAATACCTAGTTATGTTTAGGTTTTGGCTTATGATGTGTTTGATTTTTTTACCATTATTTAAACTCTTGAAATTAGAACAATTTTCTTTTTCTTTTTTGGTATTTTAATTAGGAATTTAATGTATGGATTTGGATTTCAATTATTACTAACTAGGCGAATGTCCGCGCGTTGCGCAGTGGGATAATTATGTAGTTTAATATGGTTATATATGGTTTAATGTATTGTGAATAAGTCATACATAAAACTTGTATGCGATTAAATAGCATGTATATTTTTTGATTTACAGATTTTTTATCATAATAAATAATGAAATTTTTTTACTATTAGTTTAAATTTTTAAATGTAATTTTTATGTACATATTAGTATCTAATGTAATTAGTTGATGATTGATTAGATATGGATTCTCATATGTGGTCGTCTATTTATGTTGAACCTCATAAAAATTCATATTTAACGACTTTTGTTAGTTTTACTATTGAATAGAAAATGGTGTCGTATTTTAAGTAAATATAAAAAATCTCATTCTCAATCTATTTTAAGATAGTGACATATTTTAAGTTAATATAAAAAATCATATTCTAGAACTAATGAAAAGAAAAAACGAAGCCAAAATTTTTAACTATAATAAAGTTGATTCCAATTAAAAAGTGCTCAATCGAAGATAATATCATTCAATAAACATCATAAGGTATTACGTTATATTCAAATTACAGACATCATTTTTGTAAGAGTCATTCAAAATATATGAGACTATAGTGCCTAATACAACAATGTAATAACCAAATGACCCTAACATATTTTAAATGAAATATAATTATAATATATTATCTATGCAACTAAATTTCTGCACAACATGTGGGATTCGTCTACTATATGATATTCTTCTAATATATTATATTATAGTATAAACATTATATTTGGAAAACCACTTTGAGTTATATTGTAGTTTTCAACATTCAATTTGTGATGAGCTATATTTGACACACATTTGTGTATTTACATCTATATTATATATTTAAAACAAATCTTATATAAACATCCAACCTAAATATTCATCTTCAAGTTTTCTTTCTTCGCCACGTAAACAAACTTTTGTTATAAAGCCAAAAATGGAATAAAAGACATTTAATTGTATGATCATGATATATTGTATTTTGATTGGGGCTTGTACAAAACATGCATGAGCATATATTATTAATTTATCTCTTGTTTTGGGTAATTCGAATAAGATAGCTTCAAATCCAACGTATCAAACAGATTACCCATTTACTAAAGTCTAAAACCCAAAAACTCAAACATCTTTTAGTACCATACAAATGTGTTGGGTCGTGTTTTGTAATATGTTGTGTCTATTGGGCTCGTTAGCTAGTCCATTTTTGTATCTCCGGTATAGGCCTGTCCATCCGTGAGTCTATTGGGCTCGTTAGCTAATATATTTATAGTAGGGTTTACTATAAATATAGGTGCTTGCATGCATCTTAGGTTAACGATAGTAACGATAGAATAGATTGATTAGAGCTTAATTCAGAAGTTTTATTATTGTTCTTGTAACCCTAAATCCTCTACAGCGGAATTTCTTAGTCGTGCTCTGTTGAGGATCGTTTGATCTAATCATTCGACATATTTTGATCCATACTTGTCTTATTTATTGTTTTATGTTCATCGTAATACCTGTTACAAAGATCTAATCGATCTTCAAGTTTGTTTTATAACTTATCAATTGGTATCAGAGCAGGAGGCTGTGTAATTCATACACATCTTTTCTGTGAAAAAGGTTGCGATTAGGGTTATTCCGCATTAACTAATATTTATTGAGCCATCATCCCATAATTGACATAACTCAGCATTTATTCGTGTTGCCCTAATTTAATATATTACAAGTCTGATCTTTTAAACAGGTTATTTGATCAAGCATGGACGAGTCTCAGTCAAATCCCATTAACATCTCAAACAGCATCGGATCAACGATGAAGATTCCCATCCTTTACACCCAGGATTACGAAGTCTGGGCACATCACTTTGAAGATTATGTCGTTGGATCTGAGGACAACGGATATCTTATTTGGGAAGCAATCGTGTCTGGACCATTCGCTCATTCAGCAACATCAAGAATCATTAAAACTCAGAAAGAGTATAATGATCTGTTGAAAGACGTAAAAGATATTGCTCAAGACGAAAAAGATAAATTTCAGTGCAATATTAAAGCATTGAGACTAATCAGATTCGCTCTTCAATCTGATACTTTCAGGCTAGTGAGTTCGTGCAGCACTGCTAAGGAAATATGGGATAGGCTGCGAGAGTTATATTCCACAGACGAAGATCTCGAGCATTCCATTCAAACCTTACTTTTGTCCGAGTTTGGTGATTTCAAGCAGAGTCCTGAAGAAACTGTAACTCAGACGTTCGATCGCTTCAATCATCTTCTTAGTAAGATGATTAAACATGATATTGAAAGGAAGTTGATTGAAAAAAAGGTTACATTTTTAAACGGTCTTAGATCTGAATGGAGAGCGGTTGTGTCCACTGTTAAAGAACATGAGCAATTCAAATCTTACTCTTTGGCAAAACTGGTAGGGATTTTGAAATCCCAAGAAAAGATTGTATTGCAGGAGAAAAATGTGGTTTCAAGCTTAGGATCATTGGCACTTCTGTCCAAAAGCAAAGCTGTGATGGAAGATGAAGACCTTAACTTAGAGGATTATGACCTTACCTCTGAAGACTATGCAATGATGGTGTCAAATCCAAAGAGGTTCATCAAGAAAAGGTTCCCTACCAATAAGAACCGAAACTGGCAGGGAAGTTATAGTTCTGAAAAAGTCAGGGAAGAACCGGAGGCAGAAGAACCAAAGAAGGAACCAAAAGCTGAAGGAGATTCGGGTGTGAACTGCTACTATTGTGGAGGAAAGAACCATTATGTCAAAGATTGTGTCCTCAAGAAAATGGCAGAAAAGGATGAGGAGAAAGATGAAGAAGCTATGTTAATGAAAAAGCTGGAAGAGATAAAGAAAAAGAAAGTTGTCACTAAACCTTCAATGAATGCGTTAATTGTGCAGGGTTCGGTTGCAGATGATGAGTTCGGTGGCGTGGTGGTCTGGTCAACCGATTCTGAGGATGATGAAGTAAGGAATCCATCTCATGGAAAGACTTATGTGGCGAAAGATGAAGGTAGCGGTGGAAAGTGCTTGATGGTGTCGGATGTAACTCAAATGAGGGGATACAACACAGATGGTGGGAATGAAGACACAAAGGAGCGAGAGGACTTGTGCTTCACAGCAAAACCTCTCAGCATGCAGTTTAACGAGCTTGATGAATTAATCAATAAGGTACAATCAGTTTTTGTTTCATTCAAAGTCCCACAAAGTTCATATGAAAAAGAATTAAAAAATGTTAATTCAAGAATCTCTCATCTAGACAGCAGTTTAACTCAAACACGGGTCACCAATTCTAACCTAACTGACCAAATAAGCAGGGTGTCTTCAAATAGTGAGGAACGGAGGATGTGGATCGAGCTAAAGGAGTAGGAGTTAATCAAATCCAAGGATGAAAACATTTATTTACAAAGAGACAATTTAAAACTTTTAAAACAGAGAAATGTCTTTTGTTTAATTGCTAAGCGTCTTTACACTAATATCACTCAACTTCATTTGAACTGTGAAATAGGGCAGAAAATTCATCGCATGATTTTGCCCTTCCTTGAGTTTAAGGAGGATGAAATCGACGCTGAAGCATACAATTGTGAAAGTGTTGTTTCGTCTAAGGATGTTAATCCGACATATATGTATGGCCTAGACAAAATTGAATCTTTCATAAAGTCCAAGGACCATAAGGACATGCTAAAAAAATCTTTTGGATGAAAATGATAAACTAAAACTAAGAACCGAAACCATACAAAAGTTTGACTCATTGAATGCCAACTTGAGCTCAGAAAATAAAATTGATGTTGAAAATGCATCTGAGCTTAATGAGGACGATGATATGAGTGAAATTTCTGTAGAGGATGTAGTTGACTGTTCAGAGTTTGTCAAGAGTGAACCCAAAAACCACAAGAATCTTATTTCAGAAAATTCTGTGGAGTTTGCTCGACTATCCCAAAAAAAGTCCCCGATCCTTGAAGAAAAGGCTATAGTATACCAAAAGGTAAGGACAACTCCAAATCAGGTGTATAAGGTCACAGGTGTAACCGAACATCAGACAGCCGAACTCACAGCAATTGTAAACGAAGATAATGCAGATGGTTGTGATGAGTTCTTCTGGTCCGCTCCTATCGACAATGCTGACGATACCGTTGGTCTATCAGAAAGGACGTCATGGAAAACCAAAGGCAGATATGTGCCAGAGCCTTTGAACAAGCCTGATAGCTTCGACATACCAAGTACTAGTGGTACAAAAGATGTTCCTGAAGAAAAAGAAGTTTCTGCAAAAGAAGTCACTCCTTCAAGCGAAGCATCATCAGTTCAGAGTGAACCAGCTGACAGAAAGCAAAAACAAAAAGCGAATATCCATCGTCAGCCGAAGCAGGTGAAAAATCAAAAACAACAAAGGAATCAGAGATACAAGAAGAATCTCTCTGAACGAAAACAGTTTTGGCAATCTCAAAACGCCCATTTCTCTTATCATGACAGAAACTCAAAATCAGAGAAAAATGTTGTTAGATCACAAGAAGGTCATAACAACCGAAAGGATACGTTCGGTTCTGAAAATTATGACAACCGAATGCAAAGGTTCGGTTCAGAGAACACTATCTACCGAAAGCATAAGTTCGGTTCTGAGAACAAAAGCAACCAAAGTTCTAGGTTTGGTCCCACTCATGATCAAAAACAAAAGGGGCACTTAGAACCTCAAGCCAAGAAAACATTTCAGTCTAAATTATCTCGTACTACTTCTTCTAATTCTTCTAATTCCTCTCAACCTCATTCTAAATTCAATTATGTTCGCAATCAAAAACCTAAATCTTCAACAGATCTGAAAGGAAAATCGAAGGTTTCATCAGTCGAAACAAATCAAAATCATCCCAAAGTCCAAATACCTAAACCAGAATCCAAACCAAAAGCATCAAATCCCAATAAAATTAAGGTTTTCACCATTAAAAAGAATGATGAAACAACGTTAATAAAAAGAACATATCTTGTTGACATCTCTCTTACTATTCCTGTTCCTGTGAAAGGCTCACGTGGACCCAAGAAACTTTGGGTTCCTAAATCTACTTGATTTTTGCAGGTTATCAGTGACGAGCAGTTTGACGAAGAATGGTACATTGACAGTGGCTGCTCGCGTCACATGACAGGAAGGAAGGAAGAGCTGAGGGAATTTCGGTCTCTTTCAAACGGTGGAAACGTCAAGTTCGGGAACAACTCATTTGGCGCAATAAAAGGCTATGGAATGATAAAAAATGGTGATTTTACGATTAGGAAGGTCGCATACGTTGAAGGCCTACAACACAACCTCATCAGTGTATCTCAGCTTGTTGGAGGTACCAGTCTCAAGGTCTCATTCGATGATGAGGGTTCGGAAATCATTGAGAAGAAAACGAAAAGAGTTATTCTCAAATCGGAGCGCAAAGGCGAAATGTTTCCCCTAAACCTCAAACCCATCAAAGGGAATCTAGCTATCTGCCTATTATCCAAAGCACAATCTGACGAAAGCTGGCTGTGGCACCGAAGGCTCTCTCATCTCAACTTTAAGGACATCAACAAACTTGTCACTGGAGGTCATGTTCGAGGTCTTCCATTGCTCAAATACGATCGAGAACATTTGTGTGCTGCATGTGAAATGGGGAAGCAGAGTCGTCAAAGTCACCCATCAATTGTAAACACTAAAGTTGTTGAGCCACTAGAGTTAATTCACATTGATTTGTGTGGTCCATCATCTATCGAAAGCATCGGCGGTAGCAAGTATATTCTTGTCATCGTTGATGACTTCTCGCGTTTTACATGGGTGTTCTTTCTGAAGCACAAATCTGAAGCGACTCTCAAGCTGAAGATGTTTATCAAGCAGGTTGAAGTACAGCTGAAGAAAGTCGTTCGCAACATCGGGAGCGACAATGGTCTGGAGTTCAAAAATAAAGAATTCGAAGAATTCTTAGCCGACAAAGGAACCAGTCACAATTTCTTAGCTCCCTACACCCCTCAACAAAACGGGATTGTCGAAAGACGAAACCGATCTTTGTGTGAGGCGGCCCGAACCATGCTAAGTTTTGCTTCTTTACCTTTATATTTTTGGGCTGATGCTATTGTTGCAGCTTGTTTTACGCAGAACAGGTCATATCTCAATAAGCGATTCACACTTACTCCTTATGAGATCATCAACAACAGGAAGCCAAATGTCAAATTCTTCCATGTATTCGGCTCACGGTGCTTCGTCTTCAATTCTAAAGAACATCGTAATAAGTTCGATGTCAAAGCTGATGAAGGGATATTTTTGGGCTATTCTCTCACTTCTAAAGCATACAGGGTATTAAACAAGCGCTCGAGGAAAATAGAAGAGACTTATTATGTGATATTTGACGATAGCTATGTCAAAAAGCTAAAAGCCAACGAAGACACAGTTGGAGAAATCTTTTCTCAAACAGGCCAAGTCACAGCCTCAATCACAAACTTATTTGAGAAGTTTGTCGAATTATTCGATGAACC
The DNA here is from genome assembly GCF_051521515.1 of Lactuca serriola. Lineage (NCBI taxonomy): Eukaryota > Viridiplantae > Streptophyta > Magnoliopsida > Asterales > Asteraceae > Lactuca > Lactuca serriola. The sequence continues at coordinate 261,353,303 of NC_136412.1, read as the reverse complement.
AGAGAAGGCTACTCTCTCGAAAGCCTGTGCAGCAGACAACAAAGTAGATCATCTGAAGCAACTCATCGAAGATGCTGCCAAACAAATGAAGGAAGGAGGATCAAGTTTCAACGAACCTCCACAGCACGATGCTTCAGTTGAGGGGGAGGATCCATCTTCTTCATCACAGACGAGTTCACATGTTGAGGGGGAGAATAGTTCTCAAGCTACTCCCGAACGCACAACAGTACCCGAAGGTGCTTTAACACCCGAAGGTGCTACAACACCTGAAGGTGCTACAACACCCGAAGGTGCTACAACACCCGAAAGTGCTAAAACACCCGAAGGTGCGTCAACACCCGAAAGCTCAACACCACCCGAAACCCCTGTAGCTCCAGAAACTCAAGACACACCAGAAAGCTTATCTGTCGAAGGGGAGCATGCCGATATGCTTTATGACGATGAAAGTCAATCTAAACTAGAAGAGATGGTAAACGCTGAATTGGATCCATCTTATGATCCAAATTACCCTCCTCTTGTCAAATGGACCAGAGATCATCCTATTTCCCAGGTTGTCGGTAACGTCTTTGAAAAGGTTCTGACCCGATCACAACTTAAGGCAAAACAAACTTCCTTATTTTCAAAAGTAGAATTCTGTATGTTTAACTCCTTCGTCTCAAAAGTTGAACCAAAGACAGTTAACACTGCTCTTGATCACTCCGATTGGGTTCAAGCTATGCAAGACGAACTGAATGAATTCGAAAGGAATAAAGTTTGGCGCCTCATTCCAACTCCTCAAGATGCCTCAGTTGTTGGTCTCAAATGGGTCTTCAGAAATAAAATGGACAAGGAAGGCAACGTGATACGAAACAAAGCACGTCTGGTGGTGAAAGGATACTGTCAGGAGGAAGGAATAGACTATGAAGAAACTTTTGCTCCTGTAGCTAGGCTGGAATCCGTTAGAATATTTCTTGCCTATGCTGCACATAAAAACTTTGAGGTCTACCAAATGGATGTCAAGTTTGCATTTCTAAATGGAGAACTTGAAGAAACCGTGTACGTGGAGCAACCTCTTGGATTCGTAAATGAAAGGTACCCCAATCATTGTTACATTTTGGACAAAGCCGTATATGGACTGAAACAAGCTCCGAGAGCCTGGTATGAAACGCTAACCAAGTTTTTAAAGATGTCCAAATTCAAACAAGGTTCGGTTGACCCAACCTTCTTTCGTAAGAAGGAAGGTAACCACCTTATGATTGTTCAAATTTACGTCGATGATATCATCTTTGGCTCAACGAATCCTAGCTTAACGGCTGAATTCAGAAAGCTGATGGAGACTAAATTTGAAATGAGCTCAATGGGTCCAATTAACTTTTTCCTTGGTTTAAATATATGCCTCTTCCCTGTTAAAGTCTTTACAGGAGAGTGCAACTGCTGCTAAGACTACGTTGGAACCAATTGTTCAACAGTTGACAACGTCAGTCTCCACTGAGTTGAAGTCCTTCGCTTCATTTCGTCAAACGCTTTCAGATGACAACTCAACATTTCGCGCAACCATTGACGAGCATCTCTCGAAGCTACAAGCAGATTTGGCTACCGAGAATTCTTTGATGGATGTTCTAGCCAGAAAGACCACCGCTCTGAAGGTCAAGAGTGTTCAACTCTTCAACTCTCAGCAGAAGATTGACTCTCTTCGGTCCGAAAGGGAGGTGATTAAATCATGTGTTTCGGATGTCCACTCTGCCATCTCCAACATCCTCGAGTCACATGATCCCATCCTAAACTACACTGTGAGGCATGACCTTGCAGAGAAGCTCGCTCCCGCCCTTGCCCTGCTAAGCAAAATCGAAGGGCTACTTGATTTCGTGTCCATTCCGAAACAAGGGGGAGAGAAGGAGTCAATGTCTCAACCACCTCCTACCTCAAAGGCAACTCACACAACCGAACCTCCTCCAGTAGGCCAAGCCTCCGGTTCTGGTGTGAAAGATAAAGGCAAGAAGATTGCTAAGGAGGAAGAAGATCAAGATCAAGAGACTATCGCTGAATTGTTGAAGCGAAAAAGTCGAAATGATGATGCTGATATCAGTGCTCGTGTGGCTAGAGAAGCTGAAGAAGCTGAAAGAAAACAGAAGGAAGCCTACGACCTTCTTGAGAGTAGGAAAACTCTTTTTCCTTCCTGGACTCTCGAGAGGATGATAAAAGAAGCCATTGACACTCCGAGTATCTTGTGGCTGGAACCTGTAATCTCACTTGATTGTTCCAACACTGTCGATTCACAATTTGACATGCCACTGACCCGAAAGGCGTTCATCTTTCACGCCTTCGCCAACGTTTCAGAGTTCCCTCATCCTCATCCACAGGTTGATCGGGACTTGATCAATTTTTATCTGAAGGTCGCTCAACCTCAATATCAGACTTGGAGCGCTCAGAAAATTGTAAACGTTCGGGTCTTGAAGCCGTACAGTGAAGGGAACTTCATCAACATTCGGTTCAAGGTACTTCGGGGATCTGCCAAAACCGAACATGCCATTTCCCTTGCAGATCTTTCGAACCTTAATCCCCATGGTTGGATAATCTTGCACAACATCCTTCTAACCAACGAAGCTGAATACAGTCCGATTATTGACCATTTCAAGAGGATGCTCATGTGCTACATCATGGAAGTTGCACTGATGGATCAGGAGATAGCGAGCGTATTTAAGAAGAAACCAACAATATCTCCTGTTGGCTCTGCTAGTGATCTGAACCAAATGCAGATGGGTAAAATTGACTTGAGAAGGAATTCGGTCATGTTCACCAGGAACGAAGGACAGAAATGTCTTTTTGCCTTGGCTGACAAACATCTGTACACCACTGCTTGCTTAGAGCATGTTTTGGGGATCATCCACAGATGCAAGAAAAACACAGCGGATGATGTCAAGTACTTCGATGACATGATTCAGTGGTACATTCGGTTCAGACAGACCATTCTCGCGCTAATCTCTTGTAACAGCCCGGAATTCCAGGTATTGTTATATTTATGATTTTGGGTGTTTTAAGAGGGGACTCGGTGAGTTGGAGCCTAGACTCGCCGAGTAGGATCGCGGATCTGGTCGCGGGTCTGCGACTGGACTCGACGAGTCCGGATATGGACCCGGCGAGTCTGCGCTGTTTAGCGAAAACCCTAACCGTTCAGGGTTGGGATGTATATGAGGGACCTTATGGCCGTCATTGTTCACCCTAGTCCTCTGAGAGAAACCCTAATTCGATTGTGAGCATCTGGAGCAAGGTAGAAGACCATTGTTGATTTTGGAAGTGTTGTTTTGCAAGGAAGAGGAGGCTTGGTTAAGGGAACAACAAGAGAAGTCACGTTCTGAGGATTGGGGACACAGAGAGCACGTTATTCAGGTAATATTTCGAGTTACATTCTTCTATGTTGATGTGTATATGGATTTAGGGTTTATTGAACCCTTTTGTGGCTAGATTGAGTGTTACCTTAGTCCCCCAAGCGATTGGAACCCTGTATTGGGACCTTTGGAAGTCCAGAATGTCCCATGTCGGAGCATTTCGGGAATCAATGGAGGTTTTGGATTGGAATCCTTATGCCTTAGGTCAAAATGTAAATTATGAGTCATGGGGTGTATTATGAGCACCGAAATGAGGACCTTACGTGATGAATCAGTCTAGGAAGGCCAGACCTATGAATGGTCGGAGCAGTTCTGACCTTAGAAAGCAGTTTGAGCGGTTGCATGGCATGGACTCGCCGAGTCCGATGAACAGACTCGGCGAGTAGCTTGAAGATTAACTGGGACTCACCGAGTTGTTCTTCAGACTCGGCGAGTTGAGTCGGGGTGGCCCCGCGATTCTTCCAGGAGGAACTCGTCGAGTCAAGGAGGATACTCGACGAGTAGAAAGGGAATCTTAGAGAATTGGTGAGGACGTCTAGACTCGCCGAGTCACCCTAGCACTCGCCGAGTCCGGTCAAGTTGACCGTTGACCGTTGACCGTTGACCGTTGACCAGAGTTGACCTATGTCTGACTTCTTAGGGATAGTCAAACTTAGAAGATAAAAGTGTTAATAAGAGATATATGATGTTATAGGGAGATGGTAGCTCAGCGGATCGAGCACGAGTGATTTCGGGATTTGCTAGCTTTCGATATTCACGAGGTGAGTCTTCTCACTATACTGTACACGGAAGGGTTTGACTGTGTGACCGGAAGGTCAGATATGATATGTGATATATGTGCTATATGTGGTAAGTTATTTGTTATACGTGCTATGTATGTTATGTGGGCCGGAAGGCATTATGTTATGGGCCGGAAGGCATTATATTATGGGCCGGAAGGCATTATGTTACGGGCCGGAAGGCGATTATGTTATGGGCCAGAAGGCGTTGTGTTGTGGACCGGAAGGTCGGCGTGGGTAGGACCGGAAGGTTTACCCAGCAGGGACGGAAGTCCCCTGAGACACATGGACCGGAAGGTCAGGGCCTGGAAAGGCGTATGTGCGTAAGTTGTATATTGGGGAACTCACTAAGCATTTATGCTTACAGTTGTTATGTATGTGTTTCAGGTACTAGCGAGGACCGTGGGAAGGCGCCGGCGTGATCTGTACACACTGATAGATGTTTTGTGATCTTGGGAATTCTATGATTTGTATTTTGACATGACACTTGGAATATTTATGCCTTGTTTTGAATGAAAATACTTTATTTTGAAATGAAAAATTTGTTTGAAAATTTACGTTGTTACAATTGGTATCAGAGCCTTGGTTTGAGGGATTCGGGTGCACCTTCGGGCGTAACTGAACTCAAACCGAGGATTTGAGGAAAACTTTTAAAATAAAGGCATAAACTTTTGTAAATGATTTTGTGGTAAACAAGAAAGAAACAGTGTGTACGATCAGTCAGCGCCCGAACGGTAAAGGTCCCCAAAATACCTTACAATGTTATGTTATGAGATAAGTTATGATATGAATTGTTATGCATGCTAGAAGACTAGGTATTCATGATAGGACTAGAGTGGCCTGATTTGTGATGCCTTAGTCTAGGGAGGTTGCCGATATGAGATGCTTTGATAGTGTGCGGGTAGATAGTGCATAACAAAAGTAGAGTGCTCACTATCCGGGGTTTGGGGAGGAAGACTTGGGATGAATGTTGATGCGGTGTGGTCGGTAGTATTGGGCCCGTACTACCGAAGACACCGGGTCAGTGGGAGACCCAAGTAAGAATCCCTGGATATCGGAGACTGAGTAGGGTTGCATTACCGAGTGCGATTATACTCGATGGAGTATCTGATAGTTTTATGTTGTATTTCAGAGACATTATGGTTAGACCACGCCACAGAGCGAGTTCGAGCGGTGTGAGTGACGAGGAAATTCGTCAGATGATTCATGAGGAGGTGGCTGCAGCGATCCGGGCTGAGATTCCGGAGATGTTTGGGTCTATTAAGACCACCTTGATGGAGACTTTTGAAGAACGGTACGCCGCATTGACTGAGGCTGCAGCCTCTGCAGCTACCGCAGCTGTGGCCGCTGCCAGGCTACAGGGGGGTGACTCGTTGCTGTTTCGGGAGTTCAGCAACACGAAGCCACCTGGGTTTGATGGGACGCAGGTGCCGATTGCTGCGATGAAGTGGATCGCTGATATTGAGGGGTGCTTCTACACTTGTTCATGTCCGGAGCATCTGAGGGTACGGTTCGCTTTGGACCAGCTCTGTCTGGGAGCGAAGGATTGGTGGAAGTTCGTGACGGCGAACTTCACTTTGGCAGAGATTTCAGCAGTGACATGGGAGGGATTTACCACTATGTTTAGAGACGAGTACGTTCCCCCGGTGGAGAGGGAACGATTGGTTCATGAGTTCTTGACCCTCAAGCAGGGTACTGATTCGGTTGCGGTGATCACGCGGAAGTTTCATGAGAGGGCGATGTTCTGCCGCAAGCTGGTGTCCATAGAGCAGGCTCGGATGAGCCGGTACTTGGGTGTTTTTGAGGAGGGATATCCAGGAGTTTGTGTCAAACTCCACCTATCATACCTTTGCTGATCTTCAGGCGAATGCCAGGAAGCGCGAGATTGAGTTGGAGACACAGGCCAGGGAGGAGGCCGAGTCTCAGCGGGTGGACCGGCGGCCGGCTCAGTCTCAGCCGGCAGCCAAGCGGACTAAGTCCGCCGATTCGAGGACGGGAGGTCCGAAGGGCCGCACTTGCGGAAGGTGCGGCAAGGGTCATGATGGGGCATGTCGATCTGGTGCTTGCTACAAGTGTGGCAAGGAGGGGCACATTGCTAGGGATTGCCCCAATGGGTTCACGGTTTGCTTTCATTGCAATCAGACAGGCCATCGGAAGGCCGAGTGCCCTCAGCTTCTTCAGGGATCTGCACCTACTGCCAGGGCTACTACGACTCGACCGGTGAAGGCCGAGGCCCCGAGGGCTCGTGGGAGAGCCTTTCAGCTGACTGCGGAGGAGGTCCGCGCTGTGCCCGATGTTGTGGTAGGTATGCTATATTTCATGTATTTATTTTGATGTCGAGATGTTATGCTTATGTTATGATATGCGTAGGTACTTTCCTTGTGAACTCTGTGTCTGCTTTAGTGTTATTTGACTCGGGTGCGAGTAGGTCCTTTGTATCTTTAGCTTTTAGTCAGCATATCAGCGTTAGTCGTGAGTCGTTGAGTCGGCCTCTGAGAGTTTCTATAGCTGACGAGAGAGTGATTTGTGCCACGGAGGTTCTCCGGGGATGCGTGCTAGAGATTTTCGGGGTTGAGTTTCCGATTGACCTGATTCCTATTGCGATGGGTGATGTCTGTGTCATTGTGGGCATGGACTGGTTGAGCCGATTCGGCGCCGTCACCGACTGTGAGCGTCAGCTGGTGACTATACGAGACCCTAGTGGGGGAGTTCTTTCGGTGTACGGCGAGGGTACCCGTTTGGGATCAGCTTTTTGTTCGGCCGCTAGGGCGAGGCAGTGTCTACAGCAGGGCTGTAAGGGTTTTGTGGCGTATGTGATGGATACGCGGGAGGTTTTCGAGAGACCGAGATCAGTTGAGGAGGTCCCAGTGGTGCGTGAGTTTCCAGATGTTTTCCCCGAGGAGCTGCCGGGAGTACCTCCTGTGAGGCAAGTAGAGTTTGGTATCGATCTGGTTCCGGGGGCCGCGCCTATTGCTAAGGTGCCTTATCGTCTTGCACCTCCAGAGATGCAAGAGTTGTCCTCGCAGCTTCAGGAGTTGCTGGGGAAGGGATTCATTCGGCCGAGCAGCTCGCCGTGGGGAGCGCCTATTCTGTTCATCAAGAAGAAGGATGGTTCACACCGGATGTGCATTGATTACCGGGAGTTGAACAAGTTGACGGTCAAGAACCGTTACCCGTTACCGAGGATCGATGATTTATTCGATCAGTTGCAGGGAGCATCTTGGTTTTCCAAGATCGATCTGAGGTCAGGGTACCATCAGGTGAGAGTGCAGGATGAGGACGTCCAGAAGACAGCGTTTAGGACGCGATATGGGCATTATGAGTTTGTGGTGATGCCTTTTGGGCTCACCAATGCCCCGGCTGTGTTCATGGATCTCATGAACAAGGTATGCAGGCCGATGTTGGATCGGTCAGTGATTGTATTTATCGACGATATTCTAGTGTATTCGAGATCTAGAGAGCAGCATGAGGAGCATTTGAGGGAGGTCCTTGAGGTATTGAGATCGGAGAAGCTTTATGCAAAGTTCTCCAAATGTGACTTCTGGTTGCGGGAGGTCCAATTCCTAGGACATGTTGTTAATCAGGAAGGGATATTGGTCGATCCGGCCAAGGTTGAGGCGGTGATGAGTTGGGAGGGGCCGAAGTCACCCTCTGAGATCAGGAGCTTCCTTGGGTTGGCAGGGTATTATCGGAGATTTATTAAGGATTTCTCCAAGATCGCAGTGCCGCTCACCAGATTGACCCGGAAGGGTGTTGCATTCTCATGGGGACCCGAGCAGCAGACCTCCTTTGAGACACTTCGCCAAAGGTTGTGCGAAGCCCCGGTATTAGCTCTCCCGGAGGGGATGGAGGATTTTGTAGTATATTGCGATGCATCGATTTCGGGGCTGGGTGCAGTGTTGATGCAGAGGGGTCATGTGATAGCTTATGCGTCGAGGTAGCTGAAACCTCATGAGGCGAGATATCCCACGCATGATTTAGAGTTGGGGGCAGTAGTGTTCGCTCTCAAGATTTGGCGTCACTACTTGTATGGGGTTCGATGTACGATATACACGGACCATAAGAGCTTGAAGTATTTGATGGATCAGCCCAACCTAAATATGCGTCAGAGGAGGTGGTTGGATGTGGTCAAGGATTATGATTGTGAGATCCTGTACCACCCAGGCAAGGCTAATGTGGTAGCCGATGCATTGAGCCGCAGGGCGGAGAGCACTCCACTGCAAGATGTATGTTTGAGATTGACTGTGATAGCTCCAGTATTGGATGCTATTCGTGGGGCACAGGCCGAGGCTGTACGACCAGAGATGCAGAAGAGAGAGCGGGTCGTTGGGTTGGTTTCAGAGTTCGTTACGGATGGACGAGGGCTTATGACGTTTCAGGGACGGATTTGGGTACCGTTCGTGGGCGGTACGCGTACTACTTTGATGGAAGAGGCTCATCGATCGAAATTCTCGATCCATCCCGGGGCTACGAAGATGTATTTGGATTTGAGGAAAGAGTATTGGTGGCCCTGTATGAAGAGGGACGTCGCATGGTTCGTTAAGAGGTGCTTGACCTGCCGTAGGGTTAAGGCCGAGCACCAAAGACCGCATGGCAAGTTGCAGCCATTGGAGGTTCCCAAGTGGAAGTGGGAACAGATCACTATGGATTTCATCACCAAATTGCCGAAGACTGCCAGAGGAGTTGATGCAATTTGGGTGATTGTAGACAGATTGACGAAGAGCGCTCACTTCCTTGCCATCAGTGAGAGTTCTTCAGCAGAGAAGTTGGCGGAGATATATATGAGAGAAGTGGTATCTCGGCATGGGGTGCCGATCTCAATTGTTTCAGACCGTGATGTGCGCTTCACTTCCAGATTCTAGAAGAAATTCCATGAGGAGCTGGGTACTAAATTGCATTTTAGTACCGCATACCATCCCCAGACAGACGGCCAGAGCGAGCGAACGATTCAGACGCTGGAGGACATGCTTCGAGCGTGTGTGTTAGATTTCGGGGGTAGCTGGGATGCGTATTTACCCTTGGCAGAGTTTTCCTACAACAACAGCCATCATTCGAGCATTGGTATGCCACCCTTTGAGCTGTTGTATGGTAGGAGGTGTCGGACCCCCATTTGCTGGGGAGAGGTGGGACAGAGAGTGATGGGCAGTACAGAGATCGTGCTTCAGACGACAGAGCAGATTCAGCAGGTTAGACAGAGGTTATTGACCGCCTAGAGCCGACAGAAGAGTTATGCAGACAGACGCCGATCCGAGCTTGAGTTTCAAGTCGGCGACTTCGTTCTCCTGAAGGTCTCTCCTTGGAAAGGAGTGATTCGATTCAGGAGGAGGGGCAAGTTGGGACCCCGGTATATTGGGCCATTTCATGTGATTGCAAGGATAGGCCGGGTAGCCTATCGTTTGGAGTTGCCAGCAGAGTTGGGGCAGATCCACGACACTTTTCATGTGTCGCAATTGAGGAAGTGTATAGCCGACGAGTCGGCAGTGGTTCCATTAGAGGATATTCAGGTGGATGCGAGCCTGAATTATGCCGAGAGACCAGTGGCCATCAGGGATCGGAAGATCAAGGTTCTGAGGAACAAGCAGGTACCTCTGGTGTTGGTTCATTGGCAACACCGGAAGGGATCGGAAATGACTTGGGAGCCGGAGCGTGAGATGCGGGAGCAGCATCCGGAGCTATTTTCAGAGTGAGACTTCGAGGGCGAAGTCTAGTCCTAGTGGGGGAGAGTTGTAACAGCCCGGAATTCCAGGTATTGTTATATTTATGATTTTGGGTGTTTTAAGAGGGGACTCGGCGAGTTGGAGCCTAGACTCGCCGAGTAGGATCGCGGATCTGGTCGCGGGTCTGCGACTGGACTCGACGAGTCCGGATATGGACTCGGCGAGTCTGCGCTGTTTAGCGAAAACCCTAACCGTTCAGGGTTGGGACGTATATGAGGGACCTTATGGCCGTCATTGTTCACCCTAGTCCTCTGAGAGAAACCCTAATTCGATTGTGAGCATCTGGAGCAAGGTAGAAGACCATTGTTGATTTTGGAAGTGTTGTTTTGCAAGGAAGAGGAGGCTTGGTTAAGGGAACAACAAGAGAAGTCACGTTCTGAGGATTGGAGACACAGAGAGCACGTTATTCAGGTAATATTTCGAGTTACATTCTTCTATGTTGATGTGTATATGGATTTAGGGTTTATTGAACCCTTTTGTGGCTAGATTGAGTGTTACCTTAGTCCCCCAAGCGATTGGAACCCTGTATTGGGACCTTTGGAAGTCCAGAATGTCCCATGCCGGAGCATTTCGGGAATCAATGGAGGTTTTGGATTGGAATCCTTATGCCTTAGGTCAAAATGTAAATTATGAGTCATGGGGTGTATTATGAGCACCGAAATGAGGACCTTATGTGATGAATCAGTCTAGGAAGGCCAGACCTATGAATGGTCGGAGCAGTTCTGACCTTAGAAAGTAGTTTGAGCGGTTGCATGGCATGGACTCTCCGAGTCCGATGAACAGACTCGGCGAGTAGCTTGAAGATTAACTGGGACTCGCCGAGTTGTTCTTCAGACTCGGCGAGTTGAGTCGGGGTGGCCCCGCGATTCTTCCAGGAGGAACTCGTCGAGTCAAGGAGGATACTCGACGAGTAGAAAGGGAATCTTAGAGAATTGGTGAGGACGTCTAGACTCGCCGAGTCGCCCTAGCACTCGCCGAGTCCGGTCAAGTTGATCGTTGACCATTAACCGTTGACCAGAGTTGACCTATGTCTGACTTCTTAGGGATAGTCAAACTTAGAAGATAAAAGTGTTAATAAGAGATATATGATGTTATAGGGAGATGGTAGCTCGGCGGATCGAGCACGAGTGATTTCGGGATTTGCTAGCTTTCGATATTCACGAGGTGAGTCTTCTCACTATACTGTACCCGGAAGGGTTTGACTGTGTGACCGGAAGGTCAGATATGATATGTGATATATGTGCTATATGTGGTAAGTTATTTGTTATACGTGTTATGTATGTTATGTGGGCCGGAAGGCATTATGTTATGGGCCGGAAGGCATTATATTATGGGCCGGAAGGCATTATGTTACGGGCCGGAAGGCGATTATGTTATGGGCCGGAAGGCGTTGTGTTGTGGACCGGAAGGTCGGCGTGGGTAGGACCGGAAGGTTTACCCAGCAGGGACGGAAGTCCCCTGAGACACATGGACCGGAAGGTCAGGGCCTGGAAAGTCGTATGTGCGTAAGTTGTATATTGGGGAACTCACTAAGCATTTATGCTTACAGTTGTTATGTATGTGTTTCAGGTACTAGCGAGGACCGTGGGAAGGCGCCGACGTGATCTGTACACACTGATAGATGTTTTGTGATCTTGGGAATTCTATGATTTGTATTTTGACATGACACTTGGAATATTTATGCCTTGTTTTGAATGAAAATACTTTATTTTGAAATGAAAAATTTGTTTGAAAATTTACGTTGTTACATCTCTCGTCTGTTTGATACTACGAAGAAAGTTCCTGCTGCTGGCCCTAGCAAGAAGAAGAAGTAGTCTCGCTCCAATTTGACGCAAAGGGGGAGATTGTTGGGTCGTGTTTTGTAATATGTTGCATGTATTGGGCTCGTTAGCTAGTCCATTTTTGTATCTCCGGTATGGGCCTGTCCATCCGTGAGTCTAGTAGGGTTTTCTATAAATATAGGTGCTTGCATGCATCTTAGGTAAACGATAGTAATGATAGAATAGATTGATCAGAGCTTAATTCAGAAGTTTTATTATTGTTCTTGTAACCCAAAATCCTCTACAACGGAAGTTCTTAGTCGAGCTCTGCTGAGGATTGTTTGATCTAATCATTCGACATATTTTGATCCATACTTGTCTTATTTATTGTTTTATGTTCATCGTAATACCTGTTACAAAGATCTAATCGATCTTCAAGTTTGTTTTATAACTTATCAAAATGCATGAGGTTTTAGCAAAGTATTATCTCCTATGAATTACCATTGATTATGTGTGATTAATTATTAAGAAGGTGAAAAGGTTTGGTGGTTTCAAATGCATGAGGTTTTAGCAAATTATATTGGGGGGTTTCAAATGCATGACAATCAAGGGAAAATGCAAGCTTTATAAGTATGTAAGATATCAAATTACGAATTTTTCTTTTGTTTCACATTGTTGGGTTTGGTTACTTCAATTTAAATTATTTTGATGTGTCTAAAATTGTAGAAAAAGTAACAATAAATATTAAATTAAAGTGGCTTTAATATAACTTTGGTCATGTTTTATAGGTTTTCAATGTCTCTAAAATTATACTATGGTTACTTTACATCATTTTTTAACGTGTGACTAAATGGTTAACAATAGCCATAATATACAAGAATTATGAGTCTACAGTTATTTTAAAATGATGTTCATTCTAAAGTTTTTATGACTAAGTTAAACAATAACAAAATCAAAAACAATTAATGTGGCAAATAAATACCATAACTGATTTTTGTTGTGACTTAATACTAGCAAATTGTCACTTACAAAATTAATTATATGTGTCCATTTACCGAACATGGTCATGTTCACCGTAATTATATGTATCTAAAATATACCCAATAGTCTTATTACGATACCGAATAGTCCTTAATTTTAACAAAATATGTATCTTTATAATACTTATGATTGTATTTCACTTAATTGTGTGTCTCTATACGATAGGCTATACTCACAAAAATTGATTGTTTTTTGTGACTAATTATTAGCAATTCGTCACTTATGGAATTAATTACATGTGACCATTTAGCAAACATGGTCATACTCACCGTAATTACATGTTTACAAAAGATACACAATAGTCTTAACAAAATTTAAACTGTGTGACAATATAAAAGAAAACAACCACACTAAAACATCATGAATGTCGCAAGTTGATGATATACAATCACCGCAGTTACTAAACAAATGTGTCTATTGACGGTTTAACGCTACAATATTGGATATTTAAGGAAAAAATTTACGTACACATTTGCCACACTTTTATAATACGGTCACATGTTTTGATATCATACAGACACTACGTTTTAAAGTGACATAAGACCCACACGATGGCTTTACCTTCAGTCACACTTTCAGTGAAAAAATAAAATGTCATTATACGCATATAGTCACACTTTTTTGGTGTGTCTGTAGGTCATTTTTGTACTAGTGGCTATAAACCGATTTTAATCTTTTTAATAAAAACTCATTATTTATTATAAAGACAAGGAGTTTCTATAATGTTTAAAATTTTTTTAAACAATTTCAAATATTTTAAAGTTGGGTATTTATAAGTTTTACAATAAAACTATTTTCAACAAAAAAATTGAGTTTTAACCGGTAAACGTTTTTATAGATATTCATTTATAAACATCTTATGTTATCTTTTAAATATTTTTTTAATCAAACTCCAAGTAACATTATCTAATGAAAAATGTTATTTGACATGTAAAAACCATTTTTATACATAAAACATAACATATATTTAACATAAAATAAACATCACAAACATGCATTATAATGTGTGTAAACCAAGCCATGTCTAGTAACAATTTTTGTGAGCGATCACAAGAATTATTAACTCTTTCCTAAAGGAATTAAGGGACACTTCAAAAGGTCTTCAAGCTCCCACTTTCCAAGTCAACTCTTGCTTGCAAAAAGGACTTCAAATCTTCATGTTGTGAAAATTGCAACACTTAAACCATTAAGACTATAATTAAGCCCAAAACCAAAAGTGGAAGCTTGTGGTTTGGATTATGGTCTTAAATGGTCAACTAATCTTCAAGGAGGTCATTTCTTCATCTTGTTACATTTAAAAAGAAATACAACTAGTCTAACTAATTTATTACAACAAATCAACAAATGGAAAATACATATTTATCTATTACATCTTATGAATAAATAAATATCAACCAAACAAAGGTCCAAATGACTTGTTTATACACAACAACATATCAAATATTATAACAACCATTTGTTTTTTCTAAGGCCAATTTTATATAACCAAAATGAATGAAAAATGGTTATATATAAAAATAAACAATTTTAACCAAGAAGTTGCCAAGGATGACAAATATGGATTTTTCTTAACCATAAGAAATTCATGCTTGTTTTCCAAAAACCAAATATTATCAAACATAAAAAATCATTCTAACATATAAAAGATGCCTCTGATACCACTGTTGCGTTTTGATACGAAATATAAGTTTGTTTTTTACACAAATCGGCAACGGAAGACTTTAAGAATAACAAGTTTATTTTTACTTCATAATAAAACCATACCATCGTGGATCCATTTATAGAGGTTATAATGAAATAAAACCAACCATATGATGTTTTAGAGATAACCTTTGGAGCCTTTGAACCCACTTGGTTTTGGGTGTTGATGAAGATGTAAAGATCAAAGAACATGATCTCCTCTACAAGTATCCAACATCAAGAGTAAGACACTTGGAATGCTAGTTCCTTCTTGTATTCTTGAGTGACTTAACCCTTTAAGTTCTTAACTCAAATAAACAATAAAGGAGACAACTCAAGAAGGCTTCTAAACCACCAAACTAATTGCAAAAGAAAGAGAGTTCTAGAGGCATAAAACTCACGGATTAGGAGAAGTAAAAGGAGGAAGAAAAGAGTGTTTCACACACCAAAAATGTTCTATTAGATGTCTAAGCCCATAACTATTATTGGTATATACTCGACCCGAGAGTAGCATGGTCCATTTGGGTTACATATCATCAGGACAATTTGTTAGGATAGACTTTTAAGAGAATGTAATATATTATTTATTAATATATTATAAGTTCTAATATATTAATATGAAATCATATGTTTTAATTAGTATTGATCAATAATTAGTTTGGAATTAATTTAGTGATCAAAAGAGACTAATTAAATCTATGGGGACTGATTATGGTAATTAGTTATATTTATAAGTGTTGGGCTTATGATCCATGTTGGACCAAGTTTATATATGGATACATAAAGAGTTGGGCCACATGAACCATGGATCATAACACCCATGGGTATGGATTTGGGTTTTACCCATGACCCTTGGAATCCTACATATAAATATGTTTATTCATAGCCAAAAACGCCTAGACATGTTCTTGGAGTTCATGGAGGTGTTTTTGTGCATAGAGATTCCCTCTCAAGAGCCACCTTTGTTCATGATGTGTTGTGACTTCATTTGAGGCTTCCACACTATTGGGGCTAAGCTCTTAAGACCAAACACATCAAGACTTCAAGCTACATAAAAGGTAAATTACCCTAACTAGTATCTTATATAGTTTATGTCAAATGCATGCTAGTTATAGGTTTAATGCCTTGGAAACCATTTGCATGTATAATTAGTGAAAACATAGATCCAATGTATTTAGGGTTGTATATGCAATATAAGATGTTGTAGTATAAAAAACCCATCAGTGATACCAAAGCCTAGGCTTGGTTTTCAATTATACTTGATGCAATTGCTAAAAAATTGAAAATCTGGCATTCTGGACAGTGGACTCGCCGAGTCCATGGCAAAACTCACCAACTCGCCGAGTTTGTTCATACACTCGACGAGTTGGAGGCCTAGAGTGCAGATTTTCGACTTTTAAGGCTGAAATTGGACTAGAATCATTACCCTAAGCTGTTTTTTAACTTATAAACATGTTTTTGACGTGGTAATGATCATTCTAATCCAATTCAAAAGATAATTGTCAAAAGTTTCATGTTTTGTATTAGTTTAATGGTTAGGCTAATTACATGAAAATTGTTTGATTTGAATTGTCTTGTTCATATGAGTTTAATCTAGATCATAGTTTTTCTTGACATGTTTGTTTGTTTATTAGATGATCTAAATAGTCTTTAATGGATTCCATAACTTGTCCTCAAGTTATGGAAAACCAAAAGTGTTTCTTGTTAATGAGTCTTTAAAAGTCATGAGTTATGTTTTTGAAGAGTTTTCCCCATAAATAGTTTTATGAACTCCATAACTTGTCTTCAAGTTATAGATGTTCAAGAATCTCTTCATTAAAGTCTTTAAAATTCATATTAAACCCATATATTATGAAATTGAAAAGTTTTTGAATTGTTCAAAACTTGCCCTCAAGTTTTGGAATTTGTAAAGTTTCTCCCCATGAATACTTTAATTCCAAGTTAAATCCCTAGAATTTTAAAAGTTAAAATTCAACCCTTATATTGTTATAATATTAATAGCTAATATATATATATATATATATATATATATATATATATATATGTATATATATATGTATATATATATATATATATGTATGTATAAGAACAAAGTCAGTCTTACCGTTAGTAGGCCTCATTCACGAAGCCGGTCTATAAGGGGGTATAAGATACTGCCTATAAAATGGCAGTTTAATGGGTATCCGCTCTCACCCACCGCTTCCTTGACTGGTGGAGGGTCGTTAGCCGAACGGGTAGGACATGACTCTAATTATCCCTTCATTAAAAGTATAATGATAAGCCTAAAGTAACTAAACTTTATTAATTCCCAATCTTAGTTACTTTAGGAAAATGTGAATTTTGTGCTAACCCATGAAATTGCACTTTGCACCTTGTTAAGTCGTTAGTGGAGCGTGTGTGGTTAACCGACACACTAATCTGGGACTGACAATGCGTGGCAAAGGGTAGCTTGATGTTAATCATAGATCAATGGAACATGTGTGGTTAACCGGCACATTAATTAGGTGGTTGTAACTTTGAGTGTACCAAGCTAATTGGCATGGTTATTCACTCCTTGTTTGTGATCCTCAGCATCCCAGTCACAAATTTGAAGGGCACAATCGAGATTTAAACATGCCATTGAAAAGTTCAATGAATCTCAAAGGATCTAGGAGTTTCAATTCACTTAAGACCTAAAATTCTTTTTGTTTTTCGTGGTGGAAATTAGTAAATCGTCATTTACCTACCTTCAAATATTTTGTAGCTTGGATTATGGCATCCCTCTTCAAAGTTATAAAATATTGTGTTGGGTCCTTGCCTTAATATTTAATATTGGGTGTTATATTAAGGACTTAAATCAACTAACTTGAATTTCTCCCTCAAAGATGTTTAGTTCAGACAACTATGGTCTTCCTTGTCCTTCTGGACAAAGCTTTCCTAATGAAGATGATACCCCACATGGCGATCAAGGTGAGAGATTAATCCCTTTGTTATGCATACTTCATTTCCTCTACATCCTCCAATTATTTTCCCTAACCCACAAGTTCAAGGTCACTCAAGCCCTATTGGCAAGCAAAGTCTGTGTGTGCTCATATCTTGGAGATGAAGTTATATATAGATAGGCCCGAAGATTTAGGTGTCAAAGTCTTAAGGAAGTTGGTTGTTGACTAGGTTCTTCAGTCGCTTCTTGAGTCACATAGTGAGTTCTTTAAGGACTAATATGTGACGAACCATGACATGACCTTTAATGATCTTACCTATTTGCTTGATGTTGCTGAATCAACAATGATTTGGAGCACTCGTAAAGAAAATTTGATTGGAAGATCTACTTCCAAACTTCCATGGACATTGACAATGGTAACATTAGAAGTCCAGAAAAGCTTTATCTTCTCAATGGAAAGGGATCGGCCATGGTCAAGTCATTTGACACAATGGTAAAAAGAAATGCTAAGTCTGAGATAGTCTCGTGTACCATTACTAAAGAGTCCATATGTTTCTATTTCCAAAGGAAGGGGTCTTGGTTGCGAAGCTGGCTTATTTACCTGAAAGTTCACTAGGATGGTAAAAGTCAAAAAATTTGACTATGCTTCAGGTAAAATCCACTATCTAACTCTCTTAAGTTCCTATTTGGAGTCTCTTATTACATGATGTGACTAGGTCGCATTTTGATGTTTTGTAGAATCGAAAAAAGAGAAAGAAGCTTAGAAGAAGAGTATGCTGAATTTGATCACAAAGATGGATTTCGATCGCATGGTTCGATGATCAGAATTTTGAGCTACTACTTAAGAATTATGACAGATTGCTTATGAATGCATAATAACATAATTTTCATATGTATTTGCATTGTAAGGATAAGTTTTCTGCAATTTTAAAATAAAAAGAAAGTTTTTGATTTTATTTATTTGAAGTATCCTTACAATGGAATTTGCGAAAATTGTTGTTTATATGATTCCATTGATAGCAATATTGAAAAATAGATTTGATTCTTTCATTTGTGGTAGAGTCATAATTTACCAAATGAGGAAAGATTCTCATCACCCAAGTTTCAGTTGGATAGAAACTTGGAATCATGCAGCTTGTATTGTATGATGAATGAAAAATTTTCATCTTTGCAAATTAAGACTAATTCCGTATTCACATGTATATGTGAGTCAAGTGAAGGACTAGGAGATCGGGTATACTTGGTTATGCGCTGATCAGGTCCACCACAAAGAACGATAAGGCTATTTGTCATGATTTACTAAAGTTTAGTAAATATGGTTGTGCTTACAAGTTTAAGTAAAATTATGAAACATTGGAAAAGTTTCAATGTATTGCAGGACGAATGAGAAGAATCAAATTAGGCAGAAAGATAAAAGTTTCTCCAATATGAAAAGATTGGAGAGTACTTCAGTATCATGTTTTATGATCATCCTAATGATTATGGAAAACCATATCACAATTGATCATCTACGGACATCCTAGTGCAATTGTTTGACTAAGAAGATGAATCGTGAATTGTTGAAATGATTAAATCAAAAAGATGAATCATACTTTGTTCCAAAATTGAATCTTAGAGTAACACTCCAAGATCGAGCCTTGAGTGACATAATGTTGAGAAGGTTTAAAACACTTATCAAATGTAGAGTAAAATGTTTTCTACTCTTGTACATTTGAAATTGGTGAGTTGTGATGTTTTGGATAAAACAAAGACCAACTAAGGCCAATTGTGTGAAGTGTTTGTCTTGATAAAAATCTGCACCAACTCTTTAATATTTGCTTTGTCAAGGAATGGTTCTAGAGAAGAGAATCTTATATGTCAAGAGGTCAGTGGGAGTCTTAATGAACTTGAAAAGGGTCTCAAGAACTAATCAACAATAAATCCTATTGTTTATCACTAGCACGCGACTTGAGGTTTATAGTCTATCGTGTCGACATATTCATGTTCCTGTGCCCATTCCAGTTAAAGTTGAATATGCATGAGAGTTCTATAAGTTCTCAATTGTTTGCATAACTACCTGGAAGCAATGGTAGGCCTTGTGCTACCAGGTGGCAAGAAGTTAAGATTAAACAAGTTCAGTCCATATAGTTTGGATTTGTCACTAACCTTGTCTTGTGATTATGGTTATGACAAATTTACATGGATAGAAACACATACACCATAAAAATATAAGTGTCATAAGGTTACTCTCCGATTCATGAAAATTATGGTTACGAAACGCTTTCACTAAGTAGATTTTAAGTAGATAGCAATTGTGATGTTTTCATTCTCAAAGTCGTTAGTGGAGCGTGTGTGGTTAACTGGCACACTAACATGGACTAGTGAGAATGGTAAAAGGTCTAAACAATATGATTACGGCATTCTTCTTCGTAATTGGTTAGACACACATGTGAGTTATCTAAGGAAATGTGTATGAAATCGGAAAGCTTGGATAAAGTTTTATCAAAGCAGCTCGTATCAAAAATCTAAACTTTGGTAAGAAAGTCAATAATTATTGATTTCTAGAAGTCCAACTGATTTCTGGATACATGTCAAAGCTAGTGGGAGCATAAGTGTTATGCTAATAATTATCATGTTAGTAAGAGTATGATTATTATGTTAAGTGTTTCACGTTAGCAATGTTAATTATAGAAAACAAAAGTGTCAATTTGCAAAGTTGCAGGGTTTGGGAAGTTGTTTTGCTATAATTAAGGGAAAGGAAATTATATTTCATTCCAATTCTAAAAGCTTAGATTGTAAGTCTTTAATCAAATTTAGTCATGATTACATTATTTGCGTTCTAAAATTTGATTATGATTATGACATCCCTTTTCATAATTCAAATTATGACAACATGGCAAATAGAAATAGAAATATTATAGCAAAAGACTGGTCTAGTATCATGTCTTTATGTGAGACATCATGAATCGTGTCCCATATGCTTTGGATATAAAATTGATTACATGTGATATAATATTCATCCTTTCTAATTTTTCCAAATTCCTAGGGCATTGTGACATCCCCTAATTTCTCGGCCAGAAAAGACCGATTTAGTTTATGCTTTTTAAAATAAAATCAGAGAAATCTTTTTAAAAGATGTTGCGGAATTGGTCCCCAAAACAAAACATGATAAAAGTTTATCAAAACCTTCTTTAAGAAATGTATAGTTTCATTTCATATCAAAACCTCGGGATGTCATGTTCCGATACAGATCAAAATCATAAACAAGACATTATAAGCCTTTCAACAGTTATTTACAACAACTGGCCTATAATCCAAAAATCTTTCATCGTCCACCGACTATGCTCGGGGTCCACTACCTGTAACATAAAAAGCTAAGTGGGTCAGGCTTGGGAGTCTGGTGAGCATATAGGGTTTTCAACCCACAGTAATAATAAACATATTAAGTTCATCAATCAACAATAACCCTGATTACCCATTTCCCGTTATCCTCACTTTACGTCCCTAAACACTTATCACAAGGACCTAGCCTAAAGAATATCATCGGGATGGACACTACTGCTAAGGGATTTCCTCAGCCATACATGTCCTAAAGGCAACCATGAGGGGGATGGAGTACAACGAATGAACACTCTTAGTTCATTACACCTACAGGTTGCAGGCCTGCCAGTGTTCCACTGGACTGTCTAGAAAGTCCGTGGTCGTCATCCAAACTCCGCTAGATGACTGGATCTCAAATCACATCGAGGCCTCTCATCACTTTTATTTTTATCACACATCATTATCTACCCATGTTTTACCCAACATATTTGTAGATAAAAATACATATACAGTTTAAAACTTGTATAAAACATCAATTCAACAGTCACCTCGGTTAAACAATTAATATAATTACACGTAGCACGTATTTCATATAAAATACTTCATATCTAGGTGTAAGACAAAGGTGACTATACACTCACATGATTTGATGATAATCGGGCAGTAATTCGTTGCTTAAAACGATCGTTTCTAATAAAACCGAGAGTTTTATTAAGGAACTGGGCTCTGCAAAGGTCGGGCTTTGAAACCGAAAAGATAAATTTTCCGGGCTTCTCGGGCACTTCGTGGAGTATTCCGGGGATTATAATCGATATCGGGGCTTTGGGGGATGTTAAGATGAAAGAAATATGAGAAAATGGGTGAAAATGGACAATTTCTTAAAATTATCCGAGAAGGCTCGCAGCCTTCTACCTATAGGGGGAGGCTTCTGATCGGACGGCTGAGAAGCTCCCAGGTGGCAGCAGATCCGAAGGGGGCAGGTGGCTTCGCACGTGGGTTGCGCATGCAAGGGGCTCGCTGTCACCTCCTGATTAGACCGCGGTCTAGTCCGAAGTAGGGATGGTTTGTGGCACCTGTGAGGGTTCAGACGCACGAGGGAAGAGGCACGCGTCGCATTTCTACTGGACCGAACCTCGGACTCGAGAAGCTCATGACACGCCTCGCCAAGTGCTTTGGTGACTCAGCCAATTTCTGGACACGCGTCGGATGTGAAGCGAGGACACGTAGCCGATGTCCACGTGTGCGAAATTCCTCGGTTTTGGGGATTTTTCTCGTTTTTCGCGCCAAAACTTCTAAAATCCATAACTTTCGCATACAAGCTCCGTTTTTTACATTCTTTATATGCACATGTAGGTAAAATTACGCTCTACAACTTTAGTTAAGACTTCCTCGGCTAATTTTGGCTTTAATTTTTATATTACTATTTTTAACAGACCAGGATAGGAAATCTGTTAAAAATTCATAACTTCTTCATCCAACGTCCATTTTCGTCAGACTTTTTATCGTTGTGCTACTAATGACGAGACCTTCGATTCTCGTTTAGGTCATGTTGGCTAAAAATCACTCGATCTAAAATTCGAGTTTTTAGCTGTCTACTGCTAAGTTGAAACTTCAAAAAATCATAACTTCCTCATACGAAGTCAGATTTAGGCATTCTTTTTATCGAACTTCTCAGTTTAACGGATACTACGACTTTCGTTTAGATCACTAAGGCTAAAAAGTAGTTTATCAAAAACTCACTTTTTACGACATTTAGCACCGTGCCGGTTTTGTCGCGAAACTTCGACAGGTCATAACTTCTTCGTTATAACTCGGATTTTGGTATTCTTTATATCCCCGAAATCCTTGTTTTGATCACTGCAACTTTATGTAAAAATATCGGGCTTATCTCACACTTTAATTTTGACGCTTATTTTTATTCTTAATTAATTAAACCCTAATAATTAAGCATAAAACACATAATTCACATAATATTCACATAATTCCTTTTCATTTCTTCAAAATGAGTTACAAAGGTTAACCTAGACTATAATGTCAATATTAATGCCTAGCCTAGAAACACGGGCATTACAGGCATTAAGAGGGAAAATGGAATAGAACCGGATATGACTAAAATGATTAAGCAGTTGTCAATGACAATATGAGGTTTACCAAAGATTGGTTGCTTATGGATAGTTGGAAGTATGGTGTAAATTTTGGAAGGACCATCTTGACATATTCTGAAAAGAGGCAACTCTTGTTCAGAAGTGGTAGTCAAGATGGGAATATGGAAATGCTTCCGTAGGTGGAAGTTATTCATTAAATATGTGTAAGATTAGAAAACTTAATGTAAGAAGGATGTTCAAAGGAATGTACTTTGAATGTGAGACTTCATTTCCATGGAATTGCTCTCCATTGGAATACTTTGTAATGTCTATTGCAGAGTCCTTGTGACTTTTGTGCATAGTCATTACAAAAGGATCAATGCATATAAGTTTAGAATCTAACAGATTTCAGTAAATGGTAAAGAATCTAGTATTTTTACATTTATGATAAGGATTTAGAATTGTGAAATGAGTATCATTTGAAATATTACCAATTGATCTATTACACAAACAAAGGACCATAGACATACATAGTATGCATGCTTGGAGCATGGGACAACTATTGTTTTGATTCAAGTATAAAGTTGATTATTCGAAACATTATACAATGAATAATGAGTAATCAATATGACTCAAAGGTGTTTGGGCCATATATGATTAGTATTAGTATTGTGTTTCACTTTGCATGTTTTGACTTCCCGAATAACTTGGTTATTTAAACCATCCACAATCAATCATACTTTGGAAGTAAGTATTGAGGCAAGACTGTCATGAATGGGTTTGTAGTTTGTCTAGGTGGTTTAGACATAGTTGCAGTGTTGATGAGTGCTCCTGGAATGAGATTCAAGTATTGGATTAAACGCATGCTCATTTGACTCACTTCATGGATTTTATCACGAGTGATCATGAGACGATAATATCTTATATTCTTCAAACTAAGAGATATGATTTGCAGTCTACAATTCGGTTACACATTGATTATGTGAAAACGCACTTGTAACTTGGTGTTATAAAATGCATTTTTGTGTGTGATTTGATAAGTATATAGAGCAAGCATATGAGTCGAAGTTTATCCATTCCTTTTACCCTTATAGGGATAAAAGCGATATCTGTGGGCCCCTCGATGATTTAGTGATGACAAACGTAAGTGCTCGGCCGGGCCTGGATTGATTTGATTTGTTCAAATAGTCAGTCGTCATAAATTGGAAATCGGAAAGCAACAAAGGGACAGAGACTATGATTATAATCTATGTCTCAGTCCATATGATATCTAGAATGGAGGAATATATAATCCCTTATCTAATAGACAAGTCATTGACTAGGTCAGAGTTCGAAAACGGCTTTTAAGAGCTACGATTGCTAGTCGGGTTTTGGACTCGTACTTGCAATAATAATTTTAGACTTATCCAAGTGGGAGACTGTTGGATTAGATGTCTAAGCTCATAACTATTATTGGTATGTACTCGACCAGAGAGTAGCATGTTCCATTTGGGTTGCATATAATCAGGCCAATTTGTTAGGACTGACTCTTGAGAGAAGGTTATATATGATTTATTAATATATTATAAGTTCTAATATATTAATATGAAATCATATGTTTTAATTAGTATTGATCAAGAATTAATTTAGAATTAATTTAGTGATCAAAAGAGACTAATTAAATCTATGGGGACTAATTATGGTAATTAGTTATATTTATATATGTTGGGCTTATGATCCATGTTGGACCAAGTTTATGTATGGATACATAAAGATTTGGGCCACATAAACCATGGATCATAACACCCATTGGTATGGATTTAGGTTATACCCATGACCCTTGGAATCCTACATATAAATATGTTCATTCATAGCCAAAAACGCCTAGACATGTTCTTGTGGTTCATGGAGGTGTTTTGGTGTATGGAGATTCTCTCTCAAGAGCCACCTTTGTTCATGATGTGTTGCAACTTTATTTGAGGCTTCCACACTATTGAGGCTAAGCTCTTAAGGCCAAATACATCAAGACTTCAAGATATATAAAAGGTATGTTACCCTAACTAGTATCTTATATGGTTTATGTCAAATGCATGCTAGCTATAGGTTTAATGCCTTGGGAACCATTTACATGTATAATTAGTGAAAACATAGATCCAAGGTATTTAGGGTTGTATGTGCACCATAGGATGTTATAGTATATAAAACTCATCAAAAAAATGCAAGCCTCATGCATCGCTTATATAGTCCATGCAAAGTAAGGCATTTTGATTAAAATACTCTAAAATATTTCTAGCATTTAGAAGCATGGGAGACAAAGCATAGAGGTTGACAAGCAACCCCCATATTTTAATATTTATGGTCATACCTCTTGAAAAGAGGAGGATTCTTTAATTTTTATAAACTCTAAGTTTATAAAATATGAACTTTGTCTTTAGGTAAAAGACAAAAGAATCCAATTAGTCCAAAATGTTGTGCGTGACTTATTAATTCATACCACTTAAAATAATAACTATTTATACTCTCTTATAACTATTATTTTCACAAAACAATAATTATTCTCTAATTAAAATACAAGAATCAATATTATTTATTAATAATCATATTAATAATAAATATACAAAATATGCCAACTTGATAAAGGTGTGATCCTATAGAATCATACAATATTTGCAATATCACTCCATTATGATTCTTGGGGTGTCCCCCAAGTCATGAATTCGAATTTGAGAGCTAGAGGAGAAGAGATTCTACCTTAAAAAGCCTTTGATTCATCTTCCTTTTGCTTGGACAATCAACTCTCCACTTGAATCAACCATAGGAGCGCTTGAGGATAAAAAATCGCTATTTCCCTCTCCTTTCTCTCAATCACATTCTTCCCAAGCAAATAAGAGAAAAGACCCATTAACTAGCTTTGAACTTTCCCAACATGCTACTTTTGGTCCCTCCTTGCAAAGGATGTTTCAAGATAACTCCAAACTAACTTATAAGCTTCAATAAATTTCCAAATTGATACTACTACATCCTAATCTTCACAAACTTAATCCAGGTTATTAAGTTGGTCAAATCTCTAGTCAAACCTAAATTTCACCCAATTGTTACAAATGACCCTTAAACTTTTAAAATGTTATTATTTTCACTTTTAGCTTTCTAAACTTCATATCAATTAACGATACGATTCATCTTTGATGATTTAACTAAATACATCATCTTTCATTTATTTACTTTATTAATTTAATAACCAAGTCTTAAATTTTAAGATGTTACAAATACCTTCGAGCCCGTGTTTACTAGGTCCTATAAAACAATATTAGTATTTTATCTTTGTTTTTTTTTTAAATTAATATGATGTTCCTCCATTTTAATCATCTCAAATTAATGTTTTCCCCCACAAGATATAGAGATATTCTTCAAACGTGAACCAAACATTTCAATTGTGACTTTGTTGATTTCGTCAATGATATAAAATTCAATATGCCTCGGTAGTTTTTTGAAGAGCTTGAGAGAATATAACATTCACGTGCAATAATTTTGAAATAAATATGTTTCATCTTTATCGAAAAAATAAAATACTCTGAAATACATGATTTTTTTTACAAAATAAGATTAATATTGATATAATTTTTATATGTTTTTCTAACACTTTTAACATTTGGGTTGGATTTCTAACATTTTTTGAAGATTAATAACTTCGAACTCATGTTAATAGGTCCTATAAAACAATATTAGTATTTTATCTTTGTTTTTTTTTTAAATTAACATAATCTTCCTCCATGTTAATCATCTCAAATTAATGTTTTCCCCCACAAGATATAGAGATATTCTTCAAACATTGAACCAAATAAACCAACTCTAAAACATTTCAATTGTGGCTTTGTTGATTTCATCAATGATATAACGTTCAATATGCCTTCATAGTTTCTTTGAAGAGCTTGAGAGAATATAAAATTCACGTGCAGATCTAAACACATAATATGCAACATCAAATGCTAAATTGAATGAAGTAGGACGAGAAGCACAGAGGATTTGGTGAAGATATAAAAAAAAGTAGGTGAGTAAATGTTACTTTCTAATAAATTCAAGCTGGAAAGTTAATATTTCTAAACAAAAACAATAGTAACGGATATTTTTATTTTTTTTGCGGATTCACCTTTAGATCATTCAAATCGGTTACAAATTAGAGCATAGGGGGAATGACATTTTTTGTTTATTTGATGAAAATAATCAACGTCAGGTATTTTCGAGAGAAGAATGGAGATTAAAGAAGGAAAGTAGCTTTGACAAGTTGCCCAGAATCAAAATATATGGTGAAATGAAACAGACCATTGATGGTTACATCTACCTCTGAAACCACAATAAATATATCTTTTGCTGTATATAACACTCTTCGCTTCCCTCACCACACTCCATAACACTGTTACCATCTCCGTCACATGGCTACCGCCTCCCACCCTCCCTCCGCCACGATTCAAATCGAACAACCGTCAAAACTGCCAGATTTTCAGGCTAGTGTCAAACTGAAGTACGTTAAATTAGGCTACCATTACTTGATTACCAATCTTTTCACTCTTTCTCTCCTTCCTCTCATTGTCGTCACCGCCGTCCACTCCACCCAACTGAATCTTGAAGATGTCAAGAACCTCTACGCTCACCTGCAATCCCACCTCTTCGCCGTCTTCGCCGTGATTTGTACGGCCGTGTTCGGGGTCACAACCTACCGTACGACCCGACCCACACCCGTTTATCTCGTTGAATATTCTTGCTACCGACCGCCGGACCACCTGAAAGTCCCATACCACGTGTTTATGGACCATTCGAAACTTCACGGCGCCTTCAATGAGTCGTCGCTTGAGTTTCAACGTAAGATTCTTGAACGTTCCGGTCTCGGAGAGGAAACTTACCTCCCGGCGGCGCTTCATGCCATCCCGGCTGTACCATCGATGGCAACTGCTAGAGAAGAAGCAGAGGAGGTGATGTTTGGAGCTCTTGACAATCTTTTCAATTCGACGAAAATTAATCCGAAAAACATCGGGATCTTGGTGGTTAATTGCAGTCTTTTCAATCCAACTCCGTCGCTAAGCTCCATGATCGTTCACAGATACAAACTCCGAGGAAACATTAAGACATTCAATCTGAGCGGGATGGGTTGCAGCGCCGGTGTGATCGCCGTTGATTTAGCAAAAGATATGCTACAAGTTCACCGGAATACCTACGCGGTGGTCGTCAGTACAGAGAATATCACCCAAAACTGGTACTTCGGTAATAAAAAGTCAATGCTGATCCCAAACTGTCTTTTCAGAGTTGGTTGCGCCGCCGTGCTTTTATCAAACAAGTCCGCCGATAAACGCCGGTCAAAATACAAACTCCTCCACGTCGTCCGTACCCACTACGGCTCCAACGACACTGCTTTCAAATGCGTTTACCAAGATCAAGACGACGCTGGAAACACCGGAGTATCGCTTTCCAAAGACTTAATGACGGTCGTCGGCGGCGCATTGAAGTCAAACATCACCACATTAGGCCCACTCGTACTTCCAATCAGCGAACAGCTTTTATTTTTCGTCAACCTCGTAGCCAGAAAACTCATAAACTCAAAAATCAAACCATATTTACCGGATTTTAAGCTGGCGTTTGATCATTTCTGCATCCACGCCGGCGGGAGAGCGGTGATCGACGAAATGGAGAAGAATTTGCAGCTGACGGAGGAGCACGTTGAAGCATCACGGATGACGTTGCACCGGTTCGGGAACACGTCATCAAGCTCGATTTGGTACGAATTGGCCTACACAGAAGCTAAAGGGAGAATTAAGAAAGGGAACCGGGTTTGGCAAATCGCCTTCGGAAGCGGCCTCAAATGCAACAGCGCCGTCTGGGTGGCTGTTCGAACCGTCGCACCATCGACTGATAATCCTTGGGAAGATTCCGTTGATAAGTACCCTGTGAAAATGGTATATTAATTTTATTTACTAGTTTCGTTAGAATTATTATATATGAAAAAAGAAATGGTGTGTTTAGGATGTCGTTGGGTAGAAGGTCTATTTTTATGTTTCGATTATTTTGCTAGGATTGGAGAAGCAGTGTGTCAAAGGGATTTATTGTAATTCAATATTTACTTAAAGTGATTGTTAACGAGTACCATATTTATGTAAAATAGTTTTATCGTACAGTACTAGAGTTGGTAGAGAGTTATTGACAAATGAATAGGGCTCATATGTTTTAGGTACCGACTAAAATTTAATTTACACGGAAATAACTTAATTCAGGTGACAATTTTGAAGTGTCCAAAAAACATAGTATCAAATGATATCATGTAATATAAACTAGAGGGGGAATAATGCACGCCTTTGACATTGTGTTTGTTTTTTTTCCCTTATTTGAAGTTGTACCAATTTGGAGAACATGGTATTATATTAATGAAAACAAAGTGACACATAATTACTATGAAACATAATCACAATTGAGTAACAAAATTCATTTTTTTTACTAAATTTTGTCAAAAGTTGCTATTTATGCTTAAGAAATATGAAGTTCATGGTAAAGTACATTGTTATTACCGGATATTTGCCTAAGAAACAATTGCAAGAACAATTAATTAAAAAAATAAAATTAATTAAATAATCATATACATGATATATTTGGCAACCCTAAACCAATTACACAACCGTCAATAATAGATAATAGTTACACAAGTTACCAGAGATCCCGATTGTTGAACGTCGTAGGGGAGGTAGAGGTGAAGGGGCAAGGGCAGCATTGTCATTTGACTCATACAAATCTTATGTCAACTTGTGTATAGCTTCATAAACGGGTGAGTTTGCATCTTTTCCTCCAATGTCACAAGAAAGGAGTATGGAGGCTGCAAAAGTAAAAATTGGTAAAGTACAGAAATACTCATATATGAAGTTTCATTAATGTTTAGAAATGATGAGTGAAAGAGTAAACCTGATTAAAAATTGGAACACACGATTTACCTTTCTAAGAATTGGGAAAAAATTATAACGAGTTCCAGTCCTTTGCAAACGTCATAGTGTCCTCGCCTGCATATAATATATATATTTTTAATTATATTACAATCTGGTTACCCAGAAGTAACTTGAAAATTTGTTTTATACAAATATATATATATATATATATATATATATATATATATATATATATATATATATATATATATATATATATATATATATATATATGTAACCTGTTTACCTACTCTTTTATGTAAATCCAATGATTTAATGATTTCATGTCTTGGGATCCAAAAGAAGTGACACAAACAAATATGAGTTAATGGTTAACTGCTTATCACAATAAAATAAAGTAGACAAACCACATGTAACATGAATTAGCATCACCTTATCGTTAAGGTTGGTAATTTCATCAATTACGCATAATAAATTTCATGTTAGAACTCTGCCAATCAATTTAAAATAATAAATCAGCATTTAAAAAAAATGATTCTTACTCCATCATCAACTGCAATTGGTCTTCCAATGCGATTCACCTCAGTTCCCGTCTCTTTAAAACCTTTATTTATCAAGGAAATAATTCTTAGTTTTTTTTTCTTTAATTACAGATTCCAAATGCTATTAATAAAATCATCCAAAAAAAATATTGATATTACAAGTCATTGCTTTTAAAGAAGAAAAGATCAAAATGACCTTACCTGTGAGAGAAGCTTTGGTAGATATTCTGAACCCATTTTACTCACCAGGTGTCCATAATCAGTACTTGTATAAAAATACTCCTGTTCCATTCAGTTTCTGATCTGTTCATAGTTCCCACCCATGGATGATTTAGACGATAAGCTTTGCCTTCAAGAACCTTTGAAAATGGCAAGAATGTAATTAATTTTTTAAAATATAAGACAAACTTTGTAAAAAAGCAAACACCACATACTTTGTACTCATCAAATACAGGGGAGTCTTCTCTATGTATAACTGAACATGAAAGAAGATTAGATACAATCCTTCCATCCATGATTGAATAGTGTAACAATGGGTAAAATCAAACCCTTGAATTGTATTGATATTAACATAACAATATATAAAGAGGATTACAACAATTACTCCTATGATAAAGGAGATAAACAAGTATACAGATAAATATAATAAATACTAGAAATTATCCTCTAATACCCCCCTTCAATCGAAAAGGTGGCGGACCAAGACGAAGCATTGCACGGAATTTCTCAAATAGTGCACGCGGAAGACTTTTTGTGAAGATATCTGCCACTTGAAGATTGGTTGGAACATACTTTGTGTATAATTTACCCGAGCTAACAAGCTCCCGAATAAAATGATAATCCAAGTCAATATGTTTGGCACGCTTGTGTGAAATTGGGTTCTGAGTCATAAATAGGGCACTTTTGTTATCACATAGAAGCGTTGGACGGTCCGGTGGTAAAGCATGCAATTCGCGAAGTAAATGTGTGATCCAAACAATTTCTGCAGCTGTGTTCGCCATTGCCCTATACTCGGATTCACAACTGGACCTGGAGACCGTTGGCTGTTTCTTGGCACTCCAGGAAACAAGATTTCCACCAAGGAACACTGAATAGCCATAAGTAGAGCGACGTGTTTCAAGACAACGAGCCCAATCAGCATCAGAGTAGCCTACGACAGAAGCTTTGTGAGGACGGCTATAAGTTAGACCAAAAGAAATGGTGCCTTTAACATACCGAAGTATTCTCTTAACAGCTTGGAAATGATCAATGGTTGGAGCATGAAGGAACTGAGAGACTTGTTTAACGGCATAAGATAAGTCCGGTCTAGTTATGGTTAAGTACTGAAGGGCGCCAACTAACGACCTATAGAGAGTAGGATCAGAATAGGGCAGGCCGCCCATTGTGAAGGATGCATGTGGAGCCAAAGGTGTACTGATAGGTTTGGAGTCCAAAAGCTCAGCACGGATGAGAATGTCTCGAGCATATTTTGTCTGTGAAAGGAAGAGACCGTTGTCCATGTAAGCAACTTCAAGACTGAGGAAGTAATTTAGTTCCCCAAGATCTTTTATGGCAAATTCGTGATTCAGACAAGAGATAAAGGTGGCAATGACAGATTCATTATTTCCCGTAAGAATGAGATCATCAACATAAACCAATAAGTACATAATGCATGAGTCTTTGAAAAAAATAAAGAGAGAAGTGTCTGCACGGCTACATATAAAACCATAAGAAATAAGAAAGGCGCTTAAGCGTTGAAACCATGCACGTGGTGCCTGCTTTAAGCCATATAATGCCTTGGATAATTTGCACACATGATTTGGAAACTGAGGGTTGATGAATCCCGGAGGTTGTTCCATGAAGACCGTCTCAGTCAAGTTACCATTTAAGAACGCGTTTTTAACATCTAGTTGATGCAGCTTCCAGTTATTCTAGATGGAAAGAGTAATGACAATTCGCACTGTGGATGCTTTGACAACCGGACTAAATGTGAGAGAGTAGTCGAGACACGGGATTTAAGTATATCCTTGGGCAACTAATCTGGCTTTGTAGCGTTCGATGGTTCCGTCTGAATGGTATTTGATGCGATAGACCCATTTGGACCCTACAATGTTGGTGAGACCAGGACGTGGTACTAAGGTCCACGTTTTATTTTGTTGCAAAGACTCAAATTCTTCATTCATGGCAGCCATCCATTTTGGATCTTTGGTTGCCGTTTTAAAACCTTTGGGTTCAATTGTCGATAGTAATGCAACATGAAGACAGTGAGTAGAGAGGGAGGCTAGATCAACCTGAAGTTTTGGTCGAAAAATACCAGCCTTGGACCTGGTAATCATTGGATGACTCGATACGGGAGGTTCAGGTGATGGCATAAGAGACGATGTGCGTGGGACTGGATGATCAGATGAAACAGGAGCCTGGTCAGCAGGAGTTGTAGTAGACGAAACAGTTGGAGAAGGATAAGTTGCATCCGTATGGACCTGTTCATTTAAAAGGTTGGCAGGGCGGTCTAGATGTTAGTCCAGTGGCTTGCAAAGAGCACAAGGTGCTGATTTTATAGTATGCTCAGGAGCTTTGAGAGGAGGAGTAAGATGAGGTGGCACATCAAGAGATGATGGAGACTGTGGAAGTTCTTCAAGAAAAGTAGTAAGAGTTAATTGAGATAAATTTGGTTCAAGAGATGTACCATGAAACGGGAACACTTGCTCATTAAATCGTGTATGTGGAGTGATGTAGACACGAGAAGATGCGGGATCAAGACACCTGTACCCTTTATGTTGCGGACTATAGCCAATAAATACGCATGGAATGCTTCGAGGTTCAAATTTTTGTTTGGAATAGTCACGCAAATAAGGGAATACCTGACATCCATATGTACGAAAGTTGGCATATTGTGGATCTCGATTGAAGATCAAGCGGAATGGTGATTGGTTTGCCAATAATGGAGTAGGTAAACGATTAATTATGAATGTAGCTGTGGTAAATGCATCAACCTAATAACATGCAGGAACTTTAGCATTAAACAACATTGCTAAGCCAGTTCCACAATATGCCTATGTTTTCGTTCCGCTCATCCATTTTGTTGAGATGTGTAAGGACACGAAAACCTATGAAGTGTGCCATTGTCTTCAAAAATTTTACGGACTGTGTGATTCACAAATTCCGTGCCACCATCGCTTTGAAACACCTTTATCTTTCTCGAGCATTGAGTTTGAACAAGATTAATAAAAGCAGGTAGGATCGAATAAAAACCCGTTTTGGTTTTAAATGGGTAGAACCACGTAAACCTGGAGTAATCGTCAATAAATGCAACATAATATCGATAACCATCTTTAGAACAAACGGGAGCTGGTCCCCATAAATCACAATGTATTATATCTAAAGAGTGAGATGAACGTTTGTAATTTAGATTAAAAGATAAATGTTGCCCTTTTGCAAGTTGACAAGCAGTGAAAACAGTTGGTTTTGGTAACAATGAAGTAATAGATAAAACACCTAACTTATTTAAAAGGGAAATAATATCAAAAGACACGTGGCCTAGACGAGCATGCCATAATTCATAAGAAGCTCGATTGGAAACTCTAGAGGTAGCAACCAAGGCTTTAGGTTCATCCTTCAACACATAAAGACCATTTTGACAGCTTCCTTTAGCAAGTACCAGTTTTGTTTTCCGATCCTGAATTTCAAAAAAAGGTTGAGAGAAAAGGACATCAACAGGATAGTCCTTGGTAAGCTTGCTGACAGATAATAAGTTTTTTGTGAGATTAGGAATGACAAGAACATCACTTAAAGGAATGATGTTTGAGATAATGGAAGAACCTGTATGAGTGATAGGAAGCTTTTTGCCATTTCCAAAGATTACTTCATTGTTACCTTGGTATGGTGCTGAGTGATGTAGGGTTTCACGATCTGGGGTCATATGAGCAGTGGCCCCGGAATCAACATGCCAATCAGGAGTGTTGGTGGTGACATGACATTGGGCATGGAAAGCCTTCGATAAAGATTCATCTGAGGAAGCAGCTTGACTGGCATAGGTGTGAAGATTTGGACAGGAAGACGCATAATGTCCATTGTTTCTGCAAAGTTGACAATGAGGAGGTCGTCTCCCTTGACCACGCCCCCTGCCACCTCGAGAGTTGTTCCCACGGTAAGAGGTGGAACGACCCCAACCAGGAGATGATTGGTGTTGTTGCACATGAAAAGCGGCCGGAGGAGTAGGAGCACCATGGATGGACTACAAAAATAACTCGTGACTTTCTGCTTGCGTAACAAGATCATGAAAGACGGGTGCTGGCTTTGTGGCTCGAATCGCTGTAGAGAATGTTTCATAGGATGGTCCTAAGCCACAAAGAAACCAGTGTAGTTTGTCGATTTCAACAACCGGGTGTCCAATCGCAGATAGTTGATCACAGATGGCCTTGAAACGACGACTATAATCAGGAACAGAAGATGTTCCTTTGGTCAACTGACGAAGAGAATCACGCAGGGATTGAATGCGTTCTACAGAGCAATTGCTATAAGCAGATTCAAGAGCTTGCCAGATTTGTCGAGCAGTGGAAAGACCCAATACTTTAGCCGTTGTTTCTTCGTGAGAGATGAATGCAAGAGAATAATGGCACGCTGATCTGCATCATTCCAGAGAGCAAGAGCAGGATTTGAAATAGTTTTATTTTCTTCAGTGATGGTAGGCGGCGGAGAAGAAGAAGTGTCGTCGATATGCCCTGATAGTTGTTGATAGGTGAAGATGGGAAGCATCTGGTTGCGCCAGAGAAGATAATTGCTGGATGAAAGCTTGATAGTCAGCATATGTAATAAAGTGTTCATGGAGAACGGGCCATCGGTGGATGAAGAGGAGGACGACGATGGAGCCAAAATAATATCCCAGGAAGAAATTAGAAATTGAAGGGGAGAGAAAGAAGGTGTGAACGGCTGATACCATGTAACAATGGGTAAAATCAAACCCTTGAATTGTATTGATATTAACATAACAATATATAAAGAGGATTACAACAATTACTCCTATGATAAAGGAGATAAACAAGTATACAGATAAATACAATAAATACTAAAAATTATCCTCTAATAAATAGTAACCCGTAAAAAAAATCAATAGTAAACTGAGACGATATGGAAATCGATGAATATTTAATTACTGATGTGAAATCGAAAAATTAGGGCTTACTTGTTCCGTGAAGATAGAATGACAAAAAGACGGCTGATAGGTTGCCTATTATATCCGGTCAAAATGGTCAATAAAGAAAAACGTCTAAAAATTCCATGATTTTATTGGAAAAAAATTTAAGTATATAATAGTGGATAAAAGATTAAACCACAAATTGACAAGAATTTTTAAATGCCTTTTTTCCGTGATTCTCCCAAAAATAACACAAAATGTACATAATATTTGATTATGTGTAAAGGGTATTTTTGGAAACCTACAACCATACGAGACATGAACCTTCCATAACAGCTAACATTCCGCCTTATCCTAGCTCTAAGTCTCTTTTCAAGCACAAGGTCAAAACCGTCATATAATCTCCATTGTTCATCTATTTCTTGTCTAGTGCTACTGATAACAATGTCAGAGGCATCAAGAGTATTCTCTTCACCTTCAATTCTTCTCATGATCTTATAAGTAGCATTGATTTCATCTTTTGTCAATCTCCCCTGTCTCCAAAGCTGCTCCAACTTATCTCTTCCAAGTGAATGACCGGTAAAAGGCATTGGAACATTTAGAGCACCTGACTGTCTGGCAGCTAAGTCACTAGCATCAGCATAATAACCATGAATGGTAACAGGCCATACAGGGTATCCAC
Organism: Lactuca serriola; assembly: GCF_051521515.1. Taxonomy (NCBI): domain Eukaryota; kingdom Viridiplantae; phylum Streptophyta; class Magnoliopsida; order Asterales; family Asteraceae; genus Lactuca; species Lactuca serriola. The sequence continues at coordinate 261,317,421 of NC_136412.1, read as the reverse complement.
CACCAACTTGCTCACCCAAAACTTTGGACATTTGGATGACGTGTCCAAGTGCTCCATCAACAAATTCAGGGATGTGTGGTCATAGTAGCTCTTTAGGGACATATTTGTCTTTTTGACCAAATGGAATACGGATTATATGAACAGATACATCATTCATGTTTTCTCCTTTTTCCCCTTCTGATAAGTCTTCTGACATATCTTCTAACTGCTTCTCTGCGGCCTTTTTCACGTTCAATCTGGCGTCTAGCCAGTCTATGGTTTTCCTCATTCTGAAGCTGATGAACATAATGAAGATGTTATCAACGTTGGAAACAAAAAAGTATGAATGGTTTTTCAGTCTATAATTAATAAGTCAAAACCGGTTTACCTGGAAACTGGTTCGGTTCCAAACCAGTCCAACCCCAAAAAAATTCAAACTTATACAAACCGGTTCGGTTTTACCGAAACCGGTTTTTTCAAAACGGTTCATAACCGGTTCGATGCATATAAGGTTTTTTCCCTTTTTTGGGATAATAAGTGTAAAATAAGAATGTTTTTTTTTTGTTTAGATTGTATTGCTTTTTATTGTGTTTAACCAAAAAAATGAATTCACAGTAGGTTTTTTTTGGGGGGAAGGAATTGGGAATATATGGGTATCTCCATAGATAGTGATGGTGCTGGAGTTTTTTCACCTGCTGGGCAAACCAATCAACATTTAATCAAACTTACCATCCCTAAAATTAAGAACCACAGCAGTAAAATATTGGTCCCCAATTGAGAATTGAGTAGAGAAAAAGAAAAACAAAACTTTAAGCTGATCCTTCCGATATTAGTGAAAATAAGGTTGACAAATTGGGTTGATATTTGTGCTGCTATGAGCCAGTTGACTTCAACTTCACTGTAGCGATGAACCGAGGAAGCGGTAAAATCAATTTAAAAAAACCTTTGCTATAAAAATGAAGAAAAATAAACAAAATACCTACTTCCTTCCATTCATGACCGAATGAATCCTCTACATCCTTCAATCTTCAATCTATGGTTGAATGACAACACATATGTTGAAATCAATCTACAAAAAAAATACAAAGTTGAAACAATAAAGGGTCGTTATTCACAACTTTTGAACAATCATCAGGGCTCTCATTTAACAAAGCCTTTCGTTTAGATCTGTCCATGTATATATGTATTCTTGCCTGATTTATCATATTAGAAAGAAGGAACACTTCGATCTTTGTATGTTATAAAAGGGAATAAAAAGAACTGACTTCTCTGCTGCAACTAACCTCATGTTCAACAACCGAGTTTTCTGTTGCAACTGACCTCATGTTCAACAGCCTCACTAATATGCAAAGCTAGCTGAACCACCTTAGCACCACCCTAACATGCACCAGTCATCAAATCATCAACATACCCATTAAGCTGTGCGTTGCAATTATTAACATCATATAATAAGGTAACTGGTTGAAGTATGGAGCATTAGCCCCTCGATCCTACCTTCCTGCATGAATTGTGCTCTAAATATAAGAATGATAAATACATGACCGACCAGATGCGTTTCTCGTCAAAGCGTCGTCACAATTTTTTTTCCAGCAACAACACTCTTCAACTTTGAAACTGATATTAATGGCGTGCCAAATGAAATACAGTTTGAAGTAACAAAACCATACCTTTAATGGATTGGAAGTATCTAGAAGGCGAGAAAATTGCCGACATGAGAATGTATAAGAGGAATTACAACACATACCTAAAGAAGAAACAGAGACCGCCAAGAGCAGACGAAGATAGATGCGGAGGCAAAATAGAAACGCAAATAAGTAGTAGAAGTCGACCTCATCGTTCGATTGGAATGCAACAATGGGAATAGAGCGGAGGAGTTATCAAGTGAAGAAATCCGATAAGCACGACGAATATATTCAAAGATGCAGTCAATGGCGGTGGAAAGTCATATTGGAGGGCTGCACAATCAAAACAAATAAAGAAGAAAATATAAGAATCGGAAAAGAAAAGCTTTGTGGCAAATGTTTAAAATCCAAAAAAATTTGTGGTAAAAATCTAAATCCTAAAAGATTCCTGTTCACAAAATTTTTAACAATTAATAGTATATATAATATATAATATTCAGTTGAATACAAATGCTCAAATAATAGGATGACAAAGACAATCATAAAGAAGTGTAGAGCGATGGAACCATAACTACCCAACCAAAAGCAATGTCTACTTGTGTCATTGAAACGAAAGGGTTTCTAGCTCAGCGGTATTCGGTATTGTTCTTTCTTTTTTAGGTTGACGCCTTGAGGGTTTAAGTCTGTCGTAGACATAAATGGATTTAAGATGTAGTTTAGAAGTAAGATTAAAAAAAAAAAAAAAAAAAAAAAAAAAAGCCCCTGCCATTGAAATCTATCCAAAAACTTAAAAATATATTTTTTGCTTTTGTAGGGGTTTTTTTTTCTACTATAATTTACTAACTTATAGAATCAAAAACGCAAAATATATTTTGATATTTGTAAAAAAAATTGTTAACCATTTGTCCATTTCACAATACAATTCATAATTGATTTTTTTTTTTATAATAGATTATAAGTGTGTGCATCAATAATTTTAAATGGTGTTAGTCATAAAATATAATATTATTTCAAAAGAAGCTTTCAAAGCCTAATAAAAAATAATTATGTGGTTGTAAAACACTGAGTTTTGGTTAGAAAATGCTTAGACTTACACTAATGGTATAAGCATGGGGGCGTTGAGTTGTCGACAAAATACTTGTCTATAATATATATATATATATATATATATATATATATATATATATATATATATATATATATATATATATATATATATATAGTTCAGGTTCATTTGAGACCATTTTAATTTTGTAAGAGCGTGAGACCAAATCTAAAAATAATTTTAAAATGCAAAATAAATGGAAAAATCCAAAAATTCTTTTTTTAAATATTATTTTCGGAACTTGAATTAACTAAAAAATAAAAAAAATTCCGTTTTTTTTTAAATACGTGAAATATTCTAATAGAATATTACACAGACATATTCTAAAAAATAATTTTAAAATGCAGAATAAATGGAAAAATCTAAAAAAAAAATTAAATATTATTTTCGGAACTTGAATTAACTAAAAAAAATAAAAATAAATTCCATTTTTTTTGAAAAATACGTGAAATATTCTAATAGAATATTACACTGACATATTCTAAAAAATAATTTTAAAATGCAGAATAAATGAAAAAATCAAAAAATTCTTTTTTTAAATATTATTTTCGGAACTTGAATTAACTATAAAAAATAAAAATAAATAAAAATAAATTCCATTTTTTTGAAAAATACGTGAAATATTCTAATAGAATATTACACTGTACATATTCTAAAAAATAATTTTAAAATGCAAAATAAATGGAAAAATCCAAAAAAAAAATTTAAATATTATTTTCGGAACTTGAATTAACTAAAAGAAATTAAAAAAAATAATAAAAAATAAAAAAATGCGTCCCACGGTCTCACAAAATATAGGTTGTCTCAAATGAACCTAACCATATATATATATATATATATATATATATATATATATATATATATATATATATATATATATATATATATATATAATAACGATAAATACCTTTTTTATTGTAGCTCGTCCTGAACCTTTGAGAATATTTAATTGTTGAGTACCAGTCATGTATAATTTTATTAACATGTGTAGTTTATTTCTCAATTCAATTATACTATGTATAAATTTGTAGTTTTACATTGAATGATATAGACAATCGATATTTTTTCTTTGATTATATAGTATCAGATATCAGGGCCGGCTCAACCAGTTTGGGGGCTCTAAACGACCAAAAGTTTGGGGCCCTTTGACATTTACTATACTTAATGTTATAAACCCTCATCTTTTATCCGAGCTTGGGACCGACAATAATAAACTAAAAATTTTACAAATGGCGGAGTTAAATTTTTTTTATGCATATGTTTTTGTGAATATATTTTATGACATAAAACTAGTTTTTCTAGCTTTTTTAGATGCAAATTTTTTAATAAAAATTTCATAATCAATTTTTTTTACTAAATGTTTTTCAATTGACAAAATAGATAATCCAGTTAATCTTTCTTGTGACATTGTAGATCTTAAATAATTTTTTAATAGTTTTAATTTAGAAAAACTTCTTTCTGCAGAGGCAACGGTTACAAAAATAGTTAAAATAATCCTATAGGCAACATATCCATTTGGAAAAGAACTAAACTTTTTAATGTAATTAAGTATATTAATAATTGTATCACGTTCTAAATATACAATATGTCTTAAAAGTTTTAGTTCATAAAATAAATATAAACCATCAATATCTAAGCTATCATCATGCTTTAAAGATTTTTCAAGATTTAAACAATGTTCTTTTAAAGTATTTTCATCAAATGATTTTAATTTTTTTTTATACTAAATAGAAAACCAAAAATATTTTTGAACTCGTTAAATTGCTCAAATCTACTTTTAAGTGAAGTAATGACTTTATCTACAACATATAAAATGTAATCAGTTTTAAATAACTGAACATGAGTTTTAATAGTTTCATTAGCAACATTTTCATCATATCGTCTATTTATTTGAATGCTACGTTTTTCACGAAATTTAGGTTTTACATTCATTTCTAAAACCAATTCTTTTGCATAATCTAAAGCGTTTTCAAATCCGTTTTCTCTATATTATTCAAAGAAACACAAAAATCCGTTTAGTTGATCTATAGCATCATCGATACACATATCATTTGATTGCAAACTTTTATTAAGAGTGTTAATAGCAAACTAAACATCATACCAAATAATCATTCCTAGTAAAAATTCATAGTTTTGAAGTTCATATGTAGCTAAACATTTAGCTTCACTTTTAATTTTTGGATCTCAACAACTTTTGGATAATTGTAAAAGTGCTTTTCTTAATTGTGGTGCTTGAAATCTAATTGATTTTACACTTTCTACCCTACTTTCCCAACGAGTTTGTGAAAATGATTTAAGTGTTAGGTTTGATATATGTAACACTCATAAAATTTACGCCAATTTAAAACATTTTAATCCATTCAAAAACCATTAAATTATTACAACTTGTTTTCAAAATAGTTTAAACATCAGAGTATCCCTAGAATCAAATCACAAAATCATGAAATATGAGGAGCGGTACGATCAAGCTTTGGCCATGCCACGATCTCATGATGTACCTAAAACAATAAACTGAAACTGTAAGCCCGAAAGCTTAGTGAGTTCCCCCAAAATACCCATACACACATAACTATACACATACAACAATGAACATCATACTATGGGTCCAATCAACGATCCGGTTGGAATACCACTGGCCCTCAACCTTCGGGTTGGAATGCCAACATACTACGAGTCCAATCATCCTACCAGGATGGAATACTCTCAGCCCACAACCATCGGGTTGGAATGCCCAGACATCTACACATACAACAACTACTACTATGGGTTCAATCATCCCTCAGGATGGAATACCCCAAGCCCTCAACCATCAGGTTGGAATGCCAACCTACTATGAGTCCAATCATCCTACCGGGATGGAATACTCCTGGCCCACAACCATCGGGTTGGAATGCCCTACCTACTATGAGTCCAATCATCCTACCGGGATGGGATACTCCTGGCCCACAACCATCGGGTTGGAATGCCCTACCTACTATGAGTCCAATCATCCTACCGGGATGGGATACTCCCGGCCCACAACCATCGGGTTGGAATGCCTACACACTAACCAACATGTGCACCTATCAGATAATCATATAACAGTCTACAGAAACACATACTAGGGCCCTATCATCCTACCAGGATGGAATACCGTCTACTACTGCTCAAACATGCACACGTATAACAGGTAATCTCCTACAAGCATACAAACATTCAGACCAACTACAGGCCACTAAGCATAGCCACATCCAATCTACCAGGATACCAATCTAACCAACAATGCTAACACATAATCATCCTTTCTACCAGAATGCCAACTAACATATCACAGCAGTAACTATCTCAAATAACGAATCAAAGGGCCAGCCTTGGTGCCTTAGACCATTGGGTATAGTGAGGATAACTCACCTTGCAACTGTCGAACCGAACCACGAAAGCACAATCCCGAAGCAGACTCCAACACCTATAGCCATCAATGGTCCATCGACATAAATATCCAAATTACCATAATACTATTTAAGGTCAAACGGGTCAAAGTCAAAGTCCTGGTCAAATTTAACCTTCTTGATTGACCCTACTCGCCGAGTCAATCCATTGACTTGCCGAGTTCTTAAACTCAGAAGGCTTTCGTATCACGACTCGACTCACTGAGTCACCCCATGACTCATCGAGTCCATAAATCTCCGAGTCCTATCCTGTACAACTCACTGAGTCACCACTCAACTCACTGATCCAAATCTTAACCATAAGAGGTTGGGGGGTTTCTGCACCATAACTCGCCGAGTCCAAGAACAGACTCGCCGAGTTGTTCATCCAACTCGTCGAGTCCATCCCATCATCATATGACTCGCCGAGTCAACCCATGCGACTCGTCGAGTCTCATCAGTCCTTCATCTATATAGTCACTTTTGAGCCATGCAGAGGCTCCATACTGTAAATCCATCCTCATAGGGCATGATTCTTACGTAAAGCTGCCAACTTTACGTGAGTACAAGGTGGTATTGGCCCAAAACAAGCTAGGGCGAGGATTTAAGGCAAGAATGCTTCACAACCAAAGCAAGGGCTGATGCTTTATGATTTTCTGGACCAAGGCAAGTCTAGATCTGAAGTTGTAACCTCATATCTAGACCCATAACCCGAAATGGATCTTAAACATACTCAAATGGCCCAAAATCCATCCATAAGTAGATCTGGAAAGGAAGGGATCAAGGTAACAACTTGTTACCTCAAAAATGTGCCCAAACTTGTGACATCCCCAATTTCACGACCAGAAAAGACCGATTTATTTATGCTTTGTTTTTAAAATCAGAGTAATCTTTTATAGAAAGCAGTTGTGGAATTTGTTCCCCAAACAAAATATGATAAAACTTTATCAAAACATTTCTCAAAGAGAAAGTACTTTTCATTAAATAATAAAATATCGGGATGTCATGTTCCGATACAGACCAAAAGCATAAACAGTATAAAATAGACCTTACAACAATTATTTATAACTACTGATATATAATCCAAAATCTCTCGTCAAGTCCACCAACTTATACTCTTGTGCCATTACCTTTAATGCAAAGAAAACTGAGTGGGTTAGGCTTGGGAGCCTGGTGAGCGTATAGGGTTTTCAACCCACAATAATATAATTATTATATTTAATTATCAAACAATCAACCCAATTACCCATCCCCATTATCTTCTTTATTTCTTAAGGTTTTACCCAAAGAACCAATTATCCTTCATTCATTCATTCCTAAGGATTTACCTAAGGAATTGGCACGAAGTCTATTGCTGCCAAAGTTTATCTATCCGGCGCTAACTCCATAGTCACCAAGGTTCACTTAACAGACGCTAACTCCATAGTCACCAAGGTTTATCTATATGGTACTAAATCCATAGCTACCAAGGTTTATCTATACGGTACTAAATCCATAGCTACCAAGGTTCTTCTATACGGTACTAAATCCATAGCTACCAAGGTTCTTCTGTACGGTACTAAATCCATAGCTACCAAGGTTCTTTGTTAGGCACTAAGACAATAGCTGCCAGGGTTCTTTGTTAGTCATTAAGACAATAGCTGCCAGGGTTCTTTGTTAGGCACTAAGACAATAGCTGCCAAGGTTCTTTGTTAGGCACTAAGACAATAGCTGTCAGGGTTCTTTGTTAGGCACTAAGACAATAGCTGTCAGGGTTCTTTGTTAGGCACTAAGACAATAGTTATCAAGGTTCTTTATTAGGCACTAAGACAATAGCTGCCAAGGTTCACTCATACCATCTTTCATCACACACCAACTATATCATCTACCCATGTTCTACCCAACATATTTGTAGATATAAATACATATAGAGTTTAACTCATTTAAAAACTATATAAAACATCCATACCACACTCATCTCCAATAAACAACAATATATAAACACATAACATGTATTTCATAGCAAATACTTCATATTTATGTGTTAGAAGAAAGTAACTACACACTCACTTGATCAGAAGATGATCGGACAGCACTACAGCTTGTAGAAGTAGTATTCTTCGGTGAAACCAGGATATCTTCACACATCGGGTTTCTCGCGGACAGAGCTTCGGCTCGGAAACTCTTTTCTTCTCGGGATCTTCGGAGCGTCGGGACTCACTTCGGGTCTCGAGATGATATCGGGGCTTCGGGGGTATTTCTTTGCATGTAAATCTATGCAATACGAGTGAGAGATGAGAGAATGAGCAACCAAACTCGGCTGGCCCTTGATTTCTATTTATAGGGCAAATTTCTCATTTTCCACGTCGTGGACACTTATTCCACGTTGTGGGCTTGGTCGTCATTGCATGCGTCATCGTCCACTTGCTCTGTAGGATCCAGAAGGTGTCAGAAGCCATGCCACATCGTGGTCTCTGACAGTTTTGGGTTTCTCGCCCCGAACTTCAGAAATTCATAACTTTCGCATACGAACTCCATTTTCGGCATTCTCTATATAGACGCGTAGGTAAGAACAAGATCTACAACTTTCACTTAGTCTCCATCGGCTAATTTTGACTTTATTTTTATTATATTATTTTTAGTAGGCCGAGACTAAAAACTTCGTTATAAACTCATAACTCCTTCGTATGACGTCCGTTTTCGTCTGTCTTTCCGTCGTTGCATTACTATCGATGAGATTTTCAATTCTCATTTAGATTGTTTCGGCTAAATATCGCTCAATCTTATATTCGAACTTCGGGTTGTATACTGCTAAGCCGAAACTTCGAAAAATCATAACTTCCTCATACGAAGTCAGATTTAGACGTTCTTTTTATGCATGCTCGCGGTTTAACGTATTCTATGACTTTCATTTATATTGCTAAGGCCAAATATTTCTCTAACGTAAATTCACTATTTACGTCACGCTGTGTCGTGCCGGCTCTTTCACAAAACTTCGACAGGTCATAACTTCTTCGTTATAACTCGGATTTCGGCGTTCTTTATATGTACGTAATCCTTGTAACATATACTATAACTTAGTTAAGATTAATACTTCTAAATAATCTTCCATAAAAAAGTCAGTTTTGATGCTTATTGTCTCTAAATTGACTTGCCCGGATCTACAGCCGTTACAATTATCTCCCCCTTAGGATGATTACGTCCCGGAATCATCAACGAAATAGGGCTTGTATAATGATTCCATATGTTATCTCTCCATCCTAAGTAATAATCATGATGCTTAATCTTGCATTTGCTCTTCGTACTATGTTGGACATTCAATCGTAACCTTCGAGTTAGAAAATAAATCCTTATTGAGGACTCCTTCTTCTTAGGATAAGTACTTTCCTTTATCTATTGTAACAGATCGATGGGTCATGTTCTAATGACCTCTCATCGTATGAAGCAACGTTTTGAATCAAGTCTCTTAGAGTCATATTCCAGAATGGAATATACCTTCCTTCATATTCTAATGTCATATAATCATATTTTTTATTGTAGCATTTCTAGCTACAAGCTTCCTTAACAACGAGTGCAATGCTATCGATCGCATTGATTTCAATCTTCTGACTTAGGTCAGATGTTACATCGAACTTGGTTCTATGAACCACGGTACAAACTCATCGTAGTCGGACTCAATTTGATATGACCACTAGGGTTAGAATATCAATCATCTTCTTAGTCATTACCTAGACAAAGGTAACGACATACTTGAATAAAAACGGAATCAACCACTAACTTCTTGGTAACCTTGTGACTTTCCCTGATCCAAGCGTGAGACTTGTGCTTCCAGTAGTATAGATCTCTACTACTATTCACACCTACTCATACTCGTCCCAAGTATTGTCTCACAGTCCCCAAGTCCTAAAATCACCAAACAATTTAACACATACTAATGTGTCCAATTAATCATACAAAATTTCCTAAACTCTACTAGGACTTCTTCCATGCGTATCTTCACTCATCAATTCTACTTCAACTCGGTTGGTGATGGAAATTCCAGACGATGGGACAACTTCAAGAATTACACCAAATGTTCCATCATCTTGCCAATCGAAGGTGTACTTTAGATGTATCGTACTCCTCTAAACGTTCCGTTATTTTATCAGACATATTCTAAAGGCAAGATACCACTCTTACGATATCTTCCGATAGTTGTCATTCACTATCATAAGCCTTTCATTTCCTCCATTTACTCAATTCTCTACGAGTCTTCACCATAACGTTTGGTACACACAAGCAGACGCTCGATGTACTTAGGCGAGAATTTTAAGATAAGAAAGCTTTATTTACGATAGATGTATAAATCTCCTTATCACTTCAAAACGTTTACATGCTAGTTCTAATATCGTACTCATACGCTTAGAATCCTACACACATAAGGTTTCCAGATCTGGTCGGCAACAGGCCATGGATCCGAACAAATAATAGCATTGATATAGCTATCACACAAAACATTTAGCACATAAAAGCATTTTAGGCATAATTCCTAAAATAAACTAGTGCTTGTGTTAATTTAGGTGTACTACCTAACATATTTTAGACACACTCCTCACGATTATTACTTAGAATTCTAATTTTAAGTCTAGATATTTCCTACAAATTCCTAGTTCACTTAGACTAATGCTCTGATACCAACTGTGACATCCTTAATTTCACGGCCAGAAAAGACCGATTTATTTATGCTTTGTTTTTAAAATCAGAGTAATCTTTTACAGAAAGCAGTTGCGGAATTTGTTCCCCAAACAAAATATGATAAAACTTTATCAAAACATTTCTCAAAGAGAAAGTACTTTTCATTAAATAATAAAATATCAGGATGTCATATTCCGATACAGACCAAAAGCATAAACAGTATAAAATAGACCTTACAACAGTTATTTATAACTATTGATCTATAATCCAAAATCTCTCATCAAGTCCACCAACTTATACTCTTCTGCCATTACCTTTAATGCAAAGAAAACTGAGTGGGTTAGGCTTGGGAGCCTGGTGAGCGTATAGGGTTTTCAACCCATAATAATATAATTATTATATTTAATCATCAAGCAATCAACCCAATTACCCATCCCCATTATCTTCTTTATTTCTTAAGGTTTTACCCAAAGAACCAATTATCCTTCATTCATTCATTCCTAAGGATTTACCTAAGGAATTGGCATGAAGTCCATTGCTGCCAAAGTTTATCTATCCGGTACTAAATCCATAGCTATCAGGCGCTAACTCCATAGTCACCAAGGTTCACTTAACATTCGCTAACTCCATAGTCACCAAGGTTTATCTATACGGTACTAAATCCATAGCTACCAAGGTTCATCTAAATGGTACTAAATCCATAGCTACCAAGGTTCTTCTATACGGTACTAAATCCATAGCTACCAAGGTTCTTTGTTAGGCACTAAGACAATAGCTGCCAGGGTTCTTTGTTAGTCATTCAGACAATAGCTGCCAGGGTTCTTTGTTAGGCACTAAGACAATAACTGCCAGGGTTCTTTGTTAGGCACTAAGACAATAGCTGTCAGGGTTCCTTGTTAGGCACTAAGACAATAGCTGCCAGGGTTCTTTGTTAGGCACTAAGACAATAGCTGCCAGGGTTCTTTGTTAGGCACTAAGACAATAGTTATCAAGGTTCTTTATTAGGCACTAAGACAATAGCTGCCAAGGTTCACTCATACCATCTTTCATCACACACCAACTATATCATCTACCCATGTTCTACCCAACATATTTGTAGATATAAATACATATAGAGTTTAACTCATTTAAAAACTATATAAAACATCCATACCACACTCATCTCCAATAAACAACAATATATAAACACATAACATGTATTTCATAGCAAATACTTCATATTTATGTGTTAGAAGAAAGTAACTACACACTCACTTGATCAGAAGATGATCGGACAACACTACGGCTTGTAGAAGTAGTATTCTTCGGTGAAACCGGGATATCTTCACACATCGGGTTTCTCGCGGACAGAGCTTCGGGACTCACTTTGGGTCTCGGGATGATATCGGGGCTTCGGGGGCATTTATTTGCTCATAAATCGATGTAACACGGTGAGGGATGAGGGAATGAGCAACCAAACTCGGCTGGCCCTTGATTTCTATTTATAGGGCAAATTTCTGATTTTCCACCTCGTGGGCACTTCTTCCACGTCGTGGGCTTGGTCGTCATTGGATGCGTCATCGTCCACTTGCTCTGCAGGATCCAGAAGGCGTCAGAAGCCATGCCACATCATGGGCACTGTTTCCACGTCGTGGTCTCTGATAGTTTTGGGGTTTCGCGCCCCGAACTTCAGAAATTCATAACTTTCGCATACGAACTACGTTTTCGACGTTCTTTATATAGACGCGTAGGTAAGAACACGATCTACAACTTTCACTTAGACTCCGTCGGCTAATTTTGATTTTACTTTTATTATATTATTTTTAGTAGGCCGAGACTAAAAACTCCGTTATAAACTCATAACTCCTTCGTATGACGTCCGTTTTCGTCTGTCTTTCCGTCATTGCACTACTATCGATGAGATCTTAAATTCTCATTTAGATTCTTTCGGCTAAATATCGCTCGATCTCATATTCGAACTTCGGGCTGTACACTGCTAACCCAAAATTTCGAAAAATCATAACTTCCTCATACGAAGTCAGATTTAGACGTTCTTTTTATGCACGCTCGCGGTTTAATATATTCTATGACTTTCATTTAGATTGCTAAGGCCAAATATCGCTCTAACTTAAATTCACTATTTACGTCACGCTGTTTCGTGCCGGTTCTTTCGCGAAACTTTGACAGGTCATAACTTCTTCATTATAACTCGGATTTCGGCGTTCTTTATATGTACGGAATCCTTGTAACATATACTATAACTTAGTTAAGATTAATACTTCTAAATAATCTTCCATCAAAAGGTCATTTTTGATGCTTATTGTCTCTAAATTGACTTGCCTGGATCTACAGGCGTTACAAAACTAAAGTAGATTTTGGATCTATACGAGTCCCTTGATGCTATACACTTGATTTACAAGCCTCCTTTGCTAGAATCTCCTTCCAAAGCTTCCAAGTTCACTCCAAATTCTCACACACGATTTTAGGGTTTTCTGACTCTCAAGGGGTGCCAAAGAGGCTGAGGTGAGGACTTAAGGTCCTTTAAATAGGGTGCAAACCCAAAGATTAGGGTTTTCTCTTCCCAGAACCAACTCGTCGAGTCTAACCGCCGACTCGGCGAGTTGGTCACTTAACTCGTGACCAGAACCCACTCTGACTCGACAAGTAATCACACCTACTCGTCGAGTAGCTTCCTCAATTTACACTTTAAGCCCTTATATCATATTTTTGAAATTTGGGATGTTACAACTCTCCCCCACTTAAATTAGGCTTCGTCCTCGAAGCCTACTACATCACACAATTTTGGATAACACCCCTAAACTGCAGACTCTGATTTCCCAATCAAATCAGGTCCTTCCAGACGCTACTACCGTACCCCTTTAAATTAGCTTCTTCTTATGAAGTATCCTGCCAATACTCCAAGCCGACCGTCGGCCTTTTCTACTTAATGACAACACACATCAACCAAGTATCACCAGATGATACTGTCACCTTCCTATCATGATACTTAATTCATTGGGCCCTCTCGCAGTGCCAAATTATCCTTCCCTTTCCAAACTAGCGATAACCTGAGTAACTCGCAATATTGGAACTCATCACGTCCCCTTCTTGAATCAATTCCCTTTTCGCGCTGACAAGATGATGCATCCTTCAGCTTCTAGCAACTCCCATGAATTAACTAGCTATATCACACAACCATTCGTATCTGGCCCAATCAGCCTCGGGCTGGAATACTAGGTGCGCCTATAACGGGTCCAGTCATCCTAAGGATGGTATACCCTCGCATTCTCATGCATGTTTGGCTCAATCAACCCTTGGGTTGGAATACCAAACACACCAAGTCCAATCAATCATAGGGTTCGGTCATCCTCGTGATGGAATACCCTAGATTGGAATACCACTACTTACATGACCCAAGCCTACAACCATACCTGGAACTCAAGGGTCATACCTTGCAGCTCCCTTAAACTTCTCTGATTCGACATAACCGAGTACGACTCGTCGAACCTTAACAATGCGTCTACTCCAACACTGCCACAGTAGGAACATATCCATCACGATCTCTATGCCCACGACCTATTACTGGAATACCCTCACATGGTTCTCAACACAGGTCTAGATTGCTACTTGTAACAGCCCGGAACCCCAGGTGTTATTTATTCATATATTTTTGGTGTTTTGTAAGGGGACTCGGCGAGTTGGAGCTCAAACTCGCCGAGTAGGATCGCGGTTTTGGACGCGGGTTCGCGCCGGGACTCGGCGAGTCCTAGGAATGGACTCGGCGAGTCCATGCTGTTTAATGAAACCCTAATTTCCCGGTCCTAAGCCCTATTTAAGGGACCTGATGGCCTTCATTGCGGCTACCTTCGACCTTAGGAGCACCAGAGCAGCTGAGAGTTCTTGTGAGTGAGATAAGAGGCCATTATTCACCATTTTAGTGTGTATTTGCAAGAAAGGAAGAGGAAAGCCAAGCTAAGAGAGTTGGGGAGCTTAGATCTACTCCCATTTCAACAGAGGAAGCTAATTGAGGTAACATTCAGAGCTTATTCTCGTGTTTTTCTTGATATGGCCAAATCTAGGGTTTCTTCATGCCTTGTTTGCCTTGTATTTGTAGTATGAGAGGTCCCATGGAGAAATGGTACCTAGATCTGGACCTTAGTAGGTCCAGAGAGTCCCAAATGCCATGCTTTATGCCTTTCCTTTTGAGTTGGAGACTTAGGTTTCCATTTTAGATGTCATTTCATCAAAAGAAGCCTTGTAGGCGTTGCTTGGTAGCCAAGATTGAGACTTTACGTGATGAATGTGCTTGGGAGGGCTAGATCTATGAGTTGTTGGAGCGGATCTGACCTCAGAAGCGAGATTGAGTCAATGCATGGCATGGACTCGCCGAGTCCGAAGAACAGACTCGGCGAGTAGCATGAAGATTGTCCTAACCACTCAGCGAGTGGTCTTACCGAGTTAAGGGATGACTCAGTGAGTCAGGGAGAATTAGAGAGGGTTGACAGGTGGACTGAGTCAAGCTGGAACTCGCCGAGTTGTTCTTGAGACTCGGCGAGTTGAGTCGTGGTGGCCCCGCGATTATGCCAGGTGAAACTCGTCGAGTCAGAGAAATACTCGACGTGTCAAGAGAGGATCCAAGGGAGTCAGTGGACACGTGTAGACTCGCCGAGTCGCCCTAGTGCACTCGCCGAGTCCGGTCAAAGTTGACCATTGACTTTTGTTGACTTTTAGGGTTTGGTCAGCGATGTGGCCTTTGGGCCAAGAGAGGGGTAAAATGGTCTTTTACCCTTAAGAGGGTGTCAAGAGAGGGTTGATCCTAGACTCGAGAGTTATATTCACGAGAGTATTTGCCTTATGTGTTAGGCGGTGGCAAGTTCGAGATTCAAGTGTGGGGATATCTTCTTTCTGCTTGCCGGGTGAGTCTTCTCACTATACTTTACCTTGAGTAGGTAACCAGAGTTATGTGACAGAGTATTTGTATGCTATGTGTTGTACTACATTATTTCTATGTGATTTATGCTGTGCATGTTTACAGAGTTAGAACCGGAAGGTTCACAGAGTTAGAACCAGAGGGTTCATAGAGTAGGGTCCACGGACCCACAGAGTTATAGCCTCGAGTGGCTAATATGTGTATGTGTGGTATTTTGGGGAACTCACTAAGCTTCATGCTTACAGTGTTTTGTGTTATGTGTTTCAGGTTTCTCTCAGGATCACGGGACGGCACCGGCTCGATTGTACACACCAGAGAAAGAGTCATGTTTTGAGGATCCTGGTTTATTATGCAGGTGAAAATGGAGTTATGTTTTGTAATTCGATTATGTATGAGATTTTCAGCAAAGTGTTTTTTTATGAATTAAACGATTATTTTAAAATGAAAAATTGTTTTGAAATTTTCGGCGTTACAAGTTGGTATCAGAGCCTTGGTTTGAGGGATTCGGATGCGCCTTCGGGTAAATCTGGACTCAAACTGAGGAAGTAAGAAAAGTTTTCAAAGAAATAATTTTCTAAAGCGAATAAAAGTTCAAAGTGAAAGCGAGAAAGAGCAGTGTGTACAATCAGCCAGAGCCCGAACGGTGATTTCCCAAAATACCCTTACTTTTGTGTCATGGGATATTTATGATGCACTTTATGAGATATTATTGCATGCTAGAGACAGACTAGGTATTTCATATCTTAGGACTAGAGTGGCCTGATTTGTGATGCCTTAGCCTAGGGATTGCTGTTATATGCGATGTGCTTTTGAGTATGTGATGAGTGAGAATATTTAGTTGGAATCCTTTAGGGGATTTGAGTAGAGGAGTAATCTAGGGGAGATACCTAGATAAGTACCGTGGTACTTAGAGAAAGAATAGTTAGAACCCGTGAGGGGAAGAGTTGCAGAGTTCGGTGGTACTTTCGAGGATGAGCAGAGCAAGCGGAGTTATCACCCAGAGCGAGTCATATATATTCTTCGATGCTCGAATGCTGCTTGCTTCGTGCTTTGTGGAACTCTCGATGATGGGAGTCAGCTACCAAGTGAATATGACGATATTCAGGAGGTCTGGCTGGCATCATTAGGGGCTCTTCAGCAGCTGATGGCAGAGAAGTGTGGGAATCTAGGAAGAGCCCAGGGAGTAACCTTAGCCAGATGAGTGCGCTAGCAGAGTAGAGAATTTCGTTGGGGAGCGAGCGCGCAACGGAATTGGTGAACGAGAAGGTCGAGCAGCTACTTAGGAGCTCCGGGATAGTCCGTGTGGAAAGTATGGGTAGATGTGGCAAGTAGTATGGGCCCGTACTACAGAAAGCAGAGGACCCATACTTGATACAGGGAGTATTCTGAAGGTTCTAATGAGCGGATGGAGGAGTGATGTTATGGTTCGAGTACCATACATCGAAGCGTACTGAGGAGTGATGTTATGGTTCGAGTATTATACATCGGAGCAGATTGAGGAGTGATGTTATGGTTCGAGTACCATACATTGGAGCGGATTGAGAAGTTATGTTATGGTTCGAGTACCATACATCGGAGCAGATTGAGGAGTGATGTTATGGTTCGAGTACCATACATCGAAGCGGATTGAGGAGTGATGTTATGGTTCGAGTACCATACATCGGAGCGGATTGAGGAGTGGTGTTATGGTTCGAGTACCATACATCGGAGCGGATTGAGGAGTGATGTTATGGTTCGAGTACCATACATCGGAGCGGATTGAGGAGTGATGTTATGGTTCGAGTACCATACATCGGAGCGGATTGAGAAGTGATGTTATGGTTCGAGTACCATACATCGGAGCGGATCGAGGAGTGAAGTTATGGTTCGAGTACCATAAATCGGAGCGGATAAAGGAATGATGTTATGGTTCGAGTACCATACATCGGAGCAGATGGAGGAGTGATGTTATGGTTCGGGTACCATACACGGGAGCATATTGAGAAGAGATGTCATGGGATGAATACCATGGTTCGTAGTGAATGATGCTTGTGGTTCTCCGGTTATCCGGTCACGATTGATGAGGTAGAGATTGGACGCTATGGTTTTTAGGCCTGTGGGCCATGATTGAGTTCGAAGAGGCGTCCCTTGAGAGGGAGGTCGAGAGCATATCAGAGTATTTTGGTAAGGAGTTAGAGGGAGGGGAGAATTTCGGTATGAGTTGAGCAATCATTCGATAGAGGAGATGTCACCTTCTATGACCTGAGTGGTGCTATTTATGTTCGTGTGCGGAACATGAGAGGCCCGATGTTTATGTTTCGGGTTTGGGGGTAAAACCCTGCAGGTTGTCATTGATGATGATTTTCCATCAGGGTATCAGGTAGCATGTGTGCTGCGAGACAGTGATTTACCATGAGCAGATAGTCAGTTGGGACTGAGATAGTCTAGGACCACGTTACACCTATTTGAGTATAGCAGGGCGTATTGTAGAGGTATCAGTGGGGAGTCCGGTCGAGTTAATCAGTGCAGTGGTTTTTCTATCTATGTTGGGTATTGAATATGGGAGTGGGTCCCTGTTCTTGGGATGATCCATGTGTTGGAACGTTGGTTGATGAGTCGAAGTGGGGAATATGATGATTTCGTGGTCCAGTCTATGAGTCAGTGATGTTATTGGACAGTTGAGTTGTTGGTATTGGATTGGTGCGAGACTTGGAACGACTAGAGGCAGTCGTGACGAGAAGTTCTTGAGGATTTCATCTGAGGTTCAGAGTTATGAGATCGATTGATTTCCTTAAAGGGGATTATCGGGCGTTGCGTAGCACTTTCCAGGGGCAGGTGCGTTATTGCTGGTGGAAATAGTTTGTGAGGTTGTTGATGTGTCAGATAGTGATGGTTCGAACCCTAAGTGGGGGAGAACCGGGTGGTTTATTGAGAGAACCAGAGATTTGTGCAAGAGCGGTTAGGGGTTGGATGCAGAAACCTGTGGCTTGAATTCAGGAGATCAGGGTCATTGGTGGTCAAGGAAAGGTGTAGGGTAAGATAATGCATGTGGTGTATGCCTGAGAGAAGGATGGGTGTCTCCACGGCGGGTGGTCAATGGTCAGGAATCTGGTGGTGGTCAGAGTCGTTTCAAGTGGAAGACTCGTAATGATGGTATGGGCAGTTGAGAACTTCTGGGTTGAAATATGGGTAGAAGATTATCGAGTAGCCAACTCCCGGGCTGGGATGTGTATTCTTGCTTGAATTTTGAGCAGTAGTGGAAAGGGTTTCGGAGGATCATCAGTGTGTTCTGAAGGGTTAGCGCCTTCCTTGTATTCCAATTAAGTGTTTGGATGCACTGAAGTTGCGCATCGAGTGATATAAGAAACTATTATGGGATTCAGAGGAAATGTATTGTTGTGTGTGTATGGTGTTGGGAGTAAGGGAATTAGTGGTAGAGGCAGGACATTGTGATGCTCTGTTAGGGTGTTCTGTGGTTTCCGCGTATAGCGTCCCGATTTCAGAGTTATTTAGATTCTTGGGTTAAGATGACTGGGGATGTATCATGTATCCACGGTTCCAGTGGGAGCCCTTCGTGTATTGTCATCAAGAGGGATTATTTAAGGAAGTGGATCTCCGCAGAGGTAGGTTCTGTGTTATGGCGGTTGCCGCCAGAGTCTGTAATGCATATCGGGGCAAGTGTGTGTGTAACTATCTATGATAGTCTTCGGTGCATGAGTTAGTGATCATAGTGTGGCGTTGTAATGAGAATGAGAGTATAGGGTGAAGCTACGGGGAGCCGTAGTATTCACCAGTCAGAGGGTGTTGTGATGCTACGGGGAGCCGTAGTACTCACAAGTCAGAGAGAGAGAGAGAGAGTCGTGATGCTACGGGGAGCCGTAGTATTTGCCAGTCAAAGGGTGTTATGATGCTACGGGGAGCCGTAGTACTCACAAGTCAGAGGGAAGGAGTCGTGGTACTACGGGGAGCCGTAGTACTCACTAGTTAGTTGGCATTGTGATACTACGGGGAGCCGTAGTACTCACTTGTCAGAGGCTGTCGTAATGTTGTGGGAAGCCATAGTACCCACTAGACGGCAAGAGAGTGTGATGATGGAGTGTTCTCCGATAAGTGCCTGATGCAGAAGAGTTTAGGGCTTGAGTAGCCCTAGTGTTGAGTTTTTGGAGCCTAGTGGTTAAACCAGGGTGAGACTGGGGTCTCTATTTCTGTCGGGAGGGTCAGCGAGGCGCGCGGGAGAATATGCGCAACAAACGCCAGAGGTTAAAGCTGAGTCGATCTTCGATTGGATTGTATTTTTATGAGGAAAAGGGAATTTCGTGACTTGCGTGTCACTGGGCCATGATAGTGGTCACGGGGAAGAAGTTAGTGAGATGTTTTGGATCATGTTATGTGTCACCTCTGGGGGTTCAACTGTGGGGCCAAAAGCTGACCTGGTGCTCGGTATCGAAGATGAATATGAGAAATGAGCTAGAGTTTACCATGGTGATGTCTGTGGACACTTCAGAGAGAGCGAGCGACTCAGACGCTCGAGGATATGTTTCGGGCATGTGTATTAGATTTTGGGGGGAAATTGTAGCCCGTATTTGCCCTTGGCAGAGTTTTCCTCCAACAACAGCCATCATTAGTGCATCAGTATGCCGCCCTTTGAGTTGTTGTAGGGAAGGGGGTATTGGACCCCATTTGCTGGGGAGAGGTAGAGCAACGTGTGATGGGAAGTACAGAGATTGTGCTTCAGATGTCAGAGCAGATACAGCAGGTCAGGCAGAGGTTGTTGACCGCTCAGAGTCAGCAGAAGAGTTATGCGGACAGGCGCCGGTCCGAGCTCGAATTTTTGGTCGGTGACCTTGTACTCCTGAAGGTCTCTGCTTGGAAAGGAGTGATTCGATTCAGGAAGAGGGGCAAGTTGGGGCCCCGATATATTGGTCCTTTCCGAGTGATCGCGAGGGTAGGCTGGATAGCCTATCGTTTGGATTTGCCAGCAGAGTTGGGGCAGATTCACGACACTTTTCATGTGTCGCAACTAAGGAAATGTTTAGCCGATGAGTCGGCAGTGGCTCCAATAGAGGATATTCAGGTGGATGTGAGCCTGAATTATGCTGAGAGACCAGTGGAGATCGGAGATCGGAAGACCAAGGTTCCGAGGAACAAGGAGGTACCCTTGGTTTTTGTTCAGTGGCAGCATTGTAAGGGATCCGAGATGACCTGGGAGCCGGAGCGTGAGATGCGTGGGCAGCATCCGGAGTTATTTGCAGAGCGAGACTTTGAGGGCGAAGTCTAGTTCTAGTGAGGGAGAATTGTAACAGCCCGGAACCCCAGGTGTTATTTATTCATATATTTTTGGTGTTTTGTAAGGGGACTCGGCGAGTTGGAGCTCAAACTCGCCGAGTAGGATCGCGGTTTTGGACGCGGGTTCGCGCCGGGACTCGGCGAGTCCTAGGAATGGACTCGGCGAGTCCATGCTGTTTAATGAAACCCTAATTTCCCGGTCCTGAGCCCTATTTAAGGGACCTGATGGCCTTCATTGCGGCTACCTTCGACCTTAGGAGCACCAGAGCAGCTGAGAGTTCTTGTGAGTGAGATAAGAGGCCATTATTCACCATTTTAGTGTGTATTTGCAAGAAAGGAAGAGGAAAGCCAAGCTAAGAGAGTTGGGGAGCTTAGATCTACTCCCATTTCAACAGAGGAAGCTAATTGAGGTAACATTCAGAGCTTATTCTCGTGTTTTTCTTGATATGGCCAAATCTAGGGTTTCTTCATGCCTTGTTTGCCTTGTATTTGTAGTATGAGAGGTCCCATGGAGAAATGGTACCTAGATCTGGACCTTAGTAGGTCCAGAGAGTCCCAAATGCCATGCTTTATGCCTTTCCTTTTGAGTTGGAGACTTAGGTTTCCATTTTAGATGTCATTTCATCAAAAGAAGCCTTGTAGGCGTTGCTTGGTAGCCAAGATTGAGACTTTACGTGATGAATGTGCTTGGGAGGGCTAGATCTATGAGTTGTTGGAGCGGATCTGACCTCAGAAGCGAGATTGAGTCAATGCATGGCATGGACTCGCCGAGTCCAAAGAACAGACTCGGCGAGTAGCATGAAGATTGTCCTAACCACTCAGCGAGTGGTCTTACCGAGTTAAGGGATGACTCAGTGAGTCAGGGAGAATTAGAGAGGGTTGACAGGTGGACTGAGTCAAGCTGGAACTCGCCGAGTTGTTCTTGAGACTCGGCGAGTTGAGTCGTGGTGGCCCCGCGATTATGCCAGGTGAAACTCGTCGAGTCAGAGAAATACTCGACGTGTCAAGAGAGGATCCAAGGGAGTCAGTGGACACGTGTAGACTCGCCGAGTCGCCCTAGTGCACTCGCCGAGTCCGGTCAAAGTTGACCATTGACTTTTGTTGACTTTTAGGGTTTGGTCAGCGATGTGGCCTTTGGGCCAAGAGAGGGGTAAAATGGTCTTTTACCCTTAATAGGGTGTCAAGAGAGGGTTGATCCTAGACTCGAGAGTTATATTCACGAGAGTATTTGCCTTATGTGTTAGGCGGTGGCAAGTTCGAGATTCAAGTGTGGGGATATCTTCTTTCTGCTTGCCGGGTGAGTCTTCTCACTATACTTTACCTTGAGTAGGTAACCAGAGTTATGTGACAGAGTATTTGTATGCTATGTGTTGTACTACATTATTTCTATGTGATTTATGCTGTGCATGTTTACAGAGTTAGAACCGGAAGGTTCCCAGAGTTAGAACCGGAAGGTTCACAGAGTTAGAACCAGAGGGTTCATAGAGTAGGGTCCACGGACCCACAGAGTTATAGCCTCGAGTGGCTAATATGTGTATGTGTGGTATTTTGGGGAACTCACTAAGCTTCGTGCTTACAGTGTTTTGTGTTATGTGTTTCAGGTTTCTCTCAGGATCACGGGACGGCACCGGCTCGATTGTACACACCAGAGAAAGAGTCATGTTTTGAGGATCCTGGTTTATTATGCAGGTGAAAATGGAGTTATGTTTTGTAATTCGATTATGTATGAGATTTTCAGCAAAGTGTTTTTTCTTGAATTAAACGATTATTTTAAAATGAAAAATTGTTTTGAAATTTTCGGCGTTACACTACTGAGTCTATCAACTCGCTACTCTCAATTCTAGTGTCCAAATCTCCATCCTGGAGATACTCACTTTCCCCACCTCCGAGGAGGCTTAAACCATGACCTCACAACCTTAATCAGTTTCGCAATGTCAGAACCTTACCCTACTGTTAGAATAGTGTCTAAGGCTGCAACTATATTTGGTAAGTATTTGACCCGGTTGTGCATTGTCCTTTTGGGTTGCCTTCACCATAGCAACCTGACAGGATGATTTATAATGAGAGAAGAAATATAATTTATATATATTATGAGTATAATATAAGGAATAATATTATTGTTATTTGATTAATATAAGTCATAAATTAATCATGAATTAATTTGGTGACTTAAAGAGATTAATTGAGTAAAGGGGCATAAACTGTCAATTGTAAGATATTTGTATTTTGAGCTGTGATCCCTTATGGATAAGGGGTGGACGATTTTAGGTTTTGGAAGAGCCTAGAAATCGTCCAAGGCTTATCATTAAGGATATTGGATTGCTTAGGGCCTAAGTTATCCAATTAGGGTTTTTAAGGGTGAAACCCTAGGAAGCTCACTAGTATAAATACACCCATAGGGTTGAGGAAATCGAGACTCTTGAATTTGAAGAAACCCTGGCCGATTTCTCACCCTTCTCTCTCTCTCTCTCTCTCTCTCACTTATCATCCTCTTGCTAGTTGGTGTTTGTAAGCCATTAGAGGAGTGACAATTGTGACTCTAAGCTCCAAGGAAAAGAAGATTCAAGCAAGCAACTAAAGGTAATCCTTTAGATGTTTTTTCATATGTTATGATTTGAATGTTTTTTCATTAGATCTATCCATCAAAGTCATGTATACATTGCATGTTCAATTAGAGAAACCTAGATCCAAGCATTAGGGTTTGTATGTGCTCATAGGAAAGTTCTTATGGCTCAAACCCATCAGTGGTATCAGAGCCTTGATTGGTTTCTATTGAATTGATGCATTGGTTGATTGCTTGTTAATTGCAAAATTCGATTTTTATCCTTCTTCCTGATGAACTCGGCGAGTTCCATAGTGGACTCAGCGAGTAGGCCTCAACTCGGCGAGTTCGAGCGTCAGAAGGAGCTAGTTTCGGGATTTTTTGCTATTTTTCTTATGGAAACTTGCCTTTATCTTAATGGGTCAATATAAATCTGATTTTAACATATATTTGAGTATATCCTTGACCTAATTCAAGATATTTACCAATTAATTGAATAATAATTTCCTTATGTGATAATTGATTGATTATTTTAATTGAATTGGTAAATTGTTTTGCAAGAAACATTTAAATAAATCAAATATGGATAATTATGAGATTAAATGGTTGATTTAAATTATTTGTTATTTGATCCTTTATGTTTTGAAAAGTTTAAAACTTGTCCTCAAGTTTTGAAATTTATGTTTTGTGATTAAAAGTTTAATTTAGACAATTTAAATTTCAAACCCTAGAATTTTACAAGTTTAAAATTCAACCCTATACTATATATGATTACAAGCTTAATATATATATATATATATATATATATATATATATATATATGTATGTATAATTAAAAATGCTAGTCGTACCGTTAGTAGGCCTCATTCACGAAGCCGGTCTATAAGGTGGGTATAAGGTTGCTGCCTATAAAATGGCGCTTAATGGGTGTACACTCACACCCACCGCTTGCTTGATCGGTGGAGGGTCATTAGCCGAACGGGTAGGATAGGGCAACTCTATCTCCTCATTAAAAGTATAATATTAAATACAAAGTAACTACATGTTTTTCAAATTCCCAATCCTAGTTACTTTAGGAAAAGTGAATTGATGCAATCCCATGAAATTACACTTTGCACCCTTGCTAAGAAGTTAGTGGAGCGTGTGTGGTTTACCGGCACACTAATTGGTTCTAAGCATAGGTGGCAAAGGGTGATTCATTGTTTATCATAGTTCGGTGGAGCGTGTGTGGTTTACCGGCACATCGAATAGGTGATTGTTACAATGAAGGCACCGTGTAGATTTGCATGGTTATTCACACCCACTTTGTGATCCTCAACATCCCAATCACAAACGAGAGGGGCATATCGAGATTTAAACATGCCATTGAAAAGTTCAATGAATCTCATCGAAAACTAGGAATTCTCAATACATTTAGAACTTAAGGTTACGTTTTCATGGTGGAGAATTAGTGAATCGTCATTCACTTACCTTCAAATTGTTTGCATGTTGGATTACGGCATCCCTTTTCTAATATGTAAATAATGTTGTTGGATCCTAGCCCTAATTTTTCTTATTGGGTGATAATTAGGGATTCAAATTATAATCAATCTTTGTCCTTTCTATTTGTAGATGTCAAACGCGAACAACGTTGCTGCTAGCTCATTCACATTGATGAGCCTCTGCCAAAAAGTGACGTTCGATGGAACAAACTTTAGCGAATGGATAAGATACATTCGCACAATTGCTCGCTACGAGGACAAGGAGTATGTCCTTGATGAGAAGCTCGAGAAGATCAATCCAGAAGTCGCTACTATGGCTGAAATGACTGCTTTTGAGACTCATGAACGTGATGCGACGAAGGTTCATTGCATCATGATAGCCACAATGAACGTCGAATTCCAAAAGTCCTATGAGGACATGTATCTGTACGAAATGCATCAAGACTTATTGGAGAGATGCCATCAAAACGCGAGGCAGGAACGTTATGAGATCTTCACTAACATGATCTCTGCTAAAATGGGACATGGAGATTCTCTAACCATACACTTGCAAAAGATGCAAAGGTATGTCGACCGTCTTCGCAAGTTGAATGTCGACTTTGGGGAAGATTTGGCTATCGACATGGTACTTCATTCCTTGCCTCCGTGTTACAACCAATTTAGGATGACCTACCACATGAACAAGGAGGAGTTCACCCTAAGCAAACTCCAAGGTCTCCTAAGGGTTGCTGAGAGCAACCTCAAGGACAAGTCTGTTGCACCAACTCTCAATCCACCCGCTGCTCCTGTTTTGGCTATTGGGCAGGGAAGGGGCAAGAAGAGGAAGGCTCCGTCTAAGAGCTACCGCAAAGGAAAGTTCCGAGATGGTTCCTCTTCTAGTGGTACCAAAGTTGATCCTGCTAAGCCCAACCCTAACCCAAAGGAGGCAGAGTGCCACCATTGCCACAAAATAGGGCATTGGAAGAGAAGTTGCCCAAAATACCTGCAAGCCATCAGGGAAGGAAAGATCAAGCCGTATTTCGCAGGTATTTAGACAATTAAATCTAATGATTCATCTCATGCTATTTATTGGCTCCTCGATACCGGGTGTGGTTACCACATTTGTTCTGAATTGCAGGGACTAAGAAGAAATAGGGATGTGGAGCGTGGAAGAATAAATCTAATCATGGGGAACAGAAGATCGTCGCCTGTGACCAAGATTGGAGTATATTCTTTAGTGCTTAGTAATGGATTGATTTTAGATTTGAATAATTGTTGCTACTCGCCAGATATGGCAAGAAACATCATTTCATTTCATGGTTTGTTTAGACAAGGATTTAGATTTTCTTTTAATAATGAGAATGGTTCAATTTATGCTTATCTAAACGGTGTCTTATATTTTGAAGCAATGCCATGTAATGGAATTTATGAAACTGTTATGATTGTAGATAACCTAGGAAATGATGTTTTATGCATGGATTCTTCCAATAGTATGGATAAAGCATGTTTGTGGCATTGTCGTCTTGGACATGTCAACAAGAAGCACATAGCCCAACTCCAAAAGGATGGAGTGTTGGAGTCATTCGACCTTAGGGAAGACGACACGTGTGAGTCTTGCTTGCTTGGAAAGATGACCAAGTCACCCTTCACTGGTATGTGTGAAAGGGGTGAGGGTTTGTTGGATCTCATACATACCGATGTGTGTGGACCCTTTAGATCCGCCACAAAGGATGCAAACCGCTTCTATGTGACATTCACCGATGATTATAGTAGATATGGGTATATTTACTTGATCAAGCACAAGTCTGAAACGTTTGAAAAAGTTAAAAGAATTCAAACATGAAGTGGAGAATCAATTGGGCAAGAAAATCAAGATGCTTCGATCCGATCGAGGAGGAGAGTACCTAAGTCTTGAATTCCACGAATATCTCAAAGAATGCGGAATAGTTTCGCAATTGATGCCACCTAGGACACCGCAGTTGAATGGTGTGTCAGAAAGGCGTAATAGAACCCTGTTGGACATGGTTCGTTCTATGATGAGTCGTGCTTCACTACCTATCTCATTCTGGGGGTATGCCTTAGAGACTGCCGCCCATATCCTTAACCTAGTCCCTACAAAGAAGGTTGCCAAAACACCTCACGAGATGTGGACATGGAAAGCTCCCTCGTTCGCACATATCAAGGTTTGGGGTTGCGAGGCTTTCTTAAGACGAGATACTCACGACAAACTCGAACTTCGTAGTGAGCGATGTATTTTCATCGGCTACCCGCAGAAATCCTTTGGATGTCTCTTCTATAGACCGACTGATAATGTTGTCTTCGTTGCGAGGAGAGGGGTTTTCTGAGAGCGAGAACTCATAAGACAAGGAGACAGTGGGAGGCAAATCAAGCTTGAAGAGATTCAAGAATCGATCGATGAAGGAACCTCTGTCACTGGCATTCAGCCCGAGGAGGAAACTCCAGTTGAACCTATTGACCAGTCCTTACCTCTTAGACGTTCCGAAAGAGTTAGAGTTCAACCCCAGTTTTATGGTTTTCATATTACTACCGAAGGGGACACGTATATTAGTGATGGTACACTAATAAATCTAGATGAACCTAATAGCTATAAGGAAGCCATGGCAGGCCCAGAGTCTGCAAAATGGAAAGAGGCAATGGACAGTGAGATTCAATCCATGTATGATAACCAAGTTTGGAATTTGGTTGAAAATGTGCCCGGACGTAAGACCGTTGGGTGCAAATGGATCTTCAAGAAGTAGACCGATGTGGATGGGAATGTACACACATATAAGGCGCGATTGATTACGAAGGGCTTTACTCAAACTCCCGGAGTTGACTATGATGAGACCTTCTAACCAGTTGCGAAGATAAAGTCTATTAGAGTGATGCTAGCTATTGCCGCATTTGATGATTATGAGATTTGGCAAGTGGATGTCAAGATTGATTTCCATAACGGGAAGTTGGCTGAGGATGTTTACATGGCTCAGCCAGAGGGTTTTGTTGATCCGAAGCATCCAAATAGAGTGTGTAAGCTTGAGAAGTCCATTTATGGACTCAAGCAAGCGTCTCGCAGATGGAATCTTTGCTTTGATGAAAAAGTCAAAGAGTTTGGATTTGTACGAAGCAAAGACGAATCATGTGTATATGTCAAAGCCAGTAGGAGTATAGTCAGCTTCCTCGTTCTGTATGTCGATGACATACTACTCATAGGAAACGACGTCCCAACACTGCAGGAGGTTAAGTCCTGGCTCGGGAAGTGCTTCACTATGAAGGACCTCGGAGAGGCATCCTATATTTTGGGAATAAGGATAGTGAGAGAACGAAGTAAGAGACTAATAGGACTTAGTCAGAACACTTACTTAGATAAAGTACTAAAACGTTTTAGTATGGAAAATTCGAAGAAGGGAGAATTACCGATACAAAGTAATGCCAAGTTGAGTAAGACTCAAAGTCCGAGTACCGAAGCCGAAATAGCAGAAATGAGCCGAGTACCATACGCTTCCGCAGTTGGCTCAATCATGTATGTTATGACTTGTACTCGTCCTGATGTAGCCTTTGCTTTGAGCATGGTCAGTAGATATCAAGGGAACCCTGGCAGAGCCTATTGGATTGCGGTCAAGAATATACTTAAGTACCTTCGAAGGACGAAGGAATGGTTTTTAGTCCTCGGGGGAGTGATGACTTAAAGGTGCGAGGGTATAGTGACACCAACTTCCAGACCGACAGGGACAACTACCGTTCGCAGTCGGGCTAGGTATTTACCCTTAATGGAGGAGCAGTAACTTGGAAAAGTTCCAAGTAGGAAACCGTAGCTGATTCAACGTGCGAATCAGAGTACATTACAGCGAGCGAAGCGTCGAAGGAGGCAATATGGTTGAAAAACTTCATTGGTGATCTTGGAGTTGTGCCTGCCATAAAGGAGCCTATGGAAATTTTCTGTGATAATGAAGGAGCGGTTGCCTTGACCAAGGAACCGAGGGATCATGGTAGATCTCGTCATATCGACAGAAAATATCATTTTATTAGACATCGAGTAGAAGAAGGACACCTCGTGGTTAGGAGGATATCGTCAGAAGATAACCCAACAGATCCGCTTACGAAAGGACTGAGTAGGGTTAATTATTTGCAGCATGCTATGAGTATTGGACTGAGAGATGATATTAGATTAGATTAGATAATTTTAGAAACTTGTAATAGATAAATGTAATTTAACATTTGATGAATAAATATAGGAGTATTATTTATAAGTAAAGTTACTGTCTTATGTTAAATGTTTAACTATTGTTTCACTTTGCATGTTTTGACTTCCAGAATAATTGAGTTTATTTAGAATAATCGAATTATTCAAACAATCCACAATCGTTCATATGTTGGAAGTAGGTATGAATGAAGATTGTCATGAATTGGTGTGTCGATTGTTTAAATGGTATTAGACATAGCAAAAGTTTGTTGCAACGTTCATGAGTGCTTATGAACTGGTTTTAAGCATTGGAACAGACCCGCGCTTGCTGGAATCACCTTATGGAATGTGATAAAAAGGGTGATCGCAAGACGATAATATCATATGGTCTTAAAACCTAGATATATGGTTTGTTATTTGTTAATTGGTTGTACATTGATAATGTGAAACCGCATAAGTAAATTGATGTTATAAAACGCATTGTTGTTTATAATTGATTAATGAATAAGTAAATGCATATAAGTCGAAGTTTATCTGTTACTTTTATCCTAAGAGGGTAAAAGCGATATCTCGGCCGCTCGATGATTTTATTTGACTTATGTGTCGGGCTTGGTCAGAACTAAATTGATGTGTTCGATTAAGTTCTATTTCAAATAAATATGAGATCAAGAAACCAAATGCTAGACAATTAATTCCATAGAATTGTCCGCATAATATCTAAATAGAGGATTGTACGATCCCTTATCTAAAGGACAGGACAGATAAGATCAGAGTTTGACAGCGTCTTTGAGAGCTACAATTGCTAATCGGATTATGCTTGTATATATAGTTACTAGACTTATCCAAGTGGGAGACTGTTGGAATAGTGTCTAAGGCTGCAACTATATTTCGTAAGTATTTGACCCGGTTGTGCATGGTCCTTTTGGGTTGCCTTCACCATAGCAACTTGACAGGATGATTTATAATGAGAGAAGAAATATTATTTATATATATTATGAGTATAATATAAGGAATAATAATATTGTTATTTGATTAATATAAGTCATAAATTAATCATGAATTAATTTGGTGACTTAAAGAGATTAATTGAGTAAAGGGGCATAAACTGTCAATTGTATGATAGTTGTATTTCGAGCTGTGTTCCCTTATGGATAAGGGGTGGATGATTTGAGGGTTTGGAAGAGCCTAGAAATCGTCCAAGGCTTATCATTAAGGATATTGGATTGCTTAGGGCCTATGTTATCCAATTAGGGTTTTAAGGGTGAAACCCTAGGAAGCTCACTAGTATAAATACACCCATAGGGTTGAGGAAATCGAGACTCTTGAATTTGAAGAAACCCTAGCCGATTTCTCACCCTTCTCTCTCTCTCACTTATCATCCTCTTGCTAGTTGGTGTTTGTAAGCCATTAGAGGAGTGACAATTGTGACTCTAAGCTCCAAGGAAAAGAAGATTCAAGCAAGTAACTAAAGGTAATCCTTTAGATCTATTTTCATATGTTATGATTTGAATGTTTTTTCATTAGATCTATCCATCAAAGTCTTGGATACATTGCATGTTTAATTAGAGAAAGCTAGATCCAAGCATTATGGTTTGTATGTGCACATAGGAAAGTTCTTATGGCTCAAACCCATCACCTACATCATCCACTTGGAACACGTTGTTATCCCATAACACGTATACATACGCCGAAACTGATCGCATAACTATCAATCCATAAAGAGTATTCTGCATACCTCTCAACATTTTCGACGCTTGGGGGATAATCCCACTGTTTTCTATAGCATATCAGTATCCTCCATGCTTGCTCATAGATCCACACTACATACAAGGTCTGTAACATAAATGGTCTGCCTTATTGCACCACTCTAGTACCGACATCCAAACTTCGTCAGACAACATCTTTCAAAACAACGCCCCGTCCTAGAATTTCCAATTCTCCCCCACTTAGAGCACTAACTACTGTTTACTGGTGGCGAAGCAGGTATGTTACTCAATCATCCCAATCTGAGACAACGAACTTCATGGAAATCCGAATTTCCACTGATGATTCTGAATCCCTGAATCATAACCTCTCTTTCCCTTGAATGCACCACCGGATACTATCCCTCTAGAATCCCATAACAATCAAATCTTACTAGCAACTCATGCAGGAAAATAAAAGGAACTCATAATACCAATATGAACAAAAGATAGGAAAAGACATACCGACTGTCACCTCCGGCGCTGTCCCGGTCTCCTTGGCCATGAGCTGATATGCACGCCCTAGAGCCTTTGGAAGCTCTGCTCTACCCTGACCCCCATCAGTAAGTCTCAATGTGGCTGGTGCTGGGGCCTGCACTGGCCTGGCAGCCAAGAGGGGACACTGGGCCTTCATATGGCCCACCTGATCACAATGATAACAAAGTCAGACTCCGGTAGCTGGAGCATGTTGCATGTAATCCCTGGCTATGTGGCCCTCCTTTCCACACTTGTGGCACCCAAAAGAAGACCGAAAAACTCCCTCATGTACCTTACCGCACTTCCCACAAGTGCGACCCCTCTGACTTCCCTGACGATAATCAACGGCCCTCATCCGTTTCGGCGCAGGCTGCGACTGCACCAGGGCCTGCCTCTGCTCCCTCAGCTGGAGCTCAATCTCTAACTCGCGCCTCTAGGCGGCCTCCTGCAACTCCAACAAGGTACTACATCTCTGTGTAGATACGAACTGTCTTATATCCATCTTGAGCATGCTTAGGTACTGGGTCATCTGAGCCTGCTCCGAAGGAAACTTAGGGCAAAACATCGCCCTCTCTATAAACATCTTGGTGATCTCCGTCACCGACTCTGAATCCTGTTTCAGTTCCAAAAACTCTTGAGCCAACCTCTCCCTCTCAACTCGCAGAACATAACGGGTACTGAACATGTCTCGGAACTGATCTAAAGTAACCGCAGCCCGCTGCGCGTTAGAATATGATCCTGTAGTCAACCTCCACCAATCCTTTACCCTGAGCCTCAGCAGGTTCAGATCACACCTCACCCTCTGATCAGCAGGGCATGAACATGTGAAGAAACATCCCTCCATGTCCGACAACCATCTCATCGCAACAATCGGATCCTGAACTCCGTCAAAGATAGGGGGCTTCGTATTATCGATGTCCCGGTACTGGAAACCCCGACCAGCTCCTCCCCCTGCCACTGCTACAGCCGCTGCGGCTGCTACGTCAGCCTCCTCTGCAAGAGTTGCATAGCGCTCATCAAAGTACTCAACCATGGCGGTCTTGATTGACCCAAACATTTCCGGTAACTGAGCCCGGAACATTGCAACAACCTCATCATGCAGGATCTCACGAATCCTAGCATCCAACTCATCTGTCCTCATCTGACCAATGACCTCGGGTGGTGCTGATCCATCCTGACCACCCTCTTCTGATCCTGATCCTGAACCGGATCCTGCTCCAATGTGCCTCGTAACCACCATACTGAAATCCATCAAGAAGGACATTAGACATTCCTCATAAAAGCCTAGAAACTATGTGACAACCGTTAAATTCTAGTCAAAGTCAAACAAGTCAAACCGGTCGAATTTAATTAGTGCTTGTATGTTAGAAGTTATTCCATGAATAAAAATGTGCATTTGTATGTCAAAAATTCAAGTGTCTCGAAAAATCTATGTGTTAACAATGTAAAAACCCTAAAAAGAGAATTAAACGCATCAAAACACGGCTAAGGACCCTTTCGGGGATTTAAAACGACCATTAACGAGGCGTAACGGGGTTCACGAACCTTGCATTTGCGAGATTATGCGATAATAATGGCTAGGGTTAAATCTCTCCCAAATCTCTCTAAGTATGTGAAATCTCTCCCAAATCTCTGCAATAATGTGAAATCTCTCCCAAATCTCTCCAAGTATGTGAAATCTCTCCCAAATCTCTCCAAGTATGTGAAATCTCTCCCAAATCTCTCCAAGAATGTGAAATCTCTCCAAGTATGTGTAATCTCTCCCAAATCTCTCCAAGTATGTGAAATCTCTCCCAAATCTCTCCAAGAATGTGAAATCTCTCCAAGTATGTGAAATCTCTCCCAAATCTCTCCAAGTAAGTAAAATCTCTCCCAAATCCCTCAAAGAATGTGAAATCTCTCCAAGTATGTAAAATCTCTCCCAAAATCTCTCTCAAACATTTTCTGGTCATCCGGGTCATCCTGACCCTTAACTTGGTCAAAAATCACGCAAAACAGTAAGATTTCTAGGAAAACAGCCTTATAGAACCGAAACTCCTCTTAGGAACCGAAACTCCTCCTAGGAACATAAAGTCCTCTTAGGAACAGAAACTCCTCTTAGGAGCCGAAACCCTCCTGTCAGAACCGAAAGTGTCAGAAGCCTCTCGGACCGAAGATCATCAACGAGGACCAAGCCTCGGCTCCCCCTGCGAGACCCTCGCATCCCCCTTCGGAACTTCGGACCCTCGGCCAGCTCTCGGTTCCTTCCTTTCCCTCTCGGTTCTCACACTCCTAAGAGCCGAACCTCGCAGGTTCGGTCACTATTGTCCGGTTTTCGACTACTTTCACCTCCTAAGCCCGTTTTTGACGGGATTTTTTCACAAAATTCATATTTTTATTATTTTTAACCCCCATAACTATTATTTTATTTATTTCTCAAGGATTTATTAATTAAAATCATTATTTTATATTAAGATGATATTTACCCCACAAGTGGGTCAATTATGCCCACTTGCCTTCCATGTGTCACCCTCTCACTTGCCACCTTATCCACATCACACAAACCAATGCACACATCACTTCAAACTCACAAGTTGCTCCAGCAACCTTCCATATAAGGAAATCCCTGGAGGATTTCTTGAGTTACTTGCTCATTTCAAACTTACACACTTCTTATATCACCCTACGAAAGCTTCTTTCTCTCTACTTTCCACCACCTTGTGCAAGTGTTCTTGAGTTGCTACTGCACTTTTTGGTAAGTATTTCCTCTAAACTCACGTGTTATTTCATGTTTTCATAACATCCTTAAATCATCTACACACATTCTAACGCCAAAGAATCGTTCTTAGGATCATCCAAACTTTTATGTGTTCATCGAGTACTCTTGGCTTGATATTCCTTAACTTCAACCTTCCACTCTTCAAGTAATCACTCAAGGTGAGTTCATACCCTTATATTTTCTAGTTTCTTCAGTTTTTAGGGGGGGGGGATACAAGTTAAAATACCAAAACATATTCAAAACTCAACTTGACAGCTTACAACAGAAAAGTTGTGATTTGTTCACGAACTGTTTTACCCAACTTAAACTTAATATTTTTCAAAACTATTTAATATGCAGGTAGTTCAGATTTATACCTTTAAAATGACTACTTGCACATCTCCATACGATTTTTCTACAATTTATGGTGATTTTTACAAAACTGTTTATCACTTCAGCAACGAAATCAGACCCGGTTGTGAAAATGAACATTTTCACACTAGTTTGAGACCACCAAAAATTATGGGAAAATTCATGAACACTATAGACACTTTTTCCAAATACCCAAAGTTTGTGGATTCAGTTTTTGACTTACGATGATTTTTCTATAATTACTCAAAAACATTGACAGTTAAGGGTAAAACTGTCAAATACATATTTAAGAGTTATTCACACCTTGTAACATGTTGAGCAAGGTGTGTAAGATTTACACTTAGTATTTCCAATGTCTTTTATTTGAAATACATATACATGCGTAACAAGGTTCCATACCATCACACTACACTTTTGATAAACTATAATAGGTATAGTTTTGAACACTTCGTTTAACAAAGGAAAACAATAACATTATCGATTTACAAAATGAACTTTCACTACACACTACGTGAACTCGTTAATGAATATTTGTGAGACATTCTCCTTCGGGGTACTCCAAGTACCACAGAAAAGTCCTTTAGTTATAATCAGAATCTCTTGGAGTGAGAATGTGATTGTTGTGTATAGATCTATACTGGGTCCGACAAACCCGCACCTGAGCTGCTTGCAACAGCTAGACCAGCAGGTCTGTGGTGACAAGTGTCATAACTTTCCTACGCCTGAAGAATGTCGCATTCAAGGCCATCTAGTCTTTAGTATGATTATAACATCTCGCATGGAACATTAACACAACATAAAATTCATGGAAATTCTAAGGCTTTATACAAAGGAGTTTTATTTAAATATAAAACACACACCTAAGTATGACGATTTACTTACATATCTTAGGCCTTGTTTCAATTCAGTTTACGACAAATCTTTTAGAAAATATTGGATTTTCTGGAAACAAACTTGTAACAAACGTTAAGGAAACAACATATATTTTTTTTTATAAAATACTTGTGAACTCATCAGCTTTATGCTGATACTCTCTTTTCAAAACAACTTGTATTCTCAGGTAATCAGTAATACAGGTAACCGCAAGATTTCTGAAGTCAAGACGCTAAGGCGTATATTATTTTGCTACATTTTATCATCATATGTAATTTAATTGAAAACATGTATTTTTGGAACATGTATTTTGGAAACAATGTAATCTTTTAAATTATATCTATGATGGTTGTGTGTTACTTTCTTCACTATGGTTATGATACTGAGCATGACGTCATCCGCCCCCGAACGTTTCCGCCGCTCCGGTTTGGGGGTGTGACAAACTATCTCCCAACCAAAACCCTAGGGTTTGTGACTTCCTCGATACGCATATGGGTTCCGTGCTTTCAGTATTACAGGCTCATACTACCTTCCACACCTACCCATATTTGTCTCAAGTATCACCACAACACCCTAACCATATACAAGACACTACGAGCGCTCATTCCTCGCTCCTAGAGGAATACTATATATCACATATATGGCCTCCCTGCCTCTCACTACCCACCCATCCATGAAACTTCCACAACCCTGTAGCACTAGTGTATGCTAGTCATACATAACGCTGGACCCTATAGACTTTCGAATATCCAATCCTACCCTAAGCTCCCATTCATACAAGAACAGAACATAAGGCTAAATCAAACATTCTCAGGCTATAAGATCTTAGTTATGTATAACCATGATGCATACACTAAATAACTACAATAATGATGTCAATTTCATATAAAGAGAACCCTAGGCTAGCAGGCATCATATAATCAGGCAATTCTATCATGCAATTCCTGAAGATCCCTAGCCTAGTACTAGCATACTGTTCTAACATGTCACATAACCAAATAACTGTATGGTATTTTGGGGTCTACTTACTGGCTCCGGCTGATCGCACCCTCTGCATCCTCCTTTACTTATTTTGAAAACCATTTCAAAATCTTCCCTTGATTTGAGACTAGATTCACACGAATGTTCCTCCAATTCACTCAAACCAAGGCTCTGATACCAACTTGTAACACTCATAAAATTTACGCCAATTTAAAACATTTTAATCCATTCAAAAACCATTAAATTATTACAACTTGTTTTCAAAATAGTTTAAACATCAGAGTATCCCCAGAATCAAATCACAAAATCATGAAATATGAGGAGCGGTACGATCAAGCTTAGGCCATGCCACGATCTCATGATGTACCTAAAGCAATAAACTGAAACTGTAAGCCCGAAAGCTTAGTGAGTTCCCCCAAAATACCCATACACACATAACTATACACATACAACAATGAAGAACATACTATGGGTCCAATCAACCATCCGGTTGGAATACCCCTGGCCCTCAACCTTCGGGTTGGAATGCCAACATACCATGAGTCCAATCGTCCTACCAGGATGGAATACTCTTGGCCCACATCCATCGGGTTGGAATGCCCAGACATCTACACATACAACAACAAGTACTATGGGTCCAATCATCCCTCAGGATGGAATACCCCAGGACCTCAACCATCGGGTTGGAATGCCAACCTATTATGAGTCCAATCATCCTACCGGGATGGAATACTCCTGGCCCACAACCATCGGGTTGGAATGCCCTACCTACTATGAGTCCAATCATCCTACGAGGATGGGATACTCCTGGCCCACAACCATCGGGTTGGAATGCCCTACCTACTATAAGTCCAATCATCCTAACGAGATGGGATACTCCTGGCCCATAACCATTGGGTTGGAATGCCCACACACTAACAAACATGTGCACCTATCAGATAATCATATAAAGTCTACAGAAACACGTACTAGGGCCCTATCATCCTACTGGGATGGAATACCCTCTACTACTATTCAAACATGCGCACATATAACAGGTAATGTCCTACCAGCATACAGACAATCAGACCAACTATAGGCCACTAAGCATAGCCACATCCAATCTACCAGGATACCGATCTAACCAACAATGCTAACACATAATCATCCTTTCTACCAGAATGCCAACTAACATATCACAACAGCAACTATCTCAAATAACGAATCAAAGGGCCGGCCTTGGTGCCTTAGACCCCTGGGTATAGTGAGGATAACTCACCTTGCAACTGCCGAACCGAACCACGAAAGCACAATCCCAAAGCACTGCCCCAGACTCCAACACCTATAGCCATCAATGGTACATCGACATAAATATCCAAATTACCATAATGCCATTGAAGGTCAAACGAGTCAAAGTCAAAGTCCTGGTCCAAGTTAACCTTCCTGATTGACCCTACCGAGTCAATCCATTGACTCGCCGAGTTCTTAAACTTAGAAGGCTCTCATATCACGACTCGACTCGCCGGGTCACCCCATGACTCGTCGAGTCCATTAATCTCCGAGTCCTATCCTGTCCAACTCATTGAGTCACCACTCAACTCACTGATCCGAGTCTTAACCATAAGAGGTTGGGGGTTTTCGCGCTATAACTCGCCGAGTCCAAGAACAGACTCGCCGAATTGTTCATCCAACTCGTCGAGTCTATGCTCATCATCATATGACTCGCCGAGTCAACCCATGCGACTCGCCGAGTCTCTTCGGTCCTTCATCCATATAGTCACTTTTTGAGCCATGCAGAGGCTCCATACTGTAGATCCATCCTCCTAGGGCATGACTCTTACGTAAAGCTGCCAACTTTACGTGAGTACAAGGTGCTATTGGCTCAAAACAAGCTAGGGCTAGGGTTTAAGGCAAGAATGCTTCACAACTAAACCAAGGGCTGATTCTTTATGATTTACTAGACCAAGGCAAGTCTAGATTTGAAGTTGCAACCTCAGATCTAGACCCATAATCCGAAATGGATCTTAAACATATTAAAATGGCCCCAAATCCATCCATAAGTTGATCTAGAAAGGAAGGGATCAAGGTAACAACTTGTTACCTAAAAAATGTGCCCAAAATGAAGTAGATTCTGGATCTATACGAGTCCCTTGATGTTATACACTTGATCTGCAAGCCTCCTTTGCTAGAATCTCCTTCCAAAGCTTCCAAGCTCACTCCAAAGGATCACACATGATTTTAGGGTTTTCTGACTCTCAAGGGGTGATAAAGAGGCTAAGGTGAGGACTTAAGGTCCTTTAAATAGGGTGAAAACCCTAAGATTAGGGTTTTATCTTCCCAACACCAACTCGTCGAGTCCAACCGCCGACTCGGCGAGTTGGTCACTTAAATCGCGACTAGAACCCGCTCCAACTCGACGAGTAATCGCACCTACTCGTCAAGTAGCGTCCTCAATTTACACTTTAAGCCCTTATATCATATTTCTGAAATTTGGGATGTTACAATATATTATCTTGTAATATTTTCCACCTTTGAGTTGACGAAGCAAATGTCGAATGTATACGTTGTATAACTCCAAAAAATTCACTAGCTTTATCACACGAATTAGCCATATCACAAATTACTAAATTTCAACTATGACAACCACACGGAGTGTAGAATGCTCTAGGGTTAATATCGAACAATCGTTTCTGTACACCTTGATGTTTTCCTTTCATATTTGATCCTTTTTCATAACCTTGACCCCTAACATTATTTATATCTAGTCCTATATTTTTAATTTCATTAACTATAACATCATATAAGCCTTTACCGGTTGTATTATCTACAACTAAAAATCCTAGAAAGTACTCCTTAACTTCAATTGGAGTTGTTGAAAGATCTAAACATCGTAAGATAATTGACATTTGTTCCTTATGACTTGTATCAGGAGTACAATCAAGTATTATTGAAAAGTATTTAACCTCTTTTACCTTTTTAATAATTTTACTTTTAACTTCTTCTCCTAATAAACTAATAAGTTCATTTTGCATAATGTGTCCAAGATAATGATTATGAATTTCTTTGTCACTAATTCTACTAATATGTTCTTGCATAATAAGATCAAATTCCGCAATCATTTCAATTATAGTTAAAAATTACCATTATTTTCTTCATAAATATTTTCATTTGTTCTACGAAATGCTAAATTATTTTTTCCTAGAGTTTTTACTACAACAATGATTCTTATTAACACATTTTTCCAATGTTCTTTTTCTTTATTTATTTGTTCTTGGATTTTCTTGTCAATTGTTTTATAATTTGCTAATCTAATTTCTAAGTCAAACCATGACCTCATATTAAGAATGTGTCCGTTACTTGCTTCGTGTCTTTTTAATATACTAGAAATATTGTTCCAATCATTATTACCTTTATGTTCTAACGAACATGTAGATGTATTCACATTAAATAATTTACAACAAAAACAAAAAACTCTATCTACAACTATGGAATAAACCAACCATGTTCGTTCGTATTTTTCTCAATTTGGTATTTTTTGCATATAAAGAGATGTAATAAAGCTTCTTAAATGTTGATTTTTTGGAAATTTAAAATCATAAATTTTAATAGGACCTTTATCTCCGATTAAATCTCTTAAATTAGTACTAATATTATTCATCTACTTGGATCATATATGTTTAAAGGCGTGTTATCATCTTCACAATTAGTTTGTTCGTTATCAATTTCAATATTAGTTTGTTCGTTATCATTTTCACTATTAGTTTGTTCGTTATCAAATTCAATATTACTTTGTTCGTTATTATTTTCACTATTCGTTAGTTCGTTATCAATTTCAACATTAGTTTTTTCATTATCATTTTCAATATTAATTGGTTCATTATTATTTTCAATATTAGTTGGTTCACATTAGCTTGTTCTTGTTCATTATCAACATTAGTTTTTTGTTGTTCATTTTCAATGTTTTTGTTTGTAGCTATATATTTTAAAAACGACCCTTTTTGTTTATCTATAAAAGCTTCTTCTTGCATTTTTCGTTTCCTTTTTAAAGCACCGGATTCGTATTTTCTCTTTGACATGATTATTAATTATTTGATTAATAATAAATATAAATTTATAAGATATGGATTAGGATTATACCGCCCCTGAGATAATGAAAAGCTAAAAAACGATGGAATATGTGAATCTGGAATCAGTGAACAGTGGAATCAGCCAATCTGGAATCAGTGATCAATGGAATCAATGGACAATGGAATCTTCCAATCTGGAATAAAAAAATCAGAAAATTGAAAAGATTAACAACTTTGATCATTCATGCCATTTGGATAAAGCCAAAACAATTAAAATACAAATTACATAACTTAATAATAAAACATTGTGTTTTAATCACAAGTAACATGATGTCAAACAAGAATGTCATTCAAAACAAAACCAAATTATGAGGCCAAACAACTTAAACTTTTTAGGTAATTGAGTTAACGGTTATGTGACACCAAAAATATAAATTCAAAACGTTTTCTATTTTGTATGCTATATTTATAATGAAATCAATTATATACAAATGACAAATCTACCTGAAATCTTACATTGCAATTCCACATGATTTTGTCAATAATTAGGAACCAAACATTGTCCAATACTATCACATGTTAATTTATTATGAAAAAAAAACATTCATTAGATTAGATTGAAAATAAAGTTGATTTATTATGAAAAAAGAAAAAAACATTCATATGTAGTCTGCCAATGTCAAGTTGTCAACATTCCTGATTGCAATCAGCCAATCAAGTGGATTACTAGAATAATAACTTCTGATCCTACAAGACTAAATTCTATGTATCGATTCTTCTAACAGTTTAATAGTTTAACAAATGATAATTCATTGAAACTTGAAATTTGAAAAATCTGTGGTTGTGTAATGTGACTAATGTCCATTGTCACAAGATTAACCCTAATTAATTGGCTATTAACCCCAATTAGATAATCAGAGATAATCGAAAAATCAAAACTGAAAAGTGATCGTGCATATTACCGCTGAGTCCGTAACAACAAATGGGAATTGAGAAGAATAGCAGTCGATCATCAAGAGAAACCGAGAAGGCGAGATTGAAGAAGCAAGATTGCAAGAAGAGCTGAAGAGTGAAGACAGCAGCGATCGCTTGTCGCTTGAAGCCTTGAAGCCTTGAATCGATTGCCGATTGGAGAAAGCAGAAAAAGAAGGAAGTTTAATCGTTGTGTGTACGAAGTCGATAGACTTGATTGCTTGAAGAATCGATGCAGCATATTTTTTTGGATACTCGGACTGTAGACTTAGATTGAAATTAAACGGAGCCCCTATCTATTGGGTGCCCTAAGCCCTATCTTAACACATAAAAGAATAAGGTCGGCCCTACCTTGTTGTGCTTAAAATGTAAAAATGGTTTAATGAGAGAAACAGTGATGAAAAGAAGTAAGTTTTTTGATTGAACTATAATTGTGGAAACTTTCATAAGTGATAACATGATTCCACCTCAATTTGTGATTAGCTGATAGTTGATAATCAAATTAATTGAGGTGTAAAACATCCACATTCCACTGTTCTGGGAATCAAATAAAAGAAAAGGACATGGTAAATGGAATCAAATAAAAGAAAAGGACATGGTACATGGATTTTGTTTGTTGTTTGGTTTTTCTAATTAAGAAGTACATGATTGTTTTTATTTTTTTTGTTTTGATAATAAACAAGTGACTGATTTAATGGTTTGTAGTTAGTTTCATTAGTTATTGTAGATATTTATATTAATTTATGTATATATTTATTTATTTAAGTAGATATTTAATAAAATAAAAATTTGGACTTAGGGGCATGAGGGGCTGACGCAGGATATCATAGTAGAGGTGTCACGGGAAAGTCAGGTGTTGCACGATAATATAAAAATATAAAAATTTCGAAAAAAAATTCACTGCGGTCGGAAAAGTCAT
Source organism: Lactuca serriola (assembly GCF_051521515.1). NCBI lineage: Eukaryota > Viridiplantae > Streptophyta > Magnoliopsida > Asterales > Asteraceae > Lactuca > Lactuca serriola. The sequence continues at coordinate 261,275,180 of NC_136412.1, read as the reverse complement.
AGGTTGGTGGTGCCACCGTGGACCCCCTAAAACCGCCCTTGAGGTGCATTATTTTATCATTTCACCCCGCATATAAAAAACCAATGGATCGGCCCTGAACGAACTATATATATATATATATATATATATATATATATATATATATATATATATATATATATATATAAATCTTTTTGTGCTATTTAGAATCATTTTATGCATTACCAAATCATAAATCTTAGTTTGGTCAACATTTGAAAATTAAGTTGTACAAGCCCTTATGTAATATGTACAATAAGTTTATGCATTGTGAATAAATAATCCGGTCAAAATTTTGAAAAAGTCAAAGCTAAGAACTAGTCGTCTCTTAAATATATTATCTCAAGCTGAACAAACTCTTGAATCAGTCAAAATTGAATCGGTATTTCCTCACATTCAACCGATTGAATCGGTCAACATGAGATACACTTTATATTGCATCTCATCGCTCATTTCAGTCAACATGGTGTTGCCTTCAACCACTCACCATCGTTGTCTCTCTAAAAAAATCCTAAACACGATCACTACAATGTCATCCCTCGTATTTTGTAAAAAAACCACCATAAACCCTAGATGTTGTCACCTTCTCCGCTACTAGGTACCCCTACTACTTCAACGATCTCAAAGTTTTCCACCCACCACCTTCGTCTTCGCCACTGCTACACCACTGGTAACTCAAGTTTATTTCTTTCCCCGCTTTGTCTTCTTCCTTATAATCGTCTTCCTACTCTGCATATCCATTGCAGTTCCTTAGATAAAAAATTTTAACTGTTGGATATTTTTGAAAACCAAATCATAAACATGGAAGCATAAACTTTGGATCTTTAATCCCAAATCTACTTAAAATAAAACTTAAACATAAAAGAATGATTACATACCTGATTTCATTATGATCTTTAGATCAGAAGAATTAAGGTTGGGTTTTCCAGAAGATCTCAAGACCACCTCTAAGAACCCTCAATAATGAGACTCACGAATTTGTTTATGTAAATTCGTATGTGTTGATTTGCTCCTCATCACAAGTATTTATAGGTGGATATAAGCCCTAATGTGAGAGATGGAAGGGATCTTGAGGATATTGAGTCAAACCGGGAACTCAACCCACAAGGTAAGTAAATATTTTATAAATCGGTCTATCAACAATTTATATTCTTACAATAATAACTGGATTTTATGATAAAACTATATATATATATATATATATATATATATATATATATATGTGTGTGTGTGTGTGTGTGTGTGTGTGTGTGTGTATGTGTGTGTGTGATTTGGTCCCATAGTTATCTAACAATCTCCCACTGGACCACAAATATATAAATGTACGTATAACTATACAAGCACTTTAATGAATGCTATCATAATATTGGTACCTTTAAGCAATCTCGTTCACTAATCATTATAGTATAGGATCAAAGCGGTATTTGTTACAATTTATGTAACTGAACCTATCAATGGGATACATATATAACGAACGACATAGATTAAATATGATGTGTAGTTTTAAAATCTAAATAGATTTCCAACGAGTTCCTTTTTAACTTGAAGTGAGATCGAACTTCAAATAAGTGTAACTAATAATGGAGTTAACCGAATTCTTAATTTTGTACAGAAAAATATAATTGTTGTTAAACAACACATAAAACATCATAAAACTCCCACTAAAACCAAATATCACACTAACGTGTGTAGTATGCTCATGAAAGACCTAGGGAGACAATCCCTTTATGAGCGGATCTGCTTTTATGGAGTTTGTTCATATGTGATATATATATATATATATATATATATATATATATATATATATATATATATATATTTCCATTTTGCATTATTATATTAACAGAAGGAAACTTGATGTCAATATGTTTTGACTTAATAGAGCTTCTGTTATTGGAATATAACGTTGCTGACTGATTATCACAACTTTAGTGGTCTTTCAATACCAATAATGTGTAGCCTCGTGACAAATTTCTGCATCCATATTCCATGCTACAAATTATGCTGTCATTATGGAAGAAGCTACCAAAGTCTTTTCCATGAAATGACTCATCATGCTAAAATGTAAAAGTATCATCATATGGATCAGTAACCATTTTGACATCTAATAAAATCATATTCTTAATAAAAATGATCTAAAAAACATCTAAATTTCCTATAGTTGAGCATATAGTCGTTTGTTATATATAGATATCTCAAAATCCATTTGGTTGCTTTCTTATGATCAAAACTTGAGTTGCATAGATATCTGCCCAAAACCAGAAAGATAAAGTTTGTGATACACAAAATCATTAACTATATTTACCTCAAAACCAAAAGAGATAAAAAAATATTAATGAAAAATGTGTTACCACGCATAGGATACCCAAAGTTGATGTTTTAGAGTTTGTGTATTCTGAATAGGAGGTTGAATAACAATGTCGATCACTGATTCATAATCTGCATACTATTGAAAGAAATAATATGAATCAAGATTGATTCCTCCTTAAGGACAATGGTTTAACCTAGTTTCTCCCTCAAACTCAACATCCTCAAAGAATGTTGCTCTATCCAAAAAATGCAAGGTCAATATCCATGCAATTGAGAACTAACATAATGCCCTCATTCCATTCCTTAAAGTTAATCTCATTGAGTACATGAATCATCAATGTGATCAATGTTAGTAGATATAATATCATAATTCAAAAATAAGCAAATCTATTTTTATGCACATTCATCCATAAACCGTAATCAATAAATTCAAGTTATGACATCTTTACAAGGTATCGACACAACATTAATATCAAGTCTTTGGACAGTAATACTAACTTGCAAGAGATAACCTTGTTTTAGAGATAAACATTGACAATAAATCATGTCAATTAACAAGCCACTCTTTGGATTGACTTATTAATCACATGGAACCAAAAAATCACCACACGTTTATCACCACATATATGTTTATTCAGCCAAACATCATTCTACCTTTGGTTCGGCTAATATCGACATTGATAAACACATAAACTATACACTTTAATAATAAGAATTGACAATATATCATGTCACTTAATTAGTCCATCTTTGGATTGAACTTATTAATGACATGTAACCTAAAAAATTGTTACATATTTTTCATTAAACATATGTTTATCCGGCCAAATATTAATCTATTTTTGGGTCGATTAATATCCGCATTAATAAACACAAACCATAAAATTTAAGTTCTTTGTAAATTAATTTTCACAAAAAATATCACTTTGGCAATATATTGTGTCAGATAATTTATTCTGAAAATAGATAAACATGTCATAATTGTAGTTTATTGACAACCTGAAATATTTGTCAAACTGCAAAATTATATATAAGATATACATTTAGGTGGAACACAATTCACATAATCAAATACCGTATAACCAAATTGATTAAAATAATAGAGGTTACTTTGGTAACAATATTTATATATATTAAAAGAGAAACCTTATGATATCACTTTTAACAATCAAGGTTATTCATTGTGTTTTCTTGATTAATTTCAACCCATGGATCATTTTGATGATATCATCCTAAAATAAAATAAAATAAAATTAATATTGACTAAATTTGAAAATTTGACTAACCGATTTAAGGTTAACATCATTTATAAAAGGAATGTATTCAACTCATTTAAACCTCATCATAATTTTTGAAAGTAAATTTCATTCCTTCCTAATTAAAATCATGTTTTTAGCTGACATCTTTCGTATATTCTTTCAATTCACATCTATTATATGAAATGTATCTATAAGATTATGGGATTTGAAATTTGATATCTTTTCCATAGTCATTGTTAAAAGTTATGTATAAATCATGTGTTGCTATTCGTACATTATGTTTTCTTCAGACCTTTTGCAACATCACATTCGAACAACATCACCCTTTGTAGCATCACGTTCGTCATTTATGTTCTTTCTTTAATATGATGTTCTTAATTTTTATTAATATTATTTAATTTTTTATTCTCATTAGTGTTGGATTTGTGAAAGCATGAATAATATTGATTTTAAATGTTAATATTAGTTTTTCAATCTTTTACTTTTGTCTTTTTAATCTTGCATTTGATGTTGCACACTAAATGTTTCATAAAATGCCCATGAGAAAAAGTATAGTGACTTTTGATTAACTGTATGTATGTATGTGTCTTGCATAATTAAAATTTTCTTACATTGTTTGGATTGCACGGTTGTTGATGATTGAAAAGTATCATTTACCCTTCGGTGTTTTTAATTATCAATATTATACTGCTATTAATTTGACATATTTGTCCATAATTCATGGTTTTTAACAGATTTAGTTAATAGCAATGTACTTTGACTTTAATTTATAATGTTTTGAATTGCAACTTCTAAATTTCATTTGAGTTGTTGTAACTGTGTTAAGTGGATACAAAGTGCATTGCGATTTTGATTTTATAAGCAATAAAATTTATAAATTTACACAATAAATATACATATTTCAAATTTTGTCATAGTATTATACCTTAGAAAATACAAGTCCTTCCAAAATAATATTCGTCAGTAATTTCATCCTAATTTCACCCAATCAAAATTTGTATTTTCCTTATATAAAATTTTAATGATCCCGATTTTTTCCCTCCAAAAATATTTCAAGCATTTATTTTTTAGATAATATTGCCCCATTATAATTATTAATTTCATCATATAAAATAATAAAACTTACCAATATGCATATATATTTATTTTTAACTTTTATAAACAACATTAATACTAAAACAAAGTGATGGATTCAAGTAAAGATTCATCTTTTTCAAGAAAAAAACTAAAACTTTTGTCTCTAATGTTTTACCCATCAATCTTTCGTCAAATCTAATGTAATTATCTATGATTTTGATGGTATTTATTTGTGACGAAGAATGTCGTTCAACTAATAAAACAAAAAATGTTGTGTACAAAAAGGTCCTTCAACGATTATAGATATTTATCAATTTCAATGTATCTTCTGCACATTTCAATAATACCAATAACCATATTTTTTTTAATAATTATTATGCAATATCTGCAGACATTTGTATGTTTTTTAATGTGTTCTCCAGCGTTTAACGTGAGTTATAATCTAGTATTATAATAATCAGTAACCTAAAAACAAAAAACAATATCAAAAAGCCAAAAGATTCAAATATTCAAGTATTCAATCAAAACATATAAGGCTATTATAATATTGAGAATCAATATTATTATGGAGATTTGATGTAACAAATATATTGACAAAATGTCTTAAAACCACTATAAAATGCTTGAACTTAAAAAAAAAAATCTAAAACCCAAAATTTTATCTATAGTCTCTTAGTCTTAAGATGTTAATATGTCATATAAAAATGAGTTGTACCATTTTTTTTAAATCCAAAATGTATACAATAGTAATACATACATATCTATACGTCCCAAAAATAGAATAAATATACATTTGATTACATCCTAAAAAATAACGCATAAGTTTTTTTTTGGAAACAACCAATATATTAAAATAACCACGAATAATAAGAAGCTAAGACGGGAATCTCACTGAAATGAAAGCACAAGCACAAATACATGTATCAAGATTTCAAAATCAAAGCATATGCATTTTTTTAAAATCAAATCCGTGTTGAACTAACAAAATGCAAATACCCAAAATAATAAACTTATAATATGATTTGTGAATCAAATTGAAGAATTAATTAACATAAGCAAGTAAATATATTTTAAATATAAAACTTACTCATACCATAATTTAAATATTTACTCACAAGTTTAAATTTGCAATAATTAAATATTACTTACCAAAATTAACCATACAAGTTAAATATATTAAAATAGCTAGTCAATTTAATTGAGCAATTTCGTTCACCATAATTTTAAATACTTATTTGTACCATAATTTCATAATTTGAATATTTAAATGTTATGGTAGAAAAAATTGTCACTTCATTGTAAGGTTCATTTTTATACACACGTCAATTTGTAACCTCTTGCTACTTAAACAAAATCAGCAACAAAGGTACACTGATCATACACAATTGTATTTAACCATGATTTTTTTTATTAAAAAATGAAACCAAATTGTAAAGAGCAAAGGCTACTACATACCATAATGTCTACCAAAAGTTGGAGAAGACATGTGGATAAAACTTTAAACAAATAAGGACGTGTTTAAAAGAAAACATAAAATCGGAAGGGTAATCATAGGATGCTTATGGTTGTGATCTTAATTCATTCAAATATATATTCTACTAAGTGATTCGAATAGGCTTTGATACTAATTTTTGGATATTTTTGATAACCAAAACATGAACACCGAAGCATAAACTCTGGATCTTTAATCTCGAATCTACTTAAAAGAAAACTTAAACATAAAATAATGATTACATACCTTATTTCATTATGATCTTCGGATCTAAGAATTAAGGTTGGGTTCTCCAGTTGATCTCAAGACCACCTCTAAGAACCCTCAGCAATGAGACTCACAAATTTGTTTAGGTAATTGCGTGTGTGTTGAGTTACTCCTCATCACATGTATTTATAGATGGATATAAACACTAATGTGAAAGATGGAAGGGATCTTGAGGATCTTGAGTCAAACCGGAAACTCAACCCACAAGATAAGTAAATATTCTATAAATCGGTCCATCAACAATTTTTATTCTTACCATAATAACTGGATTTAATGATAACATTATATATATATATATATATATATATATATATATATATATATATATATATATATATATATATATGATGCGATCTCATAATTATCTAACACGAACAACTACTACACCACCACTCCGTTTTCGTCACTTTCTCATCATCGTGTAGTATGTAAAATCATCTAATATCCCCTGCTAATTATCGGTCTAAATAGAAAAATGAATGGCCCTGATTCATGTTTTATTTTGACATTACTATCTAAATTCTATGTTTGATTTCCCCGAATTGATTTGAGTTTCATTTTCGTTTTAGAATCCGAACAACTACAAGACGTTAAAAGCAACCGTGAAATCGTAGGATCGATCTTCATATGCACCATGTATGAAAAAGCTCAAATTCTTGATATTTTATATGTTATTTTTGTATTTTATATATGATCTTTATTCAAGAACCTGTACTTATGTGTCCAATTTATAGATGTAAAGAAACTGTTTGATAAAATGTCTGAAAGAGAATGTAAAAAAAAAAAAATAGAGTTTCTGCTGGAAGAGATGCTATCAAATAGTGATGATTTGATCATCATTTCTCTTCTTTTTTTACCTGAAGTTCTAAAAACCTGACCATTTTTGTTTTGAGATAATTTAACATTTTGAACACTTCTTCAACATAACATGATTGGATTGAAATTCATTTGTGTGAAATTTGGTGTAAGGATTTAAATATGTGTTTTTAGTGACTCTTTTTAAGAGAGAAAATCGAATCTTAGATCATTATTTTGCTATTCTAGAGCCTCTAAAAGATCTTGCTCAAACTTGTGGATAGACCTACAGGAAGTCACAATCCTTAAAAAACTGGTTTATTATTAACAATTTGTTGTCAACATATAAAAATAGTTTTTATTGTACATTAAATCTTTTATGTATGCATCATGTGTTGTTTTGAAAATGACATGTTTTAGTACGATATTTGCCAAAATGGACTATTTGACAAAATGAACTACACCGAGACATACTAACCCACCCATCCTACCCCCACAAAAAAACATTATGTCCGTGTGAGATGTGTCCGTCATGTGTTATTTCAAAATAACTAATCGTCACAAGAAACTAATTTTGAAATAAATTATTTACACCATTCGCTTGGCACGGGTAAACGGTCAGTATATATACATATATATATATATATATATATATATATATATATATGTATATATATATATATATATATATATATATATATATATATATATATATATATAAGAGTAGGATCAAATGAGAACACCTAAAAGGTTGAGAACGCGAGAACGGATCTCATCCATCTATTATCTTAGATCTAAGGCTATAATTAATTAAAAGTTTTGTTATTATTAAAATGTTTAAATTCAATTAATTTGAATTAAAAATAAGAAAAGGGTATCATGGTAAATAATCATTCCCTTATTTTAAACAACTCTTAAAATCACTCGTTCTCTCCCCTACGGTTTTCTCTCATCTATTCGACCGCTTCCCACTGCTCCTTTTACATTGATTTCGGAATAAGCCCACTCTGTTCCACCATCGTCTCCACCGCTTTCTCCATCTTTTGTACCATTCTCCTCTCTGCTTAGTAACATCATCTCTATCCCCTAGATCCGAGCCCTAATTACTGAAACGACAATGATAGAAGATCAAAAGGATCTCAATTCCTCACTCCTCCGTTGTCTTTGGAACTGTGACAACCCTTGACAATCACGGGTTCTACGATCAAAATTAAGAGAGATTATAGGTCAATAGATCACACAAAGGTATATCTGTCTCCGATTACTCAAAACCTTGATGCGAATACAGTTGTTTTTTTGTTCAATTTAGTTGATTTCAGCGAATGTTAACAATGCCTGCCATCAAGAAGGATCTCAAGTCCTTACTCCTCCGCCGCCTTAGCCACTGTGACAACCCTAGACAATCACGGGTTTTGCGATCAAAATCAAGAGAGATTATAGGTCAATAGATCACACAAAGGTATATTTGTCTCCGATTACTCAAAACCTTGATGCGAACACAGTTGTTTTTTTTGTTCAATTTAGTTGATTTCAGTGAATGTTAACAATGGATGCCAGACTGAAGCTGTAATCTGTATCGCTGAGATTCGAAGGAAACCCTATAGTTTTCGCCTTCCGTTTTTTTTCTTTATTCGGATGTTTCATTAGGGTTTCATTGGGTTCAAATTTTAACGATGGCAACCTCTTTGAAATCAATCCATCCTGTTTGGCTTCAATTTTGTGTTCATTCTCCAATTGGGATCTTGTATGAAGATGAAACTTGGAAGACCTCTTTGAAATCAATCCATCCTGTTTGGCTGCTTGTTTAAATATTTAGTTGCAATTGGTGTCATGAGCAGTTCTTCTTGCTAATCTGATAACTGTTGGACCCGATGTACTTTTCTTTTGCATTCAGTAAGTTGTTACAAGTCACAAACCCTTTATGTTTCAGTTGTAATCTTATATGAATACAATGTCAAATGTCTCATTTGCAGTTAATCATCAATGAATACTCCATGAGGCTGGTTCGAGAGGAGTAAGGAAAGCAGCCACGACAATGCAGGTGAGGGGAAAAAGCCAAGAGGCGGTTGCCTCTTTTGATTTCACCGGAAACACAACCCCATTCTGGTGGTTATTCTTGGCACGGAACGATGAATAAGAAATAATAATTTTTACACTATTTTTATTTTGTATTTATTTATGAATGGAGTGTATTCATTTGTGAATATCAGTGTATTTATGTGTGAATGACTATTTAATTATACATACTTGTTTCTTTAACATTTTTGCAGATCCAATGAATAAACATGCATATAGTGGGAGGTGGAAGATTTACCAAATAAAACACCGACACCAATAGATTTCAGAAGGAGCGCAAAGATGTTTTATTCATTTATGATTGTAATTGTAGTACTAGTTTCCGTATCAAAAAAATATATATTGTAACTTATTCATTTACTATTATAATTATATTCTTATATGAATAGAAATGTATTTTATTTATTTATTTATATATGAGTATCATTTTAGTTGATTTTATAATCTTTTTTTTTCGGGTTTTATTCATTTATGATTTTACAAGTGTATTCATAAATACATCTAAGTTAATTCATTTATAATTTACAATTTTATTCATTTTAAAATGAAATGTATAAATCATTATTTATGAAGATATTTTTTTTTAAAATAAATGAGGTTAACCGATAAATTATTCATTCTCTTGGTATTTGATTGCTAAAAATGAAACATAAAAATGAAAAATGAAATGAAAAAAAAAACGTTTTTTAGATAGAAATTAAATCATGATTTTTTTAATTATTGGTTTATTAAAAAAATAGGATCTAAAAAATGAGATATTTTGGGTAATTGTCATCATAATCACTATAATTTAGGAAATCATAATTTAATTAGATGGTAAAATTCCATTTATGCCCTCTAAAAATGATTGGTCTACAACTGTTCTCGCGTTCTCAACCTTTTAGGTGTTCTCATTTGATCCTCTCCCTATATATATATATATATATATATATATATATATATATATATATATATATATATATATATATATATATATATATATATAAAGGTTCAAATGAGAACCAAAAAAGATTAAGATCCTAAGAACCAACTAATTAATGGAAATTTTTGTCAAAACACGGAATGACATAAGCTGTAATTAAGAACCAACTCCTCTTCCCCTGTCACAACCTCCAATCACCTGCGAAAACACCTACATTCTTCGTCGGAACTTCAGATCTCGAATCGTCTTTCCGTCACCGCTGAAGACGCTAACAACCACCAGCAACGTCGACCTCCTCTGATGTTGAACCACCACCTCAACGTCTCAGAGCAGTGCATTTTTGTGCTTCGTGCTCATGATTCTAGGTTTGCGTTCTTCAGATCTGGTTTTCTCTTCTTCTTGTCTAGATCTGGAACTAATTTCTTCTGATCGGGTTTCGTCTTCTTCTTTTCTAGATCTAGATCTACGAAATTTGTTTGTTGTTTTCATCTCTAGATCTAGATCTATATGATCTTTGGTGAACAACCACATCTTTCTGTCGCGTGTGGTGGCATGTTGACAGATTCGTGATTTTGACGACTTTTTTGGCGCTTCTTGTTCAGATCTGGTTAAATATGAGATTCTGATGGTTTTTTCTTGTTTCTCATGGTGTTCATAGTTTAGATATGTCCAGATCTGGTTAGATCTAAGTGAATCTGAGTTTTAATAACTATAATCTCTTGTCACTAGTGTTAGTTTTGTGGTTTCGATCTGTCGATGGTGATTCCTTACGGGACTGACAAGCTTCACGTGTTTTTTGTTCCAGATCTGACGGATATTACAGGTAAAATCATTTTATTTCTTTTGTGTACATGCTTTTAGTATTTTCATTCATTTCTGTTCTTCCAGAGCTTGTCAAAATGAGTTTTTTGTTTTTATTTTGAGCAAATTCTTCCCCGATCAAGCTCTAATGTGTTGGTTTACTTCATATCTTAGTTAATGTGTTTTAGATCTCTATTAGATATGATAGTTTACTCTTAATTTGTCTAGTTTTTTGTAGAGGTCTTAAAGTTTTAAGTTGTGATCTGATGTGTTTGTCCATTTTCAGGTTAGCTCTGGTGTGTATGGTGTTTACAAAAGGAAGTTCTGAAAAAAAGATGTAGACAAGGTGTTTGATGAAATGCCTCAATGAAATTTGGTAAGTTATTACGCTGTGAATTTAGTTGTGAATGCATATTTTTTGTATATTAAACTATGAAGTTTGTGTATTTAGCTGTGATATTTGTGTTTAAAATTGTGAATTAAATGCATTAAGTTGTGATTTTGTTGTTTAAACTGTAAATTGACTATATTAAGCTGTGAGCTTTGTATATTTAACTAGGAATTAATTGTATTAAACTGTGAATTGATTGTATTAAATTTTTAAGTTGATAATATGCTTTTGAATACATACTTTTTTTTGTATTAAACAATGATTTTTCTATATTTAACTATGAATTAAAAGTTTTCAGTTAATAATATGCTTTTCTATTGGCATTTGTTGTGGATCTCTATGATATAATTCTTTTTTCTTTTTTTCTGTTAATGTGTGAATTTGATGTTTTGATCTCTCATTTTTCGTATAATTTTGGCAATCTTAGTTTTAACTGCTATTAGGTTGTGAATGTATAATTTCTTTTGAATTAAACTTTAAATTTATTATACTAGTTTGTGAATTTTCTATATTAAATTGTGTATTAATTGTAATAAGTGTTTTAAGTTGATAATATGGATGTGAACACTACTTTTTGAGTATTAAAATGTGAATTTAGTGTACTAAGCTGTCATTTTTGTGTTTTAAACTGTGAATTGATTGCATTAAGCATTGAATTTTCTTTTTAAACTACGAATTAACTGTATTAAGTTGTGAATTTCCTGTTTGAACTGTAAATTGACTAGATTAAGTTGTGAATTATGTGTATAAAACTATGAAGTTACTTGTATTAAGCTATGAATTTTGTGCATAAACTTTGAATTGACTATATAAAGAGTGTTAAGTTAAAAATATGGTTGTGGATGCATACTTTTTGTATATTAAACTTTGAATTTTGTGTATTAAACTATGATTTTTATGTTTTAAACTGTGAATTGACTGCATTAAACTGTGTATTTTCTTCTTAAACTATGAATTGATTATATTAAGATGTGAATTTTGTGTATTAAATTATGAGTTGATTGTATTAAGCTGTGAATGAATTGACATTAAGCTGTTATTATTTTATAATTTTTTTGTTTGCTTTTGAAATAATGTAAATTTTATTCACGGCTTAATATATTAAATTCACAATTTTAAAATATGAATGGTTTATGTATAAATTTTTTTGTTAATTTTTTTTCTGAATATATTTATTTTTTGTGAGATATAAGTATGTAAGAATACATTAGTTTTAATAATAATTTTGCATTTAATTCAAAATGAGTGAAATAAATGGTTTTATTAGACTGTAAATGTAGTAGATATGTTATTAATGCATTATTTTGTTTACAAATAAGTTTGTGAATTATTATAAAATGGTTTGTATTAAGTTGTGAATTAAACTATCAATGTACTGTATAAACATGTAATTTATATAAGTTTTGTGTTCAAATATGAGAACATATAAGAATGAAAATATTATACTGCAAAAATTACAATTTTGCCATTTTTGTATCAAAAAGATAAAAAAAAAAAGATTTTCACATGTTCAATAAGAATATCATGTAAATATTTACTAACTAATGGGGGTTCTTAGGGTTCTTAATCTTTTATGGTTCTCATTTGAACCACTCCCTATATATATATATATATATATATATATATATATATATATATATATATATATATATATATATATATAGGGTTAGGTTATTTTGTCTCTAGTAACTATTGTGTGCCAGAATGCACAAATCTGGACCATCGGATGGAATATAATCAAAGGTAATGATCTCAGGGTCTATGATAGTAGAATAGGATAACATATACCATATAATCACACAAATTTCAGCATAAGGGCATTTTAGTCAATTAACCTATATTAAAAAAGAAAATTTTCGGATTGTTAGGGATAATTAATTCCTTTATTTTTAAAAATCTGAATATTTTAAATTAATTCAAAATTAGAAATTCGATTTTATTCTATCAGAATGGTAGAATGTTAACCATAAACTAATAAATATATTCGTCGATTATATTCTGTCAGAATGACAGAATGCCAACCATAAACTAGTAAATACATTCTAAAAAGAATACACAAAATCAATTCTTGAACTAATAATATCCAAATAATTACATTGTATGATTATGATTCATTGAATAAATAACAACATTCTGATAGAAAAAAGAAAAAAAACATCACAATCTAACAAAAACACTAATCTATTCTAATAGAATATTACTTTTTTAGCAACACTTTATACATTGTAGCATAACACATTCTGGTATAATACACTCTCGTTCTCTATGTTTTCTTCCTTCTCCACATCAATTTTAGCGTCTTCAAAATCTAAATCCACAAAGAAAACATAATCAAGTTTCAAGCCATTCCTATCACAAAGGCAACAAAAACATCAAAGTCCAACAATAAACACTAATTCATTCTAAAGGAATGCAAACATTCTGAAAGAATGAATTTATATAAATAAATTCTGACAGAATACACACAAATCCATTCACACCTCATACTCAACTTTCACATCATAGTAGACTAATTTCTTCTAAAAAACAACACAAATTGGGTTTTTTTATACATTGCAAGAGAGAAAAAGTAAAAAAAAAAAAAAACAAACAAACAAACACTAATGGTATCCTACTGAGAATTAGTCAATTACCAGGAATTTGGCTTGAAACATCTCTTATGCATTCTATCGAACACCTTCTGTACATTATCAAATGCTTCTGTGTAAAAGGAAAACCACCAACAAACAACCACCTAAGTGTGACCTGATGTGGAATAAAGAAAAGAAACAATAAAAAACAATCAAATTTATTGAAAATCTAAGTGATTTGAAGTCATGAAGAAAAAATAAAATTGTTTAAAAAAATTATAGAACCTGTAAACTGGAGAGGAGGCGTTGTTGGAGAGGAAATCAAAATCGAACTCACAAATGTAGAAATCAAAATCTGACTCACAAATGAACCTAAGCCTATTGGATTCGAAGACCAATCGAAATCACCCTCCTCCACCACAATTATGATGTTTGACAAAGGGCTTTCAACCACCGATACCATTGCCAACACCAATTGAGACTTTCCTACACCACCAACAAAAAGAAAACAAGATAATACATGTACATACACAAATAGGCAGATACACCAGCAAAGTGACTAAGGGAGGATAAACAAACCTGTGCATCATGCCATAAATTGAAGGTGCGAAAGTAGAGTGCTTTAGAGTTACACTTCGACTTACTTACTGCGATCGAAGAAAACAAAATCGAGTGAAAATAAAGTTCATGAAAGAAATCTATTCTTACTTCTCAGTTCGATATCTATTGGTCATGGCCAAGGGAACAGTACGTGATGCTGATGATCAGAGAATACCGATGAGGGGGTGGGGTTGTTAAGGTGCTGGGCGGCGGCTGGAGGAAGACCGATGATGAAGAGAGTCAATTGTTTTTTTATTATGATTGAAGGGTTTAGTGGGGTAGGGTTTTAATAGGTAAATAAAACCATCAATTCTTAATTTTGGTTATTAATTAATGCACATGTGTAATATTACTAATGTACCCTTATTAATTTAATTAATGATTAAATTATTCCTAAATTCTCATCGGTGCATACATGCACACAATACTTGCTAGAAACATTTGAACCTAGCTCTCTCTCTCTCTCTCTCTCTCTCTCTCTATATATATATATATATATATATATATATATATATATATATATATATATATATATATATATATATATATATATATATATATATATAAGAAAAATGGTGTGACGCAACGACGTCGTAAGTCTGCTTCAATACGTTTATTTGCTAGAATTGGACAAGCAGTCCTTGAAAGGCTTTATCGCAATAAGGTGTATGAGTTAAAATGGATTCGAGGAACATGAAATGCATGGTGTAATAAATGTAACTATAAAACTTTGTTAATATATAATAATGTAATTATTAAATAAACGAAATAAAAACCTTTTTATTTAATACATTAGTTTGACATCATCATTTATTTATTTAACCCATTTTTAGCTAAGCACAGTGATATGTACATTTAAAAGTTAAAGGCACAAAATCAAGGTGATATGGATATAGAGATATTCCAACAAAAGTGTAGCTAAAAAGGTTCTTTAGTTGCATGTACGGAGTTGGATGTATTCTCAACCTTTTTCACTTCACGATTCAGATATTTCCCTGAGTTTGAATTATAAAAATTCCCAAAATATTCAATTGTGACCGTAGTTACATTAAATTTCCCAATTCAAATATGTTTCTCTTTTTTTTTTCAACACCTCTCAAATATGTTTCTTTAAGATTCCATTATTTTGCAAAGAGGAAACCTTATAAAAAAAAACATATTGTTCTTGAAAGGCAGAGAATCAAGAAAACATAAACCGAAGATCAAAATCATATAACAAAAGCTTAAACCTGGGTGGGCGATGTTATTGTCAATTTCAAGTTCAAAGGACAAAGTTGTGAGGCATTGTGGGGCGTCGTGTGATGCTCTACTTGCGGTTTGTGAACTAATATATATTTTCTAATTAAGGTAATAAGACTAAACTAAAGTATAGGTGTGGGACTAGATAGATAGAGATCTTGTGATCCTAAGGTTGGTACTACGATCTAGAACAATTTGAATGAAAGCTTATTTATTACTTATTGTTCTTCTATTTTTTTTGAACGGCAGAAATATCAATAACCAAAACTAGCAAGAAGCTAGAAGAACAAAACAAGGAAACAAATTACACAATAGCCATCCAAGTAAACGACCCATTATATCTACATTGACACCAAGAGAACGCTTGTGTGACAATATATGTTGAAAATATTGTATTTTTAATGTTCAATTTCATTATTTATTTCTTTATTTCTTTATTTTGTTATGGATCTTGACATGAGGGTATATCTTGTATATCATAAATTCTTTGATTAAGCCTGTTTTGTTAAATATGTTGGTCAAAGGGTTAGTCGTGTTATTATGACATAATTTTGGATTGTGACTCTCTTTTTGGTAAATTGTAGGTGGAATAAACTGTAGGTGGAAGACACGCAAATCTTTACCCAATCCATGGGTCTACTTGAATTCGTTGACCCGAAGTATAAATATAGTTCATGGAGCTATGATGATCATTTTTTAACACACACACAAGTTTCAACTCTCTCTCTTTTCTCTCGTTTACGATATACAGAGTTAGGGTTAGGGTTATACTCTCTTCTTATTTTTCATTGTTATTGATTGATCATGTATGATCGGTTCAATTTAGGTTGAGTGTTATATCTGAGAGTTTTTGTAGTGAGGTTTCAGTGTAAGTGCATGAAAACCTTCTGGTTCTTTGTCCTTAAGTATCGTTGATGGTGTGCATATTGTGTTTTTAGAGTTTTTGACATGGTATCAGAGCTTCACAGCTCAAATCTTAAGCTATCTGACGATTGACGGTGTTTCGATGTCGACAGTTGAAAGGTATCTTCGTATCTTCTTTTGTTTCTTTGTTTCCCTGTAGATCTTCACTCAATCTGTTTAGATCGAAAGAATTATGTTGGTAATATTTTGATTCCTTCTATTTGAGTGAAAATCTAGAGTTTTCGCTTCGATTTAGGGTTTCTACTCCTAAATCGAAACGTTGTTTTCCCTTTTCTTTAACATTCTAGTATTACGAGTGCTTTTTTTATCTTGTAGATCATCTTGCTTGTTATCTGTGGTGGTGGTTTATTGCGTGTGGATCTACTCTTTATCGATCAATCTCTATATTTGAAATAACTCTCGAGAGGTGGGATTTCATCAACGATAAACTCTTAATAGAGAACGGATTTAGAGAGTCGATCTCTCGTCGTCTCTGTTATCTTTTTTTGTGAGGGTTTCTTGTTCCTTTCTCTCTTATTTTTTATATAACTGTTATGGGAGATCCTAGTTGTCTTGAGTACACCGGTTACTTTGTTCTTAATATTGTTCTGTTGTTTGGTGTTTTCCTTGACTATGTGTTGATTGACTTGGGTCCCAACAAACCATAGTAACCATTTGGTCTTGAAGTCAGCACAGTTGTCTGTTTTTATTTCTTGTTTGATTGTTCATCATGACTGGAAAACTCCTGGTGGTAGTGGTAAAGACCTTCCTGTTGATTTTGATTATCCTTAGTTAATACATTCTTCTAATAATGTTGTTACTTCTATTATAACCTTAAATTTAACTAGAAATGAAAACTATAGACTATGGCGTAGTGATATGATAAGAGGTTTTAGGGCTCGTAACAAGTTACGATTTGTATATGGTACTTTTAAATTAGATAAATTTAAGGCTTTCAAGGCTTCTAAATGGGAACGGGTAAATGTATTTGTTTGTTATTGGATTCTTGGGTTGATATCTGAGTCTATATATTCTAGTTATGTCTACTCTGAAAAGGCTGAAGATATCTGGACTGCCTTGTATGATACTTATAACAAGTTTGATGGTTCAGTTATCTTCAATGTTTATCAACAGATTAACTCTTTAAAACAAAATGAATCTTCTCTTTTTGACTATTTCAATATTCTTAAGTCTCTTTGGAAAGAATTTGATGGGCTAACTAGTTTAAGTGCATGTGACTGTGAAGCTGCAACTAAACTAAGTGATCATTCTAAACTCATGAAGTTAATGCAGTTTCTTAGTGGTCTTGATGATACCTACAGTCAAGTCAAAATTTCATATTCTGTTAATAAGTTCTCTTCCAAATGTTAAAGTTGTTTTTTCCATTTTGTCTAGAGAGGAATATCTTCAGAAGAATGGGTCTTTGTCTTCTGGTAATAATTCCAAAGTTTAGGTTTCTGCCTTTAATAGAAGGGATAATGATTTTAAAAGGAATTAGAATCAAGGTAGGTCTAGAAATCAGGACTTACATTGCAAACACTGTTGTCTTAAGGGTCATTTAACTGAAATATGTTATAAACTAATAGGTTATCCTAAAGATTTCAAAACTAGAAACAGTGGAAATAGTCTGAATAATCAGATGAAGCCTGTTTCTATAAATCCTCTTATGTAGCTTCTAGCAGTCCGTCTTCGATCTCATATGACTATGTTGCTGGAAGTGATGATCAATATCTTACCAGTGAAACCCCTACTACTGATGATGTTGTTGTTACTGCTAATATGGCAGGTAATCCTTTGTTTCGTTGTTCTGACTATCTTTTTTGTTCTAGTACTCCTCAGATTTGGATTGTTAATTGAAGAGCTAATCAACATATGATTGCTTCTGAATCTCAGGTCAGTGATATTTTGGATGTATCTAAACTCAACCTTTCTTGTGAAACATCCAAATTGATCCTCTGCGATGATTAATAAAATTGGAAAACTTAAGTTGTCATCTAATCTTACCTTATTTGATGTATTTGTTGTTCATGATTTTAATGTTAATCTTCTATCTGTTCATAAGCTTTGTAAAGACAATGAATTTTTTTCTAAGCACAACTGTAAAATTCAGGATTTACTGTTAAAAGAGATGGTGGAGAATGGTTAAGAGTCTGTGGGTTTATATTACCTTGACTATTTACCCTCAGGTATTTCTTCTAATATACCTGGTCCTAAATGTTGTGTTTCTAAACTTATATGGCATAGTCATCTTGGTCATCCTGATGATCAAGTTTTGGGTTCCTTAAAGGAGAAACTAAACTTAAGTAATGAGTCTTTGCCTCCTTGTGATGTCTGTCATAAGGCTAAGCAATCTAGAGAGTCTTTTTCCTGTTAGTCAACAAAACATTGTTTGTCTTGGTGACTTAATTCATTTAGACCTTTGGGGACCCTATAGAGTTGTTACTTGTGAAGGCTTTAAGTATTTTATGAATATAGTGGATGACTACACAAGGGCTACTTGGGTTTTTCTCATAAGATATAAAGAAGAAGTTTTTGAGTGTTTTGTTTCTTTCTCAAAATTTTTGCTTAATCAATTTGATTCAAAAATAAAAATTATTCGTTCAGATAATGGTACTGAATTTGTTAATATTTGTATGAAGTATTTTTGTACTGATAATGGTACATTATATCAGACTTCATGTGCTTATACTCCACAACAAAATGGAGTTGTTGAGAGAAAGCACAGGCACATTCTGAATGTTGCGAGGTCCTTGATTTTTCAATCTGGGATTCCTATTAAATTTTGAGGGGATATTGTTCTTACCTCTGTTTTTTGATAAATCGTATGCCTACTTAAGTTTTAAATGGAAAATCACCTTATGAACTTGTTTTTAAATGAATTCCTTCTTTTGAACATCTTAGAGTTTTTGGCTGCCTTTGTTTTGTTGTTAGACTTAATGTTAGTGATAAATTCTTTGAACGTGCTGATAAATATGTTTTGCTTGGATATTCTGCTAATAAAAAGGCATACAACCTTTTTAGTGGATATTCTGTTGATAAAATGACATACAAGCTTTTTAGTCTTGACACTAATTCATCTTTTATTTCCAAGGATGTAAAATTTTACGAATGTCTTTTTCCTTATAAATTGAGTTCAACATCTGTTGACTTGTCCCTTAAGAGTGGTGGTCCTTGTGATCCTTTTTCCTATGATGATATTAATGTTGATGAATACAATAATGATTCTATTAACTTGGATGATTTAAGAATTGAAACCCAGTGTGATGGTGACGATGCAGCCACCAACCTGGATGTAACATCCATAAAATTTTAGTAAAATTTAAACTTTTCAAAACAACCCTTTCTCTATAAAAGAGTTTACAAAATCCATTATTTTCAAAACATTATTTAAAAATCAGAATCTCTTCCAACATAGTTTTCAAAACAATCACATTATCAGAGTTTTCCAAAAATCATAAGTCCAAAACGTGAGGATGTGTAGGATCACGCCTTCACCCAACTAGATCCACTGAAGTACCTGAAACCATAAACCAAAAATGTAAGGGCAAAGCTTATTGAGTTTCCCCAAGGTACCACCACAAAAAACAACAGGCAACAACATGCATACATGAGCCTTCATCCTAACTGGACCACCTCGTAGGGCCTTCAGCCTATTTGGACCGCTCCCGAGCCTTCGGCTTGACTGGACCGCCTCGCAGGGCCTTCAGTCTATCCAGACTGCCCTAGGTCTGTTGGCCTTCATCACAAAGTAGGACCGCCTCAAGCCAACTAAACACACATATGCCGACATGTACATAACAATCAATCATATAACCAGTCAATCAGACAAACAAACAGATCTTACAGATCACTAAGCATAACATCATCTTATCTACCAGGATATTGATCTAACAAATCATAACAACATAGCAACAGCCTATCTACCAGGATACCGATCTAATAGATCATAACAATACAATAGTGTGACAACCCGAAATTTTGATCTTGTACAACATTTCAACTCAATCAAAGTAGATTTATTTATGCTATCTTTTAGCACTGCTTAGGGTCTGTATGACTGTTCTAAGCCTAGTACATCCAACGAAAGAGTGTTAGGAAGTGTCTGCTGAAGTACAAAACCATCAATCAAGCCATAAAATCCTTCATGAGGAGTTTACGGCCAAGACACATGAGGTTACGGCCGTAAACTCATGGTGGTTGTAAACTCTTGGCTTATGTGTGTTATTCCTTCACTTTTCCCTCATTCTGCACCATTTCAAGTCAAGAACCCAATTTCTCTCTCAAGTATCATAAGGATCTTCATTTTATTCTTCAAAAATGTAAGTGTTTCATCCCTTGATTAGTTGATACATCTTCTTATCTAGCATCACCCTTTGATTTCATCCATTAACTTCATCTTTCGGGTTTAATCTTCAAGAACACACACTAGTGTTTTGGGCCGAAATCAACCCTTTTAGCTTCTATATCGTAAGTATCACTTCCCTATACTTTTTATCTAGTTGAAACACGTTATTTGCACCTTGAAAACATCCGTTTCCCAATATCAATAGGAGTTTACGGCCAAGAGCATCTCACTTTGCCGTAAACCCTTGTTTAGGGTGCAATTGTGGTCATAACTCTTCCTAAGGCTTGGATTTGAGTCTTGCACACTTCCTTGTTTTTTGTAAGACCTTAAAACACCATTCGGCCCAAATCATCATGAGTTTACGGCCATAAAATCATGAGGCCGTAATCCCTATGGCCGTGAACTCCTAAGGCCGTGAACTCGTTGGCCGTAAACACCATTGTGTGGCCATATACCCCTTAGATGTAACCCTTTGTACTTTTAACACTTCAATCTAAGTGTTTCCTAAATCCTAGGGTGTGTTTACTTTCATGATTAGTTGTATAAACACTAATTATATACATATATGTGTCATCATATGCTTATTAGGATCCGTTGTGCTCAAGTCTTCACTTGACACTTAGCATCCTACAAACCGATCTTTCATTCGTGTCACTCACTGCAGGTGAGTTCATACCCCTTAACTTATCTTTTAAATGATTTTAAATGCTTTTATGGGGAGGGGGATACAAGTTGAAACATCATAGTTATTATATCAATCACATTTGATTAATAACTATCAAACAGACAGATTTCTTATATTTCAAAATGGTGATATCAAACAAACAGCTTCAAATCGTTTTATAAACTCTTTTACATATTAAATTCTTTACTTAAACTATTTCAAACTTATATTTTGTCAAATCATGTCTATATAGATGTAGTTATATAAGTAGGATTGAAAAGACCTAGGACTGATAACTCGCCTTATTTCCTGTTCCTTGTTTGGTTGTGGACTTAAGGTATCGGTTGTTTGTCCAAAGGTCGTTTGAATCTCAGTTATATATTATGTGTATGTATATAGATATTAAAGTTCTTCATTCAATTCAATACCTTTGGGTAGCAAAGGTGTGAAAACATGTTCATTTATACAAACAATATTACTAGTAAACTATAATAGGTATAGTTTAGAAAGTCACTACTTACTATTACTAGAACAAAGAAACATACAAGAGTCGGTTCATTCATGAGTCAATACAAACATACTATTATGAGAAACATAAAGAACATATTATGATGAGAAACAAAGAGAACATACAATACACTAGTACTGATAGAACATGCAATACACTAGAACATAGAGAACATACAATACACTAGTACAGAGAGAACATACAATACACTAGAACATACTATACAAACACTAGAACACTATAACGTAAATGTGAGCCACTACTTCATGGCATGGCAATCTACTGTTGTATCACATTTTGCAACCAGAGTCTCCTGGAGGGAGAGCGTGAATTATTGTATAGATCTATACGGGATTGACTATCCTACACCTTGCTGCTAGCTACAGTGGGAGCTGCAAGTCTACGGGTGACTAATGTCATACCATTTCGATGCCTTACAACGTCGTGTTATACTAGTCGATCAAGTATGGTTACAATCATATCACATTTTACCTTAATTAACAAACTGGTGTAAGGTAGTTAGTACATTGGTAGTTACTTACATACAATACTACTGTACACTATTATTTTCCCATTGCATTCACATTGTGATCTTCTCACATAAACGGTAATGTAAACTATCTTTTGGTAATGATAGTCATACTTTGGAAAGATACAAACTTTTACAAACAACACAACACACATAACATTTGGGCCTTCGTAGAAGGCTACTTTTTAGTAGAAAATATAGGATTTTCTAGGTGATTCACACATTTACTACAGACACTTACAAACCTTTACATCAAACATTTACAAACACTTTCAAACAAGCAATGTCACTAAAATACTTATGAACCCAACAGCTTTAATGCTGATATACTCTTTTAAAAAGAACTTGTATTCTCAGGTCACCAGTAGATAGGTACTGATGACCAGGTTTTGAGAAAACGAAGCCTTCAAGACTCATCTTTTATTTTGATTCATATTTTTGTTGTCTTATAAACTATACACAGAACACAATTGAATTAAAATTATATTATTAATGCAATGGATGATGTTGTTGCTTGTTTACTATTATGCATTGTTGTGATACTGTACATGACGTCCTCCGCCCCGGAACGTTTCCACCGTTCAGGTTTTGGGGTGTGACAGATTGGTATCAGAGCTCTGTTTATAGTAAATTGAGTATATCAACCCATAAAATATATACAAACTATAAACACAACGAGATTAAAATACTCTGACCAAGAGTTTATACTTTTAAATAATAAAATATTTAACTAAGTATACATACATGTATTCATACTAAAATCAGTGTCACTAGGACATAACAAAAGTATTGCAGTTGTTAGACAACACAAGTAGGCTTGGGGACATATAATCCGAAGGATTAACTCCGAGCCAAAAGTCAATAATCTATCCCTAGTGGCTCAAATCCCTAATGCTAACCCTCGTCCAGCATTTCAAGGTCCTACACCTCTATGTGCAACAAACTTGAACAGATGGAGTCATGAACATGGTCAAACCTTACCTTACAACGGTGATTGAATCTTCTATAACTTGAGTGAAGGAGGCTCAGCGGACAGATTCTTGCCTATTCTGGTCCACAGGATTGCTCGAAATGATGATCAGGGTAGAGTGGCCATCAACCGAATCATCGAAGTTGTTGCCGATGCAGGAGTCAATACCGTTCGCATTCTCCATCTGGAGTCTGCTTTTGAAAGAACTCAGAACTAGAATGCGTCCCTGCAGAGAGATCTTAATACAACCCAAGCTGAAGTCAGGGAAATTCGAGCTCGGCAGGCAACATATGAAAGACACATGAGGGATATGTAGCGTCGTCTGGTAGAATCAAGGACTCATTCTAGTGGTTCTCGTCGTAGATAGAGCCTACTCAACTTTCTCTTTCGGATGTAACTTAGGTCAAAGCTCTAGTTTTAGTTTCATGTCTATGATAAGACTTTGAACTTGTTAAGTCTTACTAGGTCTTAGTTCTGTTAAAATTTTACTATCCTGGTATGATGTAAGACCTACTTTTAGGTCATTTTTCCAAACTTGCTACATCTGTAATACAATTATTATTGACAGATATCTAATCTCATGGAAATTAATATCCAAATGCTTTCTTCTTTCTAGTACTAGATTCACATTTAATCATACTTTCAATTGTGTTGTTGGACTATGGAGAGTTAGTCCATGAGTCACTCTTGTCATTCTCTCTATTAAATTCTTATCAATATCTTCATCTTTGTGATCTTATAACTACAAAATGCCTCCACGTCGATCAGCGAGGCGCACTACTCCAATAACTCTGAATCAAATTTCACCTCCTCCTCCTCAATACAACCCAACGACTATCCAAGCTGCTATGAATGCGACTGTTATAGCAACTCTAGCACAATTCACCTCGACCGGTACCAGTGGGAGTGGAACTAATGTGCCTCCCACTATTGTCGAAGCCTAGTCCGCTCCAGAGAGTGCTCGTACAAGGACTTCACCAACTGCAAACCCAAGGCCTTCAATGGAACTGGCAAAATCATTGCCCTCTCGTAATGGCTTGAGAAGACGGAGTCGATCTTTGAGATCTGCTCCTATTCGGAAGGGAGCAAGGTAAAATTTGTCGCCTACACCTTCGTTGACCGAGCCCTGACATGGTGGAATAGCCATGTCAAGTCACTATCTCTTATAGTGGCGAATGCTATCGGCTGGGAAGCTCTGAAGGAGCTCATGATCAAAGAATACTGACCAAGGGGCGAAGTTCTGAAGCTGGAGCAGGAACTCTGGAGCCTAACCATGAAGGGCTCTGACATAGTCTCCTACACTGCCAGATTTAGCGATCTGGTAGCGCTATGTCTTCAAATGGTCCCTTCTGAAGCAAAGAAGGTGGAGAGGTATATATGGGGGCTGGTGCCTCCATTTCAGGAGAATGTACTAGCTTCAAACCCCGCTACCTTCGATAGTGCCAAGCGATTGGCACAACGGCTCATTGACTATGGGGTCTGTACCCCGTCAACAACAACAACTCTAGCCATCTCAGAAACCTCCAAAGCCACTGATAACAAGCGGAAATTCTGTGATGAAAACAAGAAGAATGCTTTGCAGAAAGCTGCCAAAAAGCAGCAAGTCGTGGCGGTTCATGCTGCGATAGCACCTACCGCTGCTGCGTCGGTGAAGCAGTACGAAGGGAGTTTGCCAAAGTGCAACAAATGCAACTTCCACCACACTGGACCCTGTCATGAAATGCAGTGCTCTAACTGCAACAGGAAGGGGCACACGACCCGTTTCTGCAAAGCTCCGACAAGGCCAATCAACCAAGTCCCCGGTGCTGGTGTGGGCAAGGCTTGCTACGGTTGTGGCGAGGTGGGCCACTACAAAAGGAACTGACCTAAGGTAGGGAATGTCGGTGGAGTGGGAAGGGTTTTGGCTATAGGCCACGAGGAAGCAGTTGCCGACCCCACAGTGGTCACTGGTACGTTTCTCCTTGATAACTCTTTTGCATGCATTTTGTTTGATAGTGGAACGGAGAGGAGTTTCGTGAACCAAAAATTTGCTCGCTTACTTAAGCAAAAACCACGAACACTTAAAGAACTGTTCACTGTAGAAATGGCTAACGAAAAGATTGAGAGCACTAGCAGTATATACATAGGATGTACTCTAACTCTAGATAGCCATTCATTTTCAATCGACCTCATGTCGGTCTCAATTAAAAGTTTCGACGTCATTATCAGCATGGATTGGTTGAGTCTGCGTCTTGCCGACATCATGTGTTACGAAAAGGTCGTCCGCCTTAATATGCCGTCTAGCAAAACTCTAGTTGTCTACGGTGACAAACCCAACACGAACCTTCGTATCATCTCGAGCATTCAAACCCAGAAGTATATGCGAAAGGAATGTCGCAAATTCCTTGCCCATGTTGTCGATGTGAGCCAAGAGACGAAAGACAAAGAATATTCCAGTGGTACGCTACTTTCCTGACATCTTTCAAGAAGAACTCCCAGGATTACCTCAGAAACGTCAAGTCGAGTTCAGAATCGACTTAGTTCCAGGGGATACCCCAGTAGCCAAATCGCGCTATCATCTAGCACCAGCTAAGATGCAGGAACTATCCGGTCAACTTAACGAACAACTCAACAAGGGCTTTATTATACCAAGCTTCTCACCCTGGGGAGCACCAGTCTTGTTCGTCAAGAAGAAAGACGGATCGTTTCGAACGTGCATCAAGTATAGAGAACAAAACAAGCTTACCGTTAAAAATCGTTACCCTCTACCTCGCATAGACGATTTTTTTGACCAACTACAAGGGGAGAATTACTTTTCAAAGATAGATCTGAGATCCGGGTATCACCAATTACGAGTGTTAGAGGAAGATCTTTCGAAGACAACCTTCCGAACTCGTTATGGACACTACGAGTTTGTTGTGATGCCATTCGGATTGACTAATGCGCCCGGAGTATTCATGGACTTAATGAATAGGGTATGCCATCCTTACTTGGATCAGTTTGTCATTGTATTCATTGATGACATACTTATCTACTCTCATAGTAAGGAGGAGCATAGTCAACATCTGTGCCATATCTTGGAAACATTACGATAAGAGAAATTCTACGCGAAGTTCTCTAAATGCGAGTTTTGGATTCGAAGAGTCGAATTCATGGGCACGTTGTTAGTGAAGAGGGAATTCATGTGGACCCTTCCAAAATAAAGGCCATTGAGAACTGATTAGCACCGAAGACGCCTACAGAAATTCGCCAATTTCTAGGCCTCGCTGGCTACTATCATAGGTTAATTCAGAACTTCTCACAGATTGCAAAACTGCTTACAACATTGACCCAGATGGGCGTGGCCTTTGACTGGGAAGAGAAACAAGATAAAGCGTTCCAAACGCTAAAACGAGCCTTATGCACCACACCGATACTATCCCTCCCCGAACGGGATAGAAGACTTCGTGGTCTATTGCGATGCATCCAATCAAGGGCTCAGCTGTGTTCTGATGCAACGAGGTAAGGTCATCGCCTATGCCTCAAGGCAGCTAAAGACACACGAGGTCAACTACACCACACACGATTTTGAGTTAGGAGTAGTAGTGTTTGCTCTGAATATCTAGAGACACTACTTGTATGGTACGAAAGCACTATCTTCACAGACCATAAGAGCCTACAACATATATTCGACCAGAAGGAGCTTAATATGAGATAACGACGGTGGGTTGAGCTACTCAGTGACTATGAATGCAAAATTCGTTATCATCCGGGTAAAACCAACATAGTAGCTGATGCCCTAAGTCAGAAAGAATACTCTGGTCGTAGAGTCAAATCATTGACTATGACTATCCATTCACACTTGTCCACACAAATTATGGAGGCTCAGCTCGAAGCTTTGAAACCTGAAAATGTGGCGAGTGAATCCCTGAGAGGGATGGCTAAGAACCTAGAAGTCAAGGGTGGCAGAGCCTTATATCTCATGGATCGGATCTGGACACCGAAACACAGTGGTTTCAGAGATTTGGTCATGACTGAAGCGCACAACACTCGATATTCCGTCCACCGAGGTTCAGATAAGATGTATCTGGATCTTAAAAAGTTAGACTAGTGGGCTAACATGAAAGCAGAGATTGCTACCTTCGTGAGTAAATGCCTTACTTGCGCAAAGGATAAGGTTGAATACCAGAAACCATCGGGTTTACTTCAACAACCGGAGATACCTGAATGGAAGTGGGAGCAGGTCACGATGGACTTCATAACCAAGTTGCCCAAGAAAACGGGTGGTCTCGATACCATTTGGGTGATCGTAGACAGGTTAACGAAGTTTGCACACTTCCTGCCCATCAAAGAAACTAACAAGATGGAGAAGCTAACCAGAACATGCATCAGGGAGATCGTACGACTGCATGGTGTTCCTATATCCATTATGCATGGTGTTCCTATATCCATTATCTCAAATAGAGATAGTAGATTCACTTCAAAGTTCTGGCAGTCGCTACAAAGTTCCCTAGGAACGAGGTTGGACATGAGTACAGCCTACCATCCACAGACTGACGGACAAAGTGAGAGAACCATTCAAAGTCGTATCCCAATAATGAAGGTTCGCTAGAATGCCAAGCGAGGACCTGAATTCACTTGGGAGCATACGGATCATTTGCAACTGAAATATCCTCATCTTTTTACTTAGTTATTTGTAACTAATTAATTGCTTAAACTCTACTTTCGGGACAAAATTCTCTCTAACGGAGGAATGATGTGACAAACCAAAATTTCTATCTTGTACAACATTTCAACTCAATCAAATTCATATTTATTTCTGCTATCTTTTAGCACTGTTTAGGGTATGTATGAGTGTTCTAAGCCTAGTACATCCAAGGAATGAGTGTTAGGAAGTGTCTGCTGAAGTACAAAACCATCAATCAAGCCATAAACTCCTTCATGGGGAGTTTACGTCCAGGACACATGAGTTTACGTCTGTAAACTCATGGTGGTCGTAAACTCTTGGCTTTATGTGTGTTATTCCTTCACTTTTCCCTCATTCTGCACCATTTCCAGTCAAGAACTTGATTTCTCTCTCAAGTATCATAAGGATCTTCATTTTATTCTTAAAAAATGTAAGTGTTTCATCCCTTGATTAGTTGATACATCTTCTTATCTAGCATCGCCCTTTGATTTCATCCATTAACTTCATCTTTTGGGTTTAATCTTCAAGAACACACACTAGTGTTTTGGGCCGAAATCAACCCTTTTAGCTTCTATATCGTAAGTATCACTTCCCTATACTTGTTATCTAGTTGAAACACGTTATTTGCACCTTGAAAACATCCATTTCCCAATATCAATAGGAGTTTACGGCCAAGAGCATCTCCTTTGGCCGTAAACCCTTGTTTAGGGTGCAATTGTGGTCATAACTCTTCCTAAGGCTTGGATTTGAGCCTAGAACATTTCCTTGTTGTTTGTAACACCTTAAAACACCATTTGGCACAAATCATCATGAGTTTACGGCCATAAACTCATGAGGCCATAATCCTATGGCCATGAACTTCTAAGGCCGTGAACTCCTTGGCCGTAAACACCATTGTGTGGCCATACACCCTTAGATGCAACCCTTTGTACTTCTAACACTTCAATCTAAGTGTTTCCTAAATCCTAGGGTGTGTTAACTTTCATGATTAGTTGTATAAACACTAATTATATATATATATATATGTGTGTGTGTGTGTGTGTGTATGTGTGTGTCGTCATGTGCTTATTAGGATCCGTTGTGCTCAAGTCTTCACTTGACACATAGCATCCTTAGAGCGTTACAATCATATCACATTTTACCTTAATTAACAAACTGGTGTAAGGTTGTTAGTACATTGGTAGTTACTTACATACAGTACTACTGTACACTATTATTTTCCCATTGCATTCACATTGTGATCTTCTCACATAAACGGTAATGTAATCTATATTTTGGTAATGATAGTCATACTTGGGAAAGATACAAACTTTTACAAAAAACACAGCACACAGGACATTTGGGCCTTGGTTGAAGGCTATTTTGTAGTAGAAAATATAGGATTTTCTAGGTGATTCAAACATCTACTACAAACACTTACAAACCTTTACATCAAACATTTACAAATACTTTCAAACAAGCAATGACACTAAAATACTTATGAACTCACTAGCTTTAATGATGATCTACTCTTTCAAAATAACTTGTATTCTCAGGTCACCAGTAGATAGGTACCGATGACCACGTTTTGAGAAGACGGAGCCTTCAAGACTCATCTTTTATTTTGATTCATATTTTTGGTGTCTTATAAACTACACACAGAACACACTTGTATTAAAATCATATTATTAATGAAATGGATGATGTTGTTTCTTGTTTACTATTATGCATTGTTGGGATACTATACATGATGTCCTCTGTCCCAGAACGTTTCCACCATTTAGGTTTTGGGGTGTGACAAATAGCATGCATAACAGGATATCAATCCAATGGGCCGACATTTGTGCCTTCGACCCACAAGTATAGTGAGGACAACTCACCTCAAATGCAGAAGCTCTCCGAAAGTAATCCCTAGTTGTTTCCCTCCCGACTTCCCGAGCTATCAATACAAACAACACACCGTTCCATGCTATAATCCATAATCCATACTTCGGGTAAAATGACCATTTTACCCCCGACCTAATAGGAACCAAAACTGAGGATCAAAACCAGAAGTTCCACAAAGGCCCACTAATGGCCCAATATTCCAAATTGGGCCGAACCCCATAAGGACCTTATCCTAAGCCCATATTTTCCTTAAACACAATTAGGTTACCACAAACACCCCTTGGGACAAACTTGATCAAGGACATAAGTCAATAGATGAACAAGATTCCGACTTTTTATCTCAAATGAGTAGCAAAACACAAGGAGATTATGGATCCAAAGATTTCCCCTTCAAGCTAAGCACCACCAACTTCAAGCTCTTTCAAAATGGGACCAAAAGAAGCAACTTTTAAGCTCACATACTCAACTTGGGACAAGATGCACTAATTATAGGGCTTTTGGACAGAGGGGTGACTAGTGAGGCCTATCAATGGTACTTAAGGCCTTTAAATAGGGTACAAGACCCTAAATATTAGGGTTTCTTAATCAACCACCAACTCGTCAAGTTTTCCTTCACCAACTTGCCGAGTTGGTCCAAAAATATATGCGGCCCAAAAGTCTTCAACGTGTCGAGTTTATTCCAAAAACTTGACGAGTTCCAAGGGGAACTTGCCTTTTAAGAAATAAACCTCATACCTAGAAACCAAGATGTTACACTAGATGAGACAAGTACTAGTGATTTCAAAAACCAGAGTGGTGAGGCAACTATGCCTCCCATCGATGGTTCAGTTCCAACTCCTTTTTTAATTCTGAGTAAATTAGTCATTCTCTTAACTTCCTTTCACTTGAACAATCTGTTGGGTCATCTAGGTCTAGAAGAGAGTCTCGCATGCGTGCTAAATTTTCTGATTATATCATTGAGGGTAAACATAACTATGGTATATAAAGGTTTGTTAACTATTCTTTTGTTAATGATGATACTAAATGTTTTGTATCTAATTTAAATAAGACGATTGAACCTAAATTTTTTTGAAGAGGCTTCCTCTGGTCCCAACTGGGTCAGAGCCATGAATGAAGAAATGGAAGCCCTTTATCGTAAGCATACTTGGGATATATCTTCTCTTCCTAAAAACAGAAAAAATATTGGGTGTAAATGGGTTTATAGGATTAAATATAAAACTAATGGGGAAGTTGAACGTTATAAAGCTAGTTTAGTTGCTAAAGGATTTAACCAAAGAAAAAGAATTGATTTTGAAGAAGCCTTCACACCTGTTGCAAAAATTGTTATAATTCGTATTGTTATTTCTTTATCTATTCACAATTCATGGCCTCTATATCAACTGGATATTAATAATGCCTTTTATATGGGGATCTTTCTAAAGATGTTTATATGTCTTTTCCTCCTAGTTATCATACTAAAAATGATACTAGAGTGTGTAAATTGGTTAAGTTTTTATATGGCCTTAAACAGGCTCCTAGAATGTGGAATGAAAAATTGTGTTCTGTCTTGTTTAAATTTGGTTATAAGCAAAGTGTTAGTGATTAATCCTTATTTACCAGAAATGTTGGAAATTCTATTACTATTTTACTTGTTTATGTTAATGATATCATATTAACTGGTAGTCATGAAACTGAGTTGAATCAGGTTAAAGAATTTTTAAAGACTCGGTTTCTTATTAAAGATCTTGGTGTTTTAAAATATTTCTTAGGAATTGAGGTTGTTAATACTATTGGAGGTCTTTGATTAAATCAGAGAAAATGTTGTCAGGAAGTTTTGCATGATTATCGTATGCTAGGTTGTAAGCCTTTTAATACTCCTCTTGAAACAAATTTAGTTGTCAATTCTAGTGATATAGATAAAAGTGAGAATTTGTTGTCAAATATTGTAATGACCATAAAGTTCTAACCAATTTAAACTTTTCAAAAACAACCCGATTTCATTAAATTATTACAAAAAGGTTTTCAATACAATTAATTTAGAGTCTTCCCAGAATCACATCACAACATAAACATGAGGAGCGGTACGATCACGCCTTTGCCTAGCCACAGTCTCCTGAAGAACCTGAAAAACATTAAACCACAACTGTAATCCCGAAAGCTTAATGAGATATCCCCAAAAAACCAACCACATATACCATACACGCATAACATGCCATATCATATCCGATCACAGAACAGCCATGCACTTCGAGTCTACTGTGTGACTGGTCCGCCGCACAGGCCAACAGTCCACCTGGTCCACCCTCCGAGTCTAGCCATATACATCGAGTCTGCAGTGTGATTGGTCTGCCCACACCGGGCCTTCAATCTACCTGGTCCAGTCTGTGAGTCTACAGTATGACTGGTCCGCCCGCACCGGGCCTTCAGTCGGCCTGGTCCACTCTCCGAGCCTCGGCACGTCTGGTCCGCCCTCTTTGGGCCTACACCCTATCCGGACCGCTCGCTGGGCCTTCGGGACAACCGGTCCGCCCTGGGTATCTTGGCCTACAGCACAAAGCAGGACTCGCCTTAACCCAACTCCAGTCCAACAACCATGTGCACATAAACATACAATCATATAACAATTCATAGTCAACAAGCCGATCTAGCAGATCACATAACATATCATCATCCTAACCAGGATACTGACCTAACCGGTGACTAGCATAGCATCATCCTACATAACAGGATTCCGATCTTAACCAAGTCTCTAACATATACCATCCTAGCTACCAGGATGAAAACATATCAAAGCAATAACATAACAACGAATACCCGGATCTCAATCCGATAAAGGGTCGGCCTTGGTGCCTTAGACCCTGTTGATATAGTGAGGATAACTCACCTCGCACTGCCGAAACTCTGAACTGAAGAAGTAGATTCCCGAATCACCGCCTCACCGAAAATCCTGAACTAGCCATCATAGCAAAAATAATCATTAGGCTAAGCACAATACCCTTCCAAGGGTAAATTGACCAATTTACCCTTAACTCATTTTGGCCCAACACTAGATAAGCTCTCAAGCCCACTAATGGCCCAAAGTCCAAAAGTTCGAAGCAAAGCCCACTATTGGCCCAATTTACTAAATTGGGCCCACCACACCAAATGGGCCTAGACATGGTCCATAATAATTAATGGGTCCACAATACTCCATCCATAATGTCCAGTCACGACCCAAAATCCACCAGCCCAATAACAGCCCAATCCCTAAGGCCCAAAATGAAAAACCCAACAGAGGGAGTACGTTGGGCGTACCCTCCTTAGTATGCTGGGCGTACACACTGATTCACAACTAGGGATCGGGGCACTGACCCGCTACGCGGGGCGTACTCCTAAGTTACGCGGGGCGTAACTTCGCTGCTCATTAAGTCCTCATAACTTCTTAATGGATTAAGCTCTTAAGCCCAAACTTCAGATCCTTAGGCCAAATATGCCTAAGATTCATAAAGTCTCAAACTTTATCACTTGGGACGTCCATAAATCTCTTAATCCAAGGTCTTAATCCATTAAGACCTACTTATCTCACACATGGAACAACCACAGCCCTTGGGACCTCATTTTTCTCACTCAAGACCTCTCCAAAGGTCTGAAAGGACAGATAATCTCGGCCAACTCAAAGCATGCATCAAGATGAGGACTTTTGGGAGAAGAATGATGTCAAAACTTCACAACACTTAGATCTATGCAATATAAATGACAAACAAGAAGCTTTATACCTCAGATAGGCTCCAAAGGATGATATCTTTCCAGATCTACAAGCTCCAGCCACTCCACTCCTTCTTTGACAACTTCCACTTTCTTCTTCTAGCCTCTCCTTTGCCAAAATAAGCTTTTCAAGGCCAAACACACCCAATAATGGAGGTGGAACGGCTATCTAGGGTTTCTGAGGTTAAAAGAGAGCTTATGGAGGCTAGGGTATGAACCAACATGTTCCTTATATAGTGGCTGACCCTAATTTTAGGGTTTTAGAACTCTGAGAGTACGTTGGGCGTACTCAACCTTGCACCCGCGTCCACTTACGCCCTTACGCTGGGTGTAATCCCAGCTTACGCTGGGTGTACTCGGTGTATCCCCAAATTTCATATTTGGCCCTCTTTTTCCACTTTTCCCACAAGATGACCTAAATACCCTTCCTCTTAAATCCCGGGGACTCACAATTAAGTACTCTTAGGAACGGGGCGTTACAATTCTCCCCCACTTAAATTAGTCTTCGCCCTCGAAGCCTGCGACAACTCTACTCTAGAACTTCTCCCGCAACACACCACCTGGCATTAACCCAACCAGGTTCCTTAAGACACGCCCTTCAAAGTCCGAAACTCTACTTTCCCTTTTCTTGCGGTGTTCTGACCACCGCCTCAAGCCGGCCACCGGCTTCACCCTTTGATAACCACACTTATCAGATTCCACACTTATCAACCGAGTACCACTCCATGGCACTTTTCTCGATCCTGATTACAACAATCACTTGAGTCTTACGAGCTAGATATAACCCTGAACCACCGGGTTCCCGATCCGAGTCCAACTCTATCCATTCCATGCTGACAGAATGACATATTCTTCAGCCTCAGAGCACTCCCACGAGTCCTCCTCTTACAATCGCATGCACATGCTGAACTAGCTCTAGCACCCTCGGGATGGGAAAACCCGTCACACTGACGACACCTCCAAACATCCCCCAGGATGAATCACCACTACATACACAATTCCTTGATCAGATTCAATCTGGGAATCCAAGACTCCATCCCTGCATCCTTTCCGAGCCTCTTGGCTCTACCCCCGCGGAAATCCTTCCGCAACCTCAGCAGACATCCCATCCGGATGTGATTCCATACCACTGCCGCAATCATGCTGCTCAAAGACCATAATTGGATCACTCCAATCATAACTCTGCACTGCTGCTTTCGCTTCCGTGAATTTACACTCCCTCTCGGAGCTACATTCCTCTCTCTTTCCTTACCAAGGAAATCCACTTGGCCTCCTTGTCACTGCGACAAGTGCCACGGTGTTCGCCCAACGCTACACCACTTCCCTATAGCATAACCGCTATCCATGCAACACACATGCTCTGAATCCGCTCGCAAGGACTCTCGAGTCCATGCACTATCTCCTCTAATTGATATCAATACCCGGGGCCAGACCTTCTAATGCTAACACATTGCGACATACTCAATCCATTTCCTCGAACCGATCTAACAATACATACAGAGTCTTTAGCATGACTGGACCGCCTTACCAAGCCTTCAGCCAATCTGGACCACTCTCAGAACCTTCAGCCAATCTGGACCGCCCTCCAGGGCCTTCAGCCTGCCTGGACCGTTCTCCGAGCCTTCGGCCTGACTGGTACGCCTATCGGCCTTCAATCTACCCGGACCGCTCAACTAGCATTCATTCTTCCGAGTTATCTCTCCAGGAAATCCTCCCATGCATACTGTTCTAGCCCTCTAGGGGTTCCGAACTCTATCTCCATCATACATACTCAATCCCGGCCTGATCCTAGGCCCTCTACAATCAAATACCCTTGGTCTGTATCCCGCCCCACATGCCTGCCACTTATTCATACCAGCCTACGCTCTTGGCTGACAGAAACACTGCTGAATCCCAAGCAGCTAAACAATCTCCAATGCTCATCGATCTTTCGGAGAATTTTCCAATTCTCCCCCACTTATAACACTGACTATCAACTACCGGTCGCCATCACCGACCTCCCTCAACAACCCTACACAACACAAACACGAACACGCGAACTGATTCCCACTAGCATTAGCAACCTTCACAAAATCACATATCAACACTGATCATCCCGTGCTCAAAAGGAACTTGATATTCAGCTAACCCCTCCTCGGACTGCAGATGCTACCCGACATTCAGACCAAACGCCAGATTTCCACTAATAACCCTCATGAATGATAACCAACGAAATCCCCAACACTAACCCATAGCCATACCATAACCCTTAAAGAACAACGAATACCACACCGAAAACCACACAATGAGACTAGCAGATAAACAATACTCCACAATAATCTCAAGATAACAAGACATCAAGAAAGAAACATACCCGTAGCTGCATCCGGCACTGCTCTGTCCTCCTCTGCTATAAACTGAAAAGCACGATCCTGAGCCCTTGGGGGCTCCGCTCCACCCTGACCTCCACTCGTGATCCTCAAAGTGGCCGGTGCTGGAGCCTGCACCGGTCCTGCAGCAAGTTGTGGACAGTTGACCCTCAAGTGCCTAACTTGATGACAATGATAACAAATCCTCAAATCCCGAACTGGCGCTGACTGCCGACAATCCCTCGCATAGTGCCCCTCCTTTCCGCACTTGCGGCATGCACCACCGGACCTACAAACTCCGGTGTGACCCTTCCCACACTTTCCAAAAATGTGGCTGCTCTGATCTCTTACCCTAGAATCAACGGTCTTGGACCGTTTCGGCGCCGGCTGCGACTGCACCGGAGCCTGCCTCAGCTCTCACAACTGCAACTCAATCTCCAACTCACGCCGCCTGGCGGCCTCCTGCAACTCCAACAAAGTCTCGCACCTCTGCGTAGACACAAACTGTCTGATATCCCTCTTGAGCATGCTCAGATATCGGTACATCTGAGCTTGCTCCGAAGCGAACTCAGGGCAAAACATCGCCCTCTCAGTGAACATCCTGGTGATCTCTGTCACCGACTCCGAATCCTGCTTCAGCTCAAGGAACTCCTGAGCCAATCTCTCCCTCTCAACCCGTGGAACATAACGAGTGCTGAACATCTCTCTGAACTGATCCCATGAAACTGTAGCCCTCTGCGCATCCGAATATGATCCCGTGGTCAATCTCCACCAATCCTTCGCCCCGAGCCTCAACAGGTTCAGAGCACACCTCACCCTCTGATCAGTAGGGCATGAACACGTGAAGAAACACCCCTCCACGTCCGACAACCATCTCATAGCAACAATCGGGTCCTGAACTCCATCAAAAGTAGGAGGCTTCGTATTATCAAAGTCCCGATACTGAAAACCTCGACCGGCTCCTCCCCCTACCACTGCTACAGCCGCTGTAGCCGTCGCGGCAGCCGTCTCAGTGAGAGCCGCATAGCGCTCATCAAAATACTCAAGCATGGCGGTCTTGATCGACCCAAACAGTTCCGACAGGTCGACCCGAAACAACGCAGCAACCTCATCATGCAGGATCTCACGAATCCTAGCATCCAACTCGCCTGTACTCATCTGACCCACAGCATCGGGCGGTACCGACCCACCTTGACCGCCCTCTCCGGCTCCTGATCCTGACCCGGATCCGCTCCCAGCATGCCTCAGAATCTCCATACTGAAAAACACCACAAAATCTCAGACACTTCCCACTATCCCGGGAACCAACTCTCAACCCAACCCTAGAGGTCATGGTTTCCCTAATACGCGTATGGGTCCTGTGCTTTCAGTAGTACGGGCCCATACTACCTTCCACACCTACCCATATTTGTATGAAGTACTACCACAACACCCTAGTGAAAAACATACATAACAAGCGCTCAATCCTCACTCCTAGAGGAACACCGGAAATCTCCCACAGAGGACCCTAGGCTAGCAGGCATCATAAATCAGGCAACACTATCATGAAACCCTGAAGATCTCTAGCCTAGTACTAGCATGCTATTCTATCAAAGCTCAAAAACAAATATCATGTATGGTATTTTGGGGTTACTTACTGGCTCCGGCTGATCGTACCTCCGCGTCCTCCTTTTACTCATTTTGAAAACCATTTTAAATTCTCTTTTGAAAACTCTCCCTGATTTGAGACTGGATTCACACGAGTGTTCCTCCAATTCACTCAAACCAAGGCTCTGATACCAACTTGTAACGACCATAAAATTCCAACCAATTTAAACTTTTCAAAAACAACCCGATTTCATTAAATTATTACAAAAAGGTTTTCAATACAATTAATTTAGAGTCTTCCCAGAATCACATCACAACATAAACATGAGGAGCGGTACGATCACGCCTTTGCCTTGCCACGGTCTCCTGAAGAACCTGAAAACATTAAACCACAACTATAAGCCTGAAAGCTTAGTGAGATATCCCCAAAATACCAACCATATATACCATACACGCATAACATGCCATATCATATCCGATCACAGAACAACCATGCACTTCGGGTCTACTGTGTGACTGGTCCGCCGCACAGGCCAACAGTCCACCTGGTCCACCCTCCGAGTCTAGCCATATACATCGAGTCTGCAGTGTGATTGGTCCGCCCGCATCGGGCCTTCAATCCACCTGGTCCACTCTCTGAGTCTACAGTATGACTGGTCCGCCCGCATCGGGCCTTCAGTCGGCCTAGTCCACTCTCCGAGCCTCGGCACGCCTGGTCCGCCCTCTTGGGGCCTACAGCCTATCCGGACCTCTCGCTGGGCCTTCGGGACAACCGGTCCGCCCTAGGTATCTTGGCCTACAGCACAAAGCAGGACCCGCCTCAACCCAACTCCAGTCCAACAACCATGTTCACATAAACATACAATCATATAACAATTCACAGTCAACAAGCCGATCTAGCAGATCACATAACATATCATCATCCTAACCAGGATACTGACCTAACCGGTCACTAGCATAACATCATCCTACATAACAGGATTCCGACCTTAACCAGGTCTCTAACATATACCATCCTAACTACCAGGATGCAAACATATCAAAGCAATAACATAACAACCAATACCCGGATCTCAATCCGATAAAGGGCCGGCCTTGGTGCCTAAGACCCTGTTGATATAGTGAGGATAACTCACCTCGCACTGCCGAAACTCTGAACTGAAAAAGCAGATTCGCGAATCACCGCCTCACCGAAAATCCCGAACTAGCCATCATAGCACAAATAATCATTGGGCTAAGCACAATACCCTTCCAAGGGTAAATTGACCAATTTACCCTTAACTTATTTCGGCCCAACACTGGATAAGCTCTCAATCCCACTAATGGCCCAAAGTCCAAAAGTCTAAAGCAAAGCCCACTATTGGCCCAATTTACTAAATTGGGCCCACCACACCAAATGGGTCTAGACCCATGGTCCATAATAATTAATGGGTCCACAATACTCCATCCATAATGTCCGGTCACGGCCCAAAATCCACCAGCCCAATCCCTAAGGCCCAAAATGAAAAACCCAACAGAGGGAGTACGCTGGGCGTACCCTCCTTGGTACGCTGGGTGTACACACTGATTCGCAAGTGGGGATCGGGGCAC
This sequence comes from Lactuca serriola, assembly GCF_051521515.1. Classification (NCBI taxonomy): domain Eukaryota; kingdom Viridiplantae; phylum Streptophyta; class Magnoliopsida; order Asterales; family Asteraceae; genus Lactuca; species Lactuca serriola. Next base: position 261,235,685 of record NC_136412.1, on the reverse strand, counting down.
TGACCCGCTACGTGGGGCGTACTCCTAAGTTACGCGGGGCGTAACTTCGCTGCTCATTAAGTCCTCATAACTTCTTAATGGCTTAAGCTCTTAAGCTCAAACTTCAGATCCTTAGGCCAAATATGCCTAAGATTCATAAAGTCTCAAACTTTATCACTTGGGACGTCCATAAAGCTCTTAATACAAGGTCTTAGTCCATTAAGACCAACTTATCTCACACATGGAACAACCACAACCCTTGGGACCTCATTTTTCTCACTCAAGACCTCACCAAAGGTCTGAAAGGACAGATAATATCGGCCAACTAAAAGCATGCATCAAGATGAGGACTTTTGGGAGAAGAATGATGTCAAAACTTCACAACACTTAGATCTATGCAATATAAATGACAAGCAAGAAGCTTTATACCTCAGATAGGCTCCAAAGGATGATATCTTTCCAGATCTATAAGCTCCAGCCACTCCACTCCTTCTTTGACAACTTCCACTTTCTTCTTCTAGCCTTTCCTTTGCCAAAATAAGCTTTTTAAGGCCAAACACACCCAAGAATGGAGGTGGAACGGCTATCTAGGGTTTCTGAGGTTAAGAGAGAGCTTATGGAGGCTAGGGTATGAACCAACATGTTCCTTATATAGTGGCTGACCCTAATTTTAGGGTTTTAGAACTCTGAGAGTACGTTGGGCGTACCTCTAGTACGCTGGGCGTACTCAACCTTGCACCCACGTCCACTTACGCCCTTACGCTGGGCGTAATCCGAACTTACGTTAGGCTTACTCGGCATGTCCCCAAATTTCATATTTGGCCCTCTTTTTCCACTTTTCCCACAAGATGACCAAAAAACCCTTCCTCTTAAATCCCAGGGACTAACAATTAAGTACTCTTAGGAACGAGGAGTTACAAATATTATTGAATTTCAAAAGCTTATTGGAAAATTGATTTATCTTACTATAACTAGACCTGACATCTCTTATGGAGTTTAAGTTCTTAGTCAGTTTATGCATAAACCAACTAAGTCTCACTTAAATGTTGCTTTTAGACTATTGAGATATTTAAAAAGTAATCCTGGAAGAGGAATATCAATTACAAATTCAAATACTTTTGAATTAAAAGGTTATGTTGATGCTGATTGGGCAAAATGTTTGTACACTCGTAGGCCTGTTACTGGATATATGGTTTATTTTAATAATTCCTTAATTTCGTGGAAAAGAAAGAAACAGTCTACTGTTTCTAGATCTTCGACTGAGTCTGAATACAAAGCGCCTGGGTCTATAACTTGTGAGTTGGCCTGACAATCGGGTTGGGTTTAGGTTGACGGGTCACAAAACATAAACTCAATCCAACCCATATAATATATGAGTTGGCGGCTTGGCGGGTCACAGGTTGGTGGGTTGGAAACTTCAATCCAACCCAACCCATATAACCCGTTTAAGTATATAGGTTCGCGGGTTCACAAGTTAGTGGGTCGAACCTAACCCATATAAACCGTTTAATAAATAAGCAACGTATTTTTAAAAATGAGGTTTTTTCAACGTAAAGTCATAAAGTTATTAAAATAATTAACATAAAAAAGAGGTTTTCAAGATAAGTTCATAAATTCATTAACATCCAAATAAAATTGAAAAATGAAAACGCTCATATAAAGTGGATGCGTTCTTTATCCGTGACTCGTGAGTATCTAAAAATAACATGTGTTTTTCTTTTTTGATTAGGCCACCGCAAACGCAGACTAACCACATACAAATACGAAAGGAATACAATGATACGAAATATTACGAATACGGAAGGAAATTAGATTTCGATAATATTTAAATATATCTATTTTTTATAAATGTAATATATATATATATATATATATATATATATATATATGTGTGTGTGTGTGTGTGTGTGTGTGTGTGTGTGTGTGTTAGCGGGTTGACCCGCGAACCAAACAGGTAACTCAACCCAACTCACGAAATAAACGGGTTGGCGGGTTGCTCAGTCAAAAATCTCAACCCAAACTCATCTATTTTCAATTTGGGTCATTGTTGGGTTACGGGTTGATTCGAGAATTGTCACACCTACTTGTGAGATTATTTGGGTGTTAAAAGTTATGTTTAAATTCGGTATTAAAAGGTTGTCTCCTTTTCCTATGTATTTTGATAATGACTCAACTATTAAGTTAGCCATTAATCCTACTTTTCATGAGCGAACTAAACATTTAGAAATTAACTCATATTTTGTTCGTGAAAAAATTTATAATGGTGTTTTAAAATTAGTAAAAATTTCACCATCTGATCAAACTGTTGATATTTTAACTAAATCCTTGAGTTTTAAGCAACATGAATTTTTAGTTAATAAAATGGATCTAGTTGATAATTTTAGTAACAAAAATAAATAATTATATTGAGGGGGTGGGGGATGATGAAAATATTGTATTTTTAATGTTCAATCTCATTATTTATTTCTGTTTTTATTTATTTTGTTGTGGATCTTGACATAATGGTAGATTTTGTATATCATGAATTCTTTGATTAAGCATGTTTTGTCAAATATGTTAGTCAAAGGGTTACTCGTGTTATTCTGGCATAGTTTTGGATTGCGGCTCTCTTTTTGGTAAACTGCAGGTGGAAGACACACAGAATTATACGTAGCGCCGACGTATAATGTAACACCATTCCCTCTAACCTTAGATTGTATAATTCTTTTTACTATATGCCATCGACCATTTGTTATTTATCAACTACTTATTTATCTAAGATAATTATTTATATCCCTCATTTAATAACATCATTATTTTATCGTATTAATTATATTGCATATTTATAACTTTATAATGTTTTACTAATTATCTAGTTTATTAAATATACAAATTAAAATTGTTATATATTTGTAACTATATAATTCATGAAATAACACCATTACAAAATGTCCAAATGTGACGTGTGCTTAAAAAAAATTAAAAGAAAGTAGTTTTATTAAATATTTAAAAAAAATGAGATTCATGTTTAGTTATTCGAAAAGCTTTAATCTTAGAGGTGGAAAAAATAGACACGGTGAAACAAATACACATAAACTTTAAAAGAACTTGAGAGGAACGAAAAAAAAAATTGGTTGTTCGAATAGATGGAAATGAATATATGAATAGAAAACAATGATATATGAACGAATAAATTAATTGTATGAATAAACAAGTTGATGCGCTTTAAACGAAAAATGATTGCGGTTTAAACGAAAGATGATGTAAATATATTTTTGTGAGTTTTCAAATACTTATAGTAGGTCAAGTATGTCGTGTTTATGTACTTATCTTTTTTATTGATTTGTATGTACTTTTTGGGACTAAGCATGCCATTTCAGTTAGGGAAAATGACTCTTGAGGGTAATTAACTTTTGTCTTTTGAGGGTAATTAACTTTTGCGTTTTTATTCATTTGGTCCATTTTCTTTTTTTTTTGTATTCAATATACCATCGAACTTGTTGTTTGTGTTCACCATAAACCTTTTGACCGGCTTTTAACATGTGATAGCCGGTCAAAGGGTTATGGTGAACACAAACAATAAGTTCGATGGTATATTGAGTACAAGAAAAAGGAAATAGATCAAATGAGAACAAATGCAACAGTTGGTTACCCTTCGGATTCATTTTCCCTTTACTCATTTACAACAAATCTCACGTCATCTCCTACAGATATTAATGACTTTATGAAATTCATTATTGCTTCTCTTCAAAACATAACCTACGAAAGGACATTATTCCTACATGTACAACTTTGTAATGCACTTGAATATTTATTAAGGGAATCTTGACTAAGCAAGCGTATTTCATGACTACATTTACATTTCCAATCAAATGATTTATCTTATCATGGATTCTAGACAAGTCTACAAACGAGTGGAATCACAAGTGATGTGATTTTTTAGTTTACTTAGCCTTAAGATCGAACTCATGGGATAAGATACAACATCACTATGTACAATATTATTGTAATGCGTCTACAAAAGCAACATGATATTGTACATATTAATGTTGTATCTTATCCCATGAGTTCGATCTTAAAGCCATATAAACTCAAAAATCATAGCACTTGTGATTCCACTCGTTTGTAGACTTGTCTGGAATCTATGATACGATAAATCATTTGATTGGAAATGTAAATGTAGTCATGAAATGCACTTGCTTAGTCAAGATTCCCCTAATAAATATTCAAGTGCATTACAAAGTTGTACATGTATGAATAATGTTCTTTCGTGGGTTATGTTTTGAAGAGAAGCAAGAATAAATCTCATAAAGTCATTAATATCTGTAGGAGATGACGTGAGATTTGCTGTAAATGAGTAAAGGGAAAATGAATCAGGAGGGTAACCAACTGTTGCATTTGTTCTCATTTGGTCTCTTTCCTTTTTTTGTATTCAATATACCATCGAACTTATTGTTTGTGTTCACCATAACCCTTTGACCGACTATCACAGGTCAAAAGCCGATCAAAAGGGTTATGGTGAACACAAACAACAAGTTCGAATGTATATTGAATACAAAAAAAAAAGGAAAGGGATCAAATGAGTACAAACGCAAAAATTAATTACCCTCAAGAGTCATTTTCCCTTTCAGTTACCACCTTTGTCCAGTACTACTGTACTAGTCTTATAAAAATCAAAAAATTTATATAAACTATAAAGATATAATTGGTATCTCGTTCGCTACAAGATGAACTTATTGTTGTGGGTATGATCAGTAAGGCATAATAATAACTTACTGGTTACTATGGACTTGATTAGTGCTTTACAATCAATAGTCCTAGAGTTGGAGTTCCGTCTTTTCCCACTACTACCAACTATATCCGATGTAATAACTATATCCGATGTAATAACGTGTAAACTAATTATATTAAGTAGTGATTTTTTTTATTATATTATGAATTGACTGGAATTGAGTTGCAAATAAATGTAAGTATTAAGCAGTTAATTTTTTATTATATTATAAATTGATCGAATTAAGTTGTGAATATATTATAGTATTAAGTTATGAATTTTATGATAAACTATGAATAATTGAAATAATATGCTTATAAAACAGTGAATAGTATTTTAACTGTGATTATGTGTGGTTGAATCATTTTTTCAAATTAAACATTATAATTTGTGGGTTGTAATATCCAAAATGTTAGAATGATAAAAACACTTTTAGGATTTGAACCACTCCCTCTCCTTATATATATATATATATATATATATATATATATATATATATATATATATATATATATATATATGGTTGCAGAAATCGTGATTAATCAGCTATTAATCGTTTGACGTTCTCCAACCGTCGATGATTTGGACATTAATCGGAAATTTAGGATTAATCAGGTTTAGTGTGATTAATCGGACCTTGGCAGGATTAATCGGTCAACAAAAGTCAAAAAATCGAAAAAAGTAAAAAAAAAATGTCAAAAAAAAATTAGAAATTTAAAAAAAATTCAAAAAACAATTTTTTTTACTCCAAAATTTTAAATATTATACCAAAATGTTCATATTCTTGTATTTTCTAATTTCCAAATTACAACTTTTCTTATTTTCTAATTTTGAAGTACTTGTTTTTGTTAAGATATATTAATATTTAAGTAATTTTAATATTTTATTAATAATTTATGCTCCCCGATTAATCTCCGTCAAGACCGATTAATACATTAACACCAGTCAACCGTCGAGCTACCGTCAAACGATTTTTACAATCTTGATATATATATACAAAATGTTAATATAACAAAAACACTCTTACGATTTGAACCACTCCCTATGTGTAGTATATATATATATATATATATATATATATATATATATATATATATATATATATATATATATATATATATATATATATATATTTATTGAGATTCAATAGAGAATTATTATTAACAATGAACCAATCGTGAGCGTAAAAAAATCATAATGATCAGCGGCCAATATAATGGATGTAGACTTGTAAATTGGACATACATAATTCAGATTATACCGTAAAACTCATCACTTTACCAAAAAAAACCCACCTCTTGTCTCATTTAATTTTTATAAGCCACATTTTTTATCGAAAAAAAATCGAATATACCTTTATTCATGATTTTTCGTCATCTTTCCATAAAGATCCATAATAATATATAAAAAAAAACATTATTTTTTCGAAAAAAACCTACTTCGGTTTGTTGTTTTTTTCATTATTTAGGATTATTTTTATGAAAAAAACTAATTATATACCAAAAATATTAGTTTTTTGTCCTCTATTAATAAACACCAACATCGTTTAAAAAAAAAAACTCGATCAGTTCAGATTTACACATTGAATCTAAACTGTAAATATTTCAATTTTAATATTCACAATGTGAATCTGATTTACTATTCAACTCTTTGATCATTCACAAATTAAGTGAAATTTAGATATGAGTCGAAATATATTTACATGTAGTTTTATAATATTTTAACGTTTTGATTACTCGTAAATTAGTTTTATAAAATCAACAAATAGATTTATTCGCATTGTGAATCTGAACTATATATAACTTAGTTTTCAGAATTCACAATGTGAATCTCACTTACTATTATTCGTACTATGAATGTGAACAAATTCACAATGTGAATCTGAGCAGATTCACAATATGAATCTGAACTGAACTTTCGATTTTTTTAAACATCAATATGAATCTATGTTTAAAGAGTACCAAAAAATATAAATTTTGATATATTTATTAATTTATTTTCAATACAAAATAGACCTTAACTTTTTTAAACAACAAATAAATGAGGTGGGTTTTTTTTGAAAAAATAAAGTTCATATTTTATATATCATTTTTGACGAAAAATCATGAACAACGGTATATTTGGTTTTCTCTTTCGATAAAAACATGACCTAAAAAAAATTAAACTAAAAAAACAAGTGAGTTTTGTTATAATCTGGTGCATGTGCGTCCATTGTAAAAATCTACAACCCTTCTTTTCGCCGTTGATTGTTTTAAATTCCGACGTTTTGGATTACTTCCTTTGTGTCAAATACTTTTAAGAACCTATATATTCTTGAGAACATGGGAACCCTTTCTTGACCATTAGATAAAAAAAATGATAGCTTAGATTCAAAGTGACAGTTTTGTAATTAAAAACAAATTTAATGGTTGTCTTAGTTTATAAAAAAGGACGTAAGGGTAACTTGGGTATTACAAAATTCAATCTCTAAAAATCAAGAGCTGATGAAATTAAATAGCAATTTTATCTCTTTCACATTCATATCTCACCAGCTCCCTCTAAACCATATTCCACCATCGACGACTACCCCCAAAATCTTTACCATTATCGTCATCAACTTCTTATGGATCGTTGATGATTACAGTTATGGTGGCTGTCGAGACCACCAAATATAAATCCAAAATGCAACACGATATAATAATGAATTGTAGTAGCGACAATAAGGATCGAATCCACATGCATTTGGCTCAAATCAACTCTATGCATTCAATTTATACAAAACAAAATTTAAAATGATAGGGGTTTCTCAAAATGTTAAATGCGATAAAAACTAATTTATAAAAATGACTAAAATGAAACAAAAATATAAATTATATAAAACAAAACGTTCCAAGAAAGACAATGCGGAAAAATCAAACCAAAGATTAACCTTTCCTTGTCCTCAAGGAAGACCATACAGAAAAGTCAAACCGAAGAAAAACAATAAAAGGAAATATATGACAAATTTAAATTCATCAAGCCTAATATAACAATTCTATCTCTTAAACTTCTAACTTCTATTTATAATTTTTTTCTCCTTAAGTGTAACGTGTGATACGTGACATTAAAAAGAGATACATTAGACAAAATGTTTCATGAGCTACATGAGTTTTAGACCATAAAACGTTTTCAATCATTTTCAAAGAAAACTACTTTCATACATACAATAAAAGATTTTCACTCATTTCATAAATAACATACCATGTCATATCATAAGTATCATTTCTTCTCTTATCATTTCATTAGCTTCATTTTCATTTTCATTTTCAATTTCCAAGACCAAGATGAAAAGAACAAATTAATCCACTAAGACATTGTGCTTTCAGGACATCTACTTCGCGAATGGGAGGTACCACCCCAGTAAATTCCTCTAGACCTCTTATGAGTCATCATGTTTTCTTTTAGCTTTCACATTTCCCATTATTAATATTTGTATCATCATTCATCATAACATAGGTTACTAAAAGATACATGTAACATCCCAAAAATAGGAACCAAAAGTTTCATTTTTAAATGATTAAAGCTAATATTCCCAAAACATCATCATATAAATCCAAATAAACAATTGTATCAATCACCATTTCTTATCAGAGTAAATCAAGAAAATACGGAATGAGGTGGTGTGTGCTCTGCAGTCCTCATGGGCTATTCCATTTGAAAATCGAAGTACCTGAAACATAAACTAAAAACTGTAAGCATAAAGCTTAGTGAGTTCCCAAGACACCACATACCAAACATAATAAATCACATTCTAGGCCCCTGCCCTCCATAGGGCCCCACCCGATATCATGTCCCACTCGGCTTCGGTCCCCGCTCGGTTTACAGATCTGTGAATCACTAGGCCCTGCTTGACATCGGGCACCACCCGATACATATAATCATATAAACATATAATCATACTAACACATGCGATAATCACAAAGATAATAGCATACAATACAATCATCAAGCCCCATTCGGCATTGGGCCTTGCTCAGTAACATAAAAACACACACTGATAACTGGCATACAATATACTCATCAGGCCATGCCTGGCGTCGGGCCTTGCCCAGTAAACATGCCATCACATAACACATGCAAAATTCACGCAGACATCTAGCATCCTAACATATAAACCATGGGCTGGTCAAATCCCCGACAAATCCATGAGATATCAATACAAAATAACACTCAATTAATATTGGATTGTAATCCATAACCATCAGTCCATAATTAAGGTAAAAAGACTAATTTACCCCTTACCTAGATTGGTCTAAGACTCAGGCCCAAACCTACAATCCAAAAGGATCATTTACTAAATAATCATACTAGGCCCAAACATGGCCCAATGACCAAACCTTTTAGGGTAAAAGTCCAGTTTACCCTTTTCCTTACTTTGTCAAAATCCAAAGATCAATCCACTAGCATCATAAGCCAAAAATATCTCATGGTTAACCATGGTCAAGCTTCTAGTCAAAGTCAAAAGTCAAAGTCAAAGTCAATAGTCCATGTTGATCAAACACGTCGTATTGCTCCTTGGCCACGCCGTGTTCCACTAACATTCAATCAGTCGGGAAAAATCTCGGCCAGACGCCGTGTTGGCTCGCCACCGCGCCTTATTCACCTGAGTTTCAACAGCTTAATACATTAAATTGTTTTCTCTGATTCCAAGAGCTCCACATCTCAGATCTAGTCTATAATGTGGTCCAGAAGGATAAAGTTTCCAACTTTATCCATTGGGACTACCTAAAAAGGTTCAAAACTCAATCCATAAAGCTTAATAATACAAGAGCTGCACCAACAAGCACTCGATCCTTAAAGTCTGAAGCCCATCCTTTCCAAAAGTGATTCAAACACCAAAACTATCCCAAAGGTTGGTGCTTTATAGACATACATGTCTAATGCATGTCTTGAACCCATATTAGATCAAAATTGGGATTTATGACCTAATCTCTATGCATGACATCAAAACTTGATTATAATCCACATCCAAAACACTATTAACTCCTCTTGACCTAGAGATTCATAAAGTTGCAAACTTTATGAGGTCTAACCATTCCATCATTCAAGAACAAGAAGCTAAGGGAATAAAACTCAAGATCAAGCAAATTGGAATGATAAAAATCGAGCCTTGGACACTTACAAAGGTCCAGAAGAGTGCTAATGTGGAGAATGGGGACACATACAAAGCTATTGGAGACTTACACAAGTCAAGCCTCTATCCTCTCTCCTAAATATTCTAGGTTTTTAGTATTTTGGGTGTGAGCCATTAGAGGCATCCTGCTTTGGGTGATAGTCCTTCCAAGTGATTGCACGGAGTTCAAGATCTACATGTGGTCAAGGGAAAATATGATTATGTCTTAAAGCTTAGTAATCCTTTCCCTTTTAATGGTTCATATTCATGTTTTACAAGTACGTTGCTATAATAGTACAATTTAGATCCTAGGGTACATGTACACCTAGGATGATTTTTGAATGTTCCCACTACCTTAATCTAGTGTATAGTTGCATATAAAACCCAAAAGATACGTCAAACTGAAGTGAAGTCGTGTGCCCAACTCCTCATGAAATTGCTTCCAAAAGCTCGAAGTAAACCTTACTGTAACATCCCGACTCCCAGGTATCATATTAAATTAATTTATATTCATAATTTCAGTGAAACTCGACGAGTTAGATGCCCCAACTCGCCGAGTAAAGGAGTAATGGGCGCGTGATTTTTAGAGCCTACTCGACGAGTTGGAGGCCCCAACTCGACGAGTAGGAGATGGGTGAGAAAACCCTAATTTTCTGGGTTTGTGTCCTATTTAAAGGACCTTAAGCCCTCATTTATGCCTCCCTTATCATCCTAAACCTCTATGAGAAACCCTAATCGTCCATATCCGTTTATGAGAGAAAGAGGAGCTAACTTTGGGTGTTTTAGTGCACATTTGAAAGAAGAGTGAAGAGCATCAAGCCTTGGAATGAGAAGAGGCTCTTGGATCAAGTGTTTTTCTGTACTAGCTTCTATTTGAAGGTAAAAAGTTACCACCTTGATCATTGCTTTTGTTAGATCTCTTTCTATGGATTTTTAGGGCCTTTTTCCCATCGTTTTCGGGTTCTAGAGTTGTGTGAGCTTTCCATTGAGTGAAGACTTCGGATTTGGACAATAATAGGTCCCTTGAGCCCAAAGATCCAAGCTTTATCAAGTTAGGGGCAAGGTCTTATGCATTAATCTTTATATAGAGCTTTTCTTGGCATTTCGAGCCTTAAATGCCATGCATGGACGTAAATCTTGCAGCTTTATGTGGTATTCCAGCCTTGGGAGGCTAGATCTAGAGTGTGGGACCTTATTTCTGCTTAAAATCGTCTGAAAGAGAAAATAGACTTAGCGAACTCGACGAGTTGATGAACCGAATCAACGAGTCGGTTAAGGTTTTCCCGATGAGTCTGGAAGCGTTATAACTCGGCGAGTTGGTGAGACAACTCAACAAGTTAAGTTGGACTTTCACAACGCTTCTGAGGAAACAAAGGAACTCGACGAGTCGCATAGATGCCCTCTACGAGTTGGGTCAACATGGACTGTTGACTCGAGTGTTGACTTTTGTTGACTTTTAGGATTGGTCAACTGTGGACCTTGGAGACCATGAAGCGGGTAAAATGGTCTTTTACCCATTCCAAGAGTTAGATAGAGGGGTTAGCTTAACTTATTTAGAGTTGTGGTTATAAGTGTTAATTAGATATGATTATGGCATGTAGGCGGGGATTTGACTGTTCGAGGGGTACGAGGCTTACTTGCTTGCTTACGAGGTGAGTCTTCTCATTATACTTACCCGAGTGGTGATATTGTGTGACCGAAGGGTCTGGTATGCTTATTTCGAGTTGATATCGTGTATTTTATCTTTGTGATTTATGTTGTGTATTATTCCGGGCTTTATTGAGTTGTGGGACTGGAGGGTCTCCACTGAGACACATTGACCGGAGGATCTTTATCAAGATATAGCCATGAGAGGCTAATGAGATGTGTGTGTTTGGGGAACTCACAAAGCTTTATGCTTACCGTGTTATGTGATATTTTTTTCATGTACTTATCAGGATCGCAGGAAGGCGTCAACTTGATTGTACACACGAGATGGAGTTTATGTTTTTGAGGATCTTGGATTTTATAAAACAATCATGGATTTGAGTTTTTAACAATTTGACAATATTGGATTTTGAAATGTGATATTGAGAATTATGTGATTTTGAAAATGAAAAATTTGTTTGAAAATTTACGGTGTTACAAGTTGGTATCAAAGCCTTGATTTGAGGGATTCGAATGTATCCTCGGGTATGGCTGGACTCAAAATGAGGGTTTGAGAAAATATTTCTGAAAAAAAATGATTTTTCTAAAGATGAGTAAGAGTTTTAAAGAGAAAACGAGACTGATCAGTGTGTACAATCAGCCAGAGCCCGAACGGTGATTTCCCAAAATACCATTACTTGTTATATTATGAGATACTTATGAGATATTAGGGTTGCATGCTAGGGGATAGGCTTGGTATTTCAGAAATTAGGACTAGAGTTGCCTGATTCATAATGCCTTAGCCTAGGGTATGCTATTGATTGATCTTATCTGCTATTTGCTCCGTGTGTGTACTGAGTAGGGAGAAACATAGCAGGAATCTTTAGGGAGAGTTTTGAGTAATCTAGGAGAGATACCTAGATGAGTATTGAGGAATACAGTGTTGTGATTTAGGATCCTAGGAGGAGGACTTGCGACGACTACGGATTGGTGTGGAAGGTAGTATTGGGCCCGTACTACTGAAAGCATCGGATCTGTGTGCGGCCCAAGTAAGAATCCTTAGGATGCTAAGGAGCATGTAGGAACGGGTAATCGAGTGTGTGTGCTTGAGTTAGTCTCTGATGATTTTCATGTTGTGTTTCAGAGACATTGTGGTGCTTACTCGCCACAACCCCGGGAGCAGTGGGACCAGTGATGAAGGGATTCGCATGATCATTGTGGAGGAGGTGGTCGTAGGTATCAGGGAGGCTATACTAGAGATGCTTGGGTCTATTAAGACCACGTTGATCGAGACATTCGATGAGCGATATGCTGCTATTACTGAGGCGGCTGCTGCTACTGCAGTAACAGCCACTGTAGTCCGCAGCCATAGCTGCTGCTAGGCCATAGGGAGGCGACTCATTGTTGCTACGAGAGTTCAGCAACACGAAGCCACCAGAGCTTGATGGGACATAGGATCGGATTGCTGTTATGAGATGGATATCTGACATTGAGGGATGTTTCTACACGTGTTCATGCCCAGAGCACCTGAGAGTTCGGTTTGCGCTGAACTAGCTTTGCTTGTGAGCGAATGACTGGTAGAAGTTCGTGACTACTAGCTTTACTCTTGCAGACCATGTTGCAGTGACATGGGAGAGGTTTACATAATTGTTCCGAGATGAGTATGATCCACAGGTGGAGAGGTAATGGTTAGCCAGGAGTTTCTGTCTCTCAAGCAGAAGACAGAAACTATGACAAAGATTACGAGGATGTTTCATGAGAGGGCGTTGTTTTGCCCTGAGTATGTGTCTACTGAGTAGGAACGTGTGAGCCGGTATTTAAGCATATTAAGGAGAGAGATATAGGAGTTTGTGGCGAAATCGTCATACCAAACATTGGCTGAGATTCAGAGCAATGCCAAGCAGAGGGACATATGGCGATGGATTGCCCTAAGGGATTTGCAATTTCCTTTCACTGCAACCAAACTGGCCATCGGAAGGCCGAGTGCCCTCAGCTCACTCAGGGATCAACCTAGGGTTCTGCTCCTGTTGCTTTATGTGCTACTGATAGTCGGTCGGTGAAGGCCGAGACCCTGAGAGTTCGTGGGAGAGAATTTCAGCTGACAGCGGAGGTGGTCCATGCAACACCTGATGTCGTGGCTAGTACATATTTCCTTATTCCTGTAATTTTGAGATTTGTCTATGCTTATACTGTGTTGTATATAAGTACTCTTCCCTTCATTTATGTGCCTACTTTGGTGTTATTTGACTCGGGTGCGAGTCGATCCTTCGTGTCTTTGTCTTTTAGTAATTACATTAGTGTCAGACGTGAGTCGTTGAGTCGACCTCTGAGGGTTTCTATAGCTTTGTCACTGATGTATTTCGGGGATGTGTATGAGAGATTTTTGGTGTTGAGTTCCCAATAGATCTGGTGTCGATAACGATGAGTGATGTCTGTGTCAAAGTGGTCATGGATTGGTTGAGCTGGTTTGGAGTTGTGATTGACTGTGAGCGTCAGATGGTGACCGTACGAGAACCTAGTGGAGGAGTACTTACGGTGTATGGTGAGGAGACCAAATCTGGGTCAACTTTTTGTTCTGCTGCCAGGGTGAGGCAGAGTTTACAACAGGGATGTATGGGCTTTTTAGCACATGTGATAGATACGAGGCTTGCCACTGAGAGGCCAAATTCTATCTTCGAGGTTCCGATAGTGTTCGAGTTCCTGGATGTTTTCCCCGAGGAGTTACTGGGTGTACCTCCCGAGAGGCAGGTGGAGTTCCGGATTGATTTGATTCCAACTGCGACACCTATTGTATTTCCAAGGCACCTTATCGCCTGGCGCTGCCCGAGATGCAGGAGTTATCCTCACAGCTCTAGGAGCTGCTGGGGAAGGGATTTATCAGACTAAGTAGCTCACCGTGGGGAGCGCCGACCCTTTTGTCAAGAAAAAGGATGGTTCACACCGGATGTGCATCGATTACCGGGAGTTGAACAAGCTGATGGTCAAGAACCGTTATCCACTACCGAGGATTGACGATTTATTCGATCAATTGTAGGGGCGTCTTGGTTTTCAAGATTGATTTGAGATCTAGGTATCATCATATGAGAGTTTGCGAGGTGGATATCCAGAAGATGGGCTTTAGGACTCGTTATGGGCACTACGAGTTTGTGGTGATGCCTTTCGGACTCACCAACGCACCGACAACATTCATGGATCTCATGAACCGGGTGTGTAGGCCCATGTTGGACAGGTCAGTGATCGTGTTCATCGACGACATTTTGGTGTACTCGAGGTCCAGAGAGCCGAACGAGGAACATATTCGGGAGATTCTTGGAATATTGAGGACGGAGAGGCTTTATGCCAAATTCTCTAGGTGTGATTTCTGGTTACGAGAGGTCCAATTCCTACGACACCTCGTTAACCAGAGTGGGATTTTGGTCGACCTGGCCAAGATTGAGGCAGTTATGAGATGGGAGGTGCCGAGGACCCCATCCGAGATCAGGAATTTTCTTGGCCTAGCAGGCTACTACTGAAAACTTATCAGGGATTTCTCCAAGATCGTTGTTCCTCTTACCAGATTGAACCGGAAGGGTGTAATTTTTGCTTGGGGGCCTGACCAGCAGACATCATTTGAGACTCTTCGCCAGAGATTATGCGTAGCTCCAGTGTTTGCCCTTCCTGAGGGAGTAGAGGACTTTGTAGTTTACTATGACGCATCTATATTAGGGATAGGTGTCGTGCAGATGTCGAGGGGACATGTGATAACATATTCATCGAGGCAGTTGAAGTCTCACGAGACGAGGTATCCCACCCACAATTTGTAGTTGGGGGTTGTGGTGTTCGCCCTCAAAATTTGGCGCCACTACCTTTATGGTGTCCGATGTACTATATATACGGACCATAAGAGCTTGAAGTACCTTATGGATCAGCCCAACCTGAATATGAGACAGAGGAGGTGGTTGGATGTGGTGAAGGACTACGACTACGGGATTTTGTATCACCCTGGCAAGGCTAATGTGGTAGAACATTGCCTTGAGTCGCAGAGTAGTGAATGCTCTGTCACACCGCCAAACCAGACGGCGGAAACGTTCGAGGGTGGAGGACTTCATTTGTAGTAGCACAACACATGCATCATAGTAATCAAAGTACAAACAACCATTGTATTTAAAAGTATAATATTTACATGTGTTTAGTCATTGTATATTGAACCAAAATAGTTATACAAAAGAAGAAGATAAGACTCATAATGGCTCCATCTTCTCAAAAAGCTCGGGGAGTACCTGCTATTATTTCCCTGAGAATACAAGTAATTTGAAAAGAGAGTATCAACAATAAGTTGAGTGGGTACATAAGTCTTTATGTTTGAATGGGTGTCTTTGTATTTTGAATATGAAAACTGTTCTAGAAAATCCCATATTTTCTGTGGTATGTGAAAAGTAGTTTTATTCCCATAAAACCGTCCTATTTGTAAAACTTGTAACTGAGAGTGTGCCTGGCTTCACCAGATGTTATTGAAAACTGTAGTATACCATTGTACTTTGTATTTTGTAAACTGGTACTTTGCAGATGTACTTACGTTTAGTTTTTTATACACTAACGTGTTGTTAATATCTTTTTAATGAGTTATTATAACCATACTAAGACATGAACGCCTGAAACAAGCGCCTTGTGAGCGTTTAAACTGTTGATAACAATTGCCACTCATTGGCGTGTATGCCTGAATGTAGCTAGCAACCTGAGTGCGGGGTTGTCAATCCCGATATAGATCTACACACAATGTAACAACGTAAATTTTCAAAACAATTTTTCATTTTTAAAACATACATTTACTCATAAAATATTGTCAAAACATATTGTATCAATTGTTATCATCACAAAACATCTCCCCAGAATCTCAAACATAAACTCCATAAGTGTGTACGAATCATGCCGGCGCCTTCCCGCGCTCATCACTAGTACCTGAAACACATAACACAACAACTGTAAGCATAAATGCTTAGTGAGTTCCCCAAAATACCGCATACAACATATACGCCACTCGAGGCTATAATACGACCCTCCAGTCGACGTGTCTTAGCGGGACCCTCCAGTCCTGTAGTTCGTTGGACCCTCTGGTCCGGTTATAGCTCGTTGGACCCTCCGGTCCGGTCTATAACATCATACGCATACATATATCACATAGCACATAACTCATACATAACACATAAGACCATATGGTCAACACATAATACCACTCTAGGTAACGTATAGTGAGAAGACTCACCTCGATGTCTCGGTAAGTATCTGACTCGGTAGAAATGTGATCTAGCCTCCGCCTAATCACATAAAGTAAATACTCTCATAAATACAACTGTACTCAACCCTAAAAGTCAACAAGCCAACGTCAAACTTTGACCCGACTCGTCGAGTGCACTAGGGCGACTCGGCGAGTCCACACGTGTCCACTGACTCTCTTAGACCCTTTCTTGGCACGTCGAGTACTTCCCCTGATTCGACGAGTTCCACCTGGCATGAATCACGGGGCCACCCCGACTCAACTCGCCGAGTCTCAAGAACAACTCGGTGAGTTCCAAATTGAACTCAGACTCCCCCGACTCTCCCTGACTCACCGAGTTATTCCCCAACTTGGCAAGTCTACTCGCTGAGTGATTAACGGGCAACCTTCATACTACTCGCCGAGTCTGTTCTTCGGACTCGGCGAGTTCATGCCATGCACAAACTCTATATAACTCCTGAGGTCAGATCTGTTCCATACAATCATAGATCTGGCCTCCCCAAGCATGATAATCACGTAAAGTTCGGACCTTGGCACTCATATAACATCTAAATGGTCCAAAATGGTGATTTAGCCCCAAAAATGACATTCCTAGCTCATGGCTCCCAAAAGGACTCATAAAGCTCCAAGGGTTAAGGACTATGGACCTCTTTGGGTCCAGATCCAGAACACAAACTCGAGAAGGGACCAAATGCTGCATATAATCAACCTCTAAAAGGGTTAGAAAACCCTAACACTAAGAATCAACACCAAAAACTGAAGAAGGTCCGAGAATAATACCTCAATACAATCTCTATGAGCTCAAAAACCACCAAAATCGCACCTCCTTCAGCCTCCTCTTGCCTTGAACACTTCCTTCTTGCAAAAACACCCACAAAAGGTTCAAGAATGGCCTCTCCTTCCTCACAAACGCTCTAGATCTCTTAGGGTTTCTCTCTGGGGGTTGGTGGCCGCAAAATGACGACCCTAAGACCCTTTAAATAAGTCTCAAACCCTGGAAATTAGGGTTTCATTAAACAGCGTGGACTCGCCGAGTCCACTCATGAACTTGCCGAGTCTAGCTGTGAACTCGCATACGAAAACGCAACCATACTCGGCGAGTCTAGACGCCAACTCGCCGAGTCTCCCCTTAACACCCAAAATAAAAGAACAAAAATATAATACCTATGAAACCGGATGTTACACACAACTTGTTTCGATCCTCGGACTGGAGATTCTGGTTGTAATGTCAGGGCTTTACCTTGGTTGTCTAAAATGAATTAAACAACCAGAATTGAATGTCTCATAAAAAGCATATAAACGTTACATGTATATTAGATGTGAAAACCCAATCATTCTGAAATAAATGATTGATAGTATATTCTTGAACTAGTATTCCAAACATGTATTTGATAAGTATAAACCCTTGTTTTGTCTTGAATCAAAACCCTTGTTTCATGTAAAACAATGTTTTCTAGTATACTTGTATTATGAATAATTGTTCTATGCATCATAAATTATACCTATTATAATTTATAAGTACTTTACGAATTGGTAAATAACTATTTTTGCATGTAATCCTTTGCTCCACATGTTACAAAGGGTAATTAAACTTAATGAAATAAATTTTATATTTATATACATATACAATTTTATATATAAGTAAAATGTTAAACGACATTCGGACAAATAACCGGTACTATAAGTCCACATCCAAACAAGGAAAAGGACCTAGAATGAGTTATTAGTCCTAAGCCTTTTAAATCTTATATATATATATATATATATATATATATATATATATATATATATATATATATATATATATATATATGCAAATATGAATATTTGGGAAAAATATAAGTTTATAAAAGAGTTCAATATTTGGAGTATTTTTGATGCTTTAAAATTGTTTTATTGTGATTTGAAATCATTTATTTATAACACAAAGTTGTTGTGTTATACTTGTATTTCCCCCCCTTAAAACAGTAGAAATTATGAAATTACGGGGGTATGAACTCACATGATAGGTGGTAATTCGGACAGAGTTTCGTTTCACGAAAAGGAGTTTATTTGTTGAGAAACCGGCTCAAATCGGGCAGAGTTTTGACAGGAGAGAGGTTACTTCTCGGGAATTTCGGGGCTTCATGGCTTGCTTTGGGCTCGAGTCTTGATACCGGGGCTTTAGAGGTTGTATATGAGCTTAGGGGAGTGGAAAATGTGAAAGAGAATGATTTTTGGGGTGAAAAAGTGAAAATTTTCGGAAGCCCTCGCATGCCTTATATAGGCCGAAGCCTCGGTTCTGAGGCTTATGTGAGGCAATGCGAGGCTGACAGCTTGCGAAGGGAGGCAGCTTCGGTTCGGAGGTGGTAGGCTCGGATTGGACCAGACCTCGGTCCAATGGGAAGAAGACACGTGCGAAGGAGAGGCTGCGAGGGGTGTGTGAGGGGTGTCTCCGGTGTGTCCCATGCGAGGCTGTCCGAAGCTTAGTGGACCGCGGAGTTGGTCTAATCAGAAGACGACAAGCGAGGCTTCGGTCCAATCAGCAGCCGACACGTGGAGGCCTCGCATGCCAGGGTGACGTGGCATTACTGTTCATGCGAAAATTCCCAGTTTTTCTATTTTTCTTTATTTTTGTGCCAAAACTTGTAAAATCATAACTTTTGTATACGAACTCCGTTTTTGACGTTCTTTATATGCACCCGTAGGTAAAATTATACTCTACGACTTCCGTTTAGACTTTGTTGGTTTATTTTGACTTTATTTTTAATATTATTTTTTTAAACAGACCGGGACGGGAATCCGTTATAAATTCATAACTTCTTCATACGACGTCCGTTTTTGTCTGTCTTTTTACCGTTGTACTACTAATGACGAGACCTTCAATTCTCGTTTAGGTTGTGCCGGCTAAAAACCACTTGATCTTTATTTCGAGTTTTTAGATGTACACTGCTATACTGAAATTTAGAAAAATCATAACTTCTTCATACGAAGTCAGATTTTGGCGTTCTTTTTATAAAAGTTCTCGGTTTAACATAAACTACAACTTTCATGTAGATTGTTAAGGCTAAAAAGCTTTTTATTAAAAAATTAGTTTTTACATTGAACAGCGTTTTTCCGGTTTTGTCGTGGATTTTCGATTGGTTATAACTTCTTCGTTATAACTCGGATTTTAGTGTTCTTTATATTTTTGGAAACCTTGTTACAATCTCTATCACTTGGTTCATCCTAGTTGAGATTATTTAATAATTTATTTTTGAGGGTCAATTATGTAAATATACATAGTATGCCAAAATTTCTCTTTATTAATTTAAAAAGAAGTACAAATTGACCTACACTATTACATAGGTTTGAAATAATGGTTTGTTACATGCTCCGATCCGAGACGTGTGTATGAGGATGATGGTGATGACTCCAGTCCTAGATACCATTCGAGAGGCCCAAGTAGAGGCCATGAGACCAGAGAACCGTAAGAGGGAGTGGGTGATCGGACAAATTTTTGAGTTTGGGACAGATAGTCAGGGGCTTATGACCTTCCGTGGGCGGATATGGGTGCCATATACGGGTGGAGATCAACGTATTTTGATGGAGAAGGTCCATAGGTCGAGATTCTCGATCCATCCGGGGGCCACCAAGATGTATTTGGACTTGAAAAGGGATTATTGGTGGCCCTATATAAAGAGATATGTGGCTTGGGTAGTTGAGAGATGCTTGACCTGTCGCCAGGTCAAGGTGGAGCACCAACGTCCTCATTGAATGTTACAACCATTGGAGGTTCCCTAGTGGAAGTGGGATCAAATTTCTGTGGATTTTATCACTAAATTACCGAGGACCGTGTGAGGCATTGATGCGATATGGGTGATTGTAGACCGGTTGATGAAGAGTGCTCACTTTCTGGCAATTAGTGAGAGCTCTTCTGCTGAGAAATTGGTCGAGATCTACGTTTGAGAGGTGGTGGCACGACTCCGGGTGCCAACATCGACAGTGTCAGATCGGGATGTGCGATTTACTTCCAGGTTCTGGAAGAAATTTCATGAGGAGTTGGGTACCCGGCTGCACTTCAGTACAACCTATCACTCACAAACAGACGGGCAGAGTGAGCGGACAATTCAGACGCTTGAGGACATGATACGTGTATGTGTTATGGACTTCGGTGGAAGTCGGTACACTTATTTTCCCCTTGGCTGAGTTTTCATACAACAACATCCATCACTCTAGTATCGGTATGCCTCCCTTCGAGCTTTTGCACAAGAAGAGATGTTGAACTCCCATTTGTTGGGGAGAGGTAGTGCACAGGGTGATAAGGAGCACTGAGATAGTGCTCAACACGACAGCAGATTCAGTAGGTCAGACAGAGGTTACTGACGGCCCAGAGTCGTTAGAAGAGTTTCGCAGACCGGCGACGATCCGAGTTAGAGTTCCTGATGTGCACAAAATATACCTATCAAATTTTAAATTTATAACCTAACAAACTTATACTAACTATGCACCTATAGGTAGTATACCTAGTCAGGTTATAGTATAACGTGGGGAAGTCGGGTGTCGATCACAGGGAATGACATTTAATTAATAAAATAATTACTAAAAACTAAACTAAGAAAAACAACTAAAAGTGGGGGTTTTATCTGATTTTACAAGTTCAGAAAAACTTAAGCACTCAAATAAAAGCGATTGTAATTAATATACTAAAAACTTTCGTTTAGTTTGGAATCCACCTTTTTCCTATGGTTAGTTCTTATTTATGGATTAATGAAGTTGGTTACCAAGTTATTGTAATTAGCAATTCAAGTACAAATTTACTAATATTTTCACCAATTCATGACCTACCTTGTATTGTCATACACAAGCAAAACACAAAACTAGTTATTCATTATAGATAGGCTATGTAAGATTTATCTAAGCAAACACCATTATGGTCACAATTATGTTCTCCAACACATCTAAATTTTTATTTTTATTACTTATCTAAGATTTGGTTGATCCTAGCTCTAGCAATTTAATGGTAACTAAATCACTAGGTAATCAAGTTCATGTAATTTAATGGTCACTAAGCTACACCACACTTGAAATTAAGCAACACAATTACAAACTTTAACATGCTAGGTAATGATAATCAAACACATGCATAAACCAAATTCATATAATCCATAAAGTAAGAAACTAACTTGTAGTTTTAGGTTTCATTTAACTAAACAAAAGCAAACGTTTTTAGCCCATAATCACAACCGGAAAACACATAAACATAAGGGAAACTAGACTAATCATGATTAAACTAAGCAAACCGAATGTGTAGATGCGAATCCTTGCTCCAATCTCTTTATCCTTTGATCTCTAGTTGAATTCTGCCCTCAAAGGGGTCTTGGAAGCGTATTTTTTCGTTAATAGTCGCAGCCTTCAACCCTCTCTCCCCTGGAATCGACCTAATGTCCGATATATATATATATATATATATATATATATATATATATATATATATATATATATATATATATATATATACCAAAAATCTCGACACCACCATGTGGTAAAGGCACCACGTCGTGGTCCTCAAGTTTATCCCGTATTCTCCAAGTCGGCGTCAAGAATCGCGAAGATTCCATTCACCGCGTTGTGGTGGGGTCACCACGTCGTGGTGGTTGAAAAGCCGACTTTTCTCAAAACATGAAAGTCATCCGAAATTGTGTCTAGTTTTCATATCATTTTGAACCTTATCAATCGGAGTTACGAGTCATGAGATATGGTCAAAATACTGACTAGGGGTCAAGCTGTCCAACAACATCCTTTTTGTGTCTTCTTCTTGTCTAAGCTCGCATTTTCCAGCTTCCAGCTTCCATGTTGCTTCCGAGCATGTCTTTTATGATACATAACAAATATTAAACATAATAAGTACCTTTTGTTCTATAATAAGCATACTTATAACTAAAAGTATAAATATATGATGTAATATATATATATATATATATATATATATATATATATATATATATATATATATATATAGATCAGTTCCACGTCAGAGATTTCGTCCTCCTAAAGGTATCCCCATGGAAAGGGGTGACCCGTTTCAGGAAACGGGGCAATTTGGGCCCTAGCTACATTGGTCCTTTCAGGGTGATCGCCCGAGTGGGTAAGGTGGCTTACCGATTGGAGCTTCCTGTAGAGTTGAGCCAAATTCATAACACCTTCCACGTGTTTCATCTGAGGAAGTGTGTAGGCGATGAGACAACAATGGTCCCTTTTGAGTACATTCAGGTTGATGAAAGCATGAATTACAAGAGACCGATAGCGATCATGGATAGGAAGGTAAAGGTATTGCGGAATAAAGAGGTGCCCTTGGTTCAGGTTCAGTGGCAACATCAGAAGGGATTCAAGTGGACTTAGGAGCCGGAGTCCGAGATGCGTGAACAGTACCCAGAGTTGTTTCAGGAGAATGACTTCGGGGGCGAAGTCTGATTCTAGTGGGGGAGAATAGTAACATCCCGACTCCCAGGTATCATATTAAATTAATTTATATTCATAATGTCAGAGCAACTTGACGAGTTGGGTGCCCCAACTCGCCGAGTAGAGGAGCAATGGTCGTGTGATTTTTAGAGCCTACTCGACAAGTTGGAAGCCCTAACTTGACAAGTAGGAGCTGGGTGAGAAAACCCTAATTTTCCGGGTTTGTGTCCTATTTAAAGGACCTTAAGCCCTCATTTCCGCCTCCCTTATCACCCTAAACCTCTATGAGAAACCCTAATCGTGTATATCTGTTTGTGAGAGAAAGAGAAGCTAACTTTGGGTGTTTTAGTGCACATTTGGAAGAGGAGTGAAGAGCATCAAGCCTTGGCATGAGAAGAGGCTTTTGGATCAAGTATTTTTGTATACTAGCTTCTATTTAAAGGTAAAAAGTTACCACATTGATCATTCATTTTATTAGATCTCTTTCTAGGAAGTTTTAGGGCCTTTTTCCCATCCTTTTCGGGTTCTAGAGTTGTGTGAGCTTTCCATTGAGTGAAGAGTTCAGATCTGGACAATAAGAGGTCCCTTGAGCCTAAATATCCAAGTTTTATCAAGCTAGGGGCAAGATATTATGCATTAAACCTTATATACAGCTTATTTTGGCATTTCGAGCCTTAAATGGCATGCATGGACGTAAATCTTGCAGCTTTACGTGGTATTACAGCCTTGGGAGGCTAGATCTAGAGTTTGGGACCTTATTCCCACTTAAAATCGTCTGAAAGAGAAAATGGACTTAGCGAACTCGACGAGTTGATGAACCGACTCGAAGAATCGGTTAGAGTTTTCCCGATGAGTCTGGATGCGTTATAACTTGGTGAGTTGGTGTGACTACTCGACGAGTTAAGTTGGACTTTCATGACACTTTTGAGGAAATGAAGGAAATCGATGAGTCGCATAGATGCACTCGACGAGTTAGGTCAACATGGATTGTTTACTCGAGTGTTGACTTCTGTTGACTTTTAGGGTTGGTCAACTATGGACCTTGGAGATCATGAAGAGGGTAAAATGGTCGTTTACCCATTCCAATAGTTAGAGAGGGGGGGGGGGGTTAGCTTAACTTATTTAGAGTTGTGGTTATAAGTGTTAATTAGAAATGATTATGGCATGTAGGCGGGGATTAGACGGTTCGAGCGGTACGAGGTTTACTTGCTTACTTACGAGGTGAGTCTTCTCACTATATTTACCTGAGTGGTGATATTGTGTGTCACACCCCAAAACCGGAACTATGGAAACGTTCAGGGGCGGAGGACGTCATGTTTAGTATCACAAGACATGCATCATAGTAATCAAAGTAATAAACAACTATTTCATTAGAAAAAAGTGTTTAAAAAGTATGTGCTCACAAAACATATAGTACATAAGCAAATAACAAAACAAGACTTGAAGCTATACTGCTCCACCTTCTAAATTCCCAGCGTGTACCTGTCTACTAGTTTCATGAGAATACAACTTATTTTGAAAGAGTTGATAACCAATTAAGTTGGTGAGTTCATAAGATTTTAGTGATGTGAGTAAGTTGTATAAAGTTGTAGTAAGATGTAGTAAGTTGTAAGTTTTGTTTAGAAAAGTTCGTCTGTTCCTCCAGAAATCCTATATTTCATGCTTTGATGAAAGATAAGTAAAAATAACGCAACAATCCTTTCTATGAGTACTAAATGGATACAAGTTAAATAAAACTCAGACTAAACAAACAATCGATTGTGTGTATCTGCCCTAAGCCCACAACCAAACAAGGAACAGGAAATAAGGCGGATGGCACACATCCCATTGGTTGTTAGATCATTTCTGTATATAACCCTGTAGTATTTACTTGGTACTCATGGATTTAATTGCAATAGTTCCTTTATATTTGATGAATAAATTCTTTTAAGAAAACCCTTATTTCTTATAATAAAATAGTAACCACTGTGATTTCTCCTATAATCTCTTAGGTTATACTAGCTATATATAATCTATTAACGAATAGATAGTTAATTGTGTGAATCTTCCCTAAGCCCACAACCAAACAAGGAACAAGAATTGAGGTAGAAGACACACATCTAACTATCTATCGGGTATTAATTATATATAACTCTGATGTATAAGCTAAGGTATTATAGAATTAATCACCTAAGGTCCTTTAAGTTATAATGGTTTAATAAAATGGATTAAACTTTTTACTGGTAAGTTTCTAGTGTTGTACACCAAATGTTTTATTTGAAAAGTATGTTTGGACGACTACTAGAGGTAATGAAACTTTTTACTTTGACGCCTTTGTCGGTACTGATGTGAGTTTTGTATAATTGTACATTTTATTTATTATTGTCATATATTTATAAGTGTGCTCTGTATAAATAATTTTGGTTTCAATATATTGCTATCACCTCTTGCCTGCTAACCCAGGTACGTGTAATCGTGCTAGGGTTAACGCAAACCTGGAAAGATATATTAATATATTTTATCAGCTTGTGCCTGCTAACCCAAGTATGTGAAATCGTACTAGTGTCAACGCAAATCCAGAAATATATATTATTATATTTTATCACCTCGTGCATGCTAACCCAAGTACGTGAAATCGTACTAGTGTCAACGCAAACCTGGAAAGATATATTATTATATTTTATCACCTTGTGTCTGCTAACCCAAGTACGTGAAATCGTACTAGTGTCAACGCAAACCCGGAAAGATATATTATTATATTTTATCACCTTGTGCCTCCTAACTCAAGTACGTATAATCGTACTAGTGTCAACACAAACCCGGACAGATATATTAATACCCTTATTTGTTACAAACAATGAGCTAAGGATACAATGTCTTCCTAGAATACTAGGGACATAGTATAAGTGTGTAATATTTGATTTGTTTGTTTGTTATTGTTGTAGTATATTCCTCCCTGTACTTGTTATAGTATGTTCCTCCCTGTACTTGTTATAGTATGTTCCTCCCTGTAATTGTTATAGTATGTTCTTCTTTGTACTAGTTATTGTATGAACTGAACCCCTAAACTATACCTATTATAGTTTACTAGTATGTTCACTTGAACTGATACTGACTTGAAGGAAAGACTCATTTTACTACTAAGTTATGCTTGTACTTTTAAAATGGATTTTTGTTAACTATAAGGTAACCTAACTTTAAAAGAGTTTTTGAAATGTTTTGATCACTTATAAAAGACATAAGCCATCTTTTGAAAGATGTTTATAACAAACATTTACACAATTATCATTGTGTTCAACTTGTATCCCCCCCCCCCTTAAAAGCATTTAAAACAGTTTAAAAGATTGATTACGGGGTATGAACTCACCTGTAGTGAGTGATACTGGAGTATGGTTGAAAGATGATTGCAGAGTGTCAGGTGTAACCTTGAGCACACAAAGATCCTAATAACATATAATGACATGAACATGTAAGTAATTAGCATATAAACCACTAATTAAGAAGGGTAACACCCTTATAGACTAGGAAACTCTAAGATTTAAGCGATACAATCACATATGATTGCATAATTAGGGTGTATGGCCACCTTATTGAGTTTACGGTCCATGTGGCATGATCATAAGAGTTTACGATCAAAATGGTTCATGGTCCTATGTTTTTACAGTTCCATGGGTTCACGTTCCCATGTGTTTACGGTCTAATAACCTTACAGTAATATGGTTTACGGTCTAGTGAGTTTACCACTGTAAACTCACATCCTTTTGTGCATAGGATTATTTCCAAGCATTTCGAAGGGTTCTAAGTTCCATCCTAGGCTTTAGGAGGGTTTAAGGTCTCTAATGCACCTTCCATTAGGGTTTACGGTCTAAGGAGATACACTTAGACTATAAACACCTTTGTTCTTGGATAAAGTGACGATTTCAAGTCCATAAACAAGAATCCTAACTAGATACAAGTATAAGAGGAAGGTACTCACGATTTGGAGGCAAATGAGGGGGTTTTCGGCCCAAAACACTTAGGTGTTCTTGATGTTCTTGAGGATCTTGAAGATCTAGACTCAAAAGATGAGATTTGTGGAAGAATTCAAGAGTAAATCAAGAAGAAGAGATGTATTAACTCCAAAAGGGAAGGAATCACTTACATTATTGAAGTTTGGAAGCAAAACCTTAAGATCCTTGGGAAAGAAATCGACTTCTAGGCTTGGAAAGGAAAAGAATGACTAAAATGATCATCCACCATATATATAGGGAGGAGTTTACGGTCACCCTGACCGTAAACTCAAGGTCTCGACCGTAAACACCTTTTTGAGGAGGTTTACGGTTCGCTGGATGGCTTAGAACTTCCGCTGATACTTCCAAACACTTATTCCATGAATTCACCAGGCTAAAAATCCTTAGAATGACCTTTAACAATGCTAGAACTCATTTAGCAATGAGTCTGACACTAAGTTGAGTTTACTGACTGAGCTTTCAAAGAAAAAAACTTTCAGGTTGTCACATTGTGTGACCAAAGGGTCTTGTATGCTTATTCTGAGTTATGTGATACCATGCATTATATCTTTTTGATTTATGCTGTGTATTATTCCAAGATTTATTGAGTTGTGGGACTGGAGGGTCTCCACTGAGACACATTGACCGAAGTGTCTTTATCGAGATATATCCATGAGAGGCTAATGAGATGTGTATGGTATTTTAGGGAACTCACTAAGCTTTGTGCTTACTTGTTGGGTTATGAGCATTCTAACACTCCTAAGTGTACATGCAACCCTAAATACGTTGGATCTTTCTCTATTATACATGCAATTATGAACATCCAAGGTATTATCCTAATATAACATACAAAATAATGAGTATAACAAGATAGAATACATACCTCTTTGATGTAGAATGTCTTCATGAAGCTTGAGTGCCTAGTGCCTCAAGTGTGACACCTCAAATTGTTCACACAACACCATATACACTTGGAATAACTTGAGAGAAACTTGAACACTCCTAAAATCGGCTATCCCTTTCTTATTATTCATAATGGCCGATTTTTCCCAAAGAATATGATCTTATATAGTTGTTACAATTAGGGTAAACCCTAGTTGTCATGGCCTTCCATTTCCTTGGATCCATGGGTTCAAATACACCATGGAGCATCTATGGACCATCCTATGGGTTTTAGCCCAACTTGATTATCCATGGATCATTATCCCACTATACAAGTATGGGTGATTTACACAATCAACCCATATATTTATTAGTCTTCTTTTGATCACTTAATTAATTCTAGAATAATTCTTGATCAATACTAATTAAATAATCCTATTAATATATTAGAACTTATAATATATTAATCAACCTTAAGTGTTATTTCTCTCATTATAGTCTATCCAAGTGCATGATACCATGCAACCCAAATGGACCATGCCGGGTCGGGTCAAGTCTTACCAATTATAGTTATGGACTTAGACATTAATCCAACAGTCTCCCACTTGGATAAGTCTAAAACTATTATTGCAAGTATGACTTCAAGAACCGACTGGCAATCGTAGCTCTCAAAAGCTTCCGTCAAACTCTGACCTTGCCGATGAACTCTGACCTTTGTCAATGACTTGTCCATTAGATAAGTGATCATATATTCCTCCATTTTGGATATCGTATGGACTGAGACATGGATTATCAATCATTCTCTCTGTCCATTTGTTGTTTCCCGATTTCTGATTCATGATGACTGACTGATTGAACAAATCAAATCAGTCCTGGCTTGGCCAAGCACTCACATGTGTCATCATTAAATCCTCGAGGGGCCCACATATATCACTTTTATCCCGAAGGTAAAAGGAATGGATAAACTTCGACTCATATGGGTTGTTCTGCTACTTGTTGAATCATACACAAAGGCACGTTTTATAACATCGAGTTACCAATGCGTTTTCGTGCAATCAATGTACTATCAACTCATAGTACCAACTCATTTCTCTAGGTTTGAAGAATATAAGATATTATCGTCTCATGATCACTCGTGATAAAATCCACAAAGTGATTCAAATGAGCACGGGCTGAATCCAATACTCAGAACTTATGAGCACTCATGAGTGTTGTAGCACAACTTTGTCCACCAACTTGGACCTCTACAAGCCAACCCATGATAGTCTTGATTCATATCTACTTCCAACATATGACCGACTGTGGATGGTTTGAATAACTTAGTCATTCCGGAAGAATAACCTAGTTATTATGGAAGTCCAAACACGCAAAGTGAAACACAAGAATAAATGAATCTAATATGGTCTCAGAACTTATGAATATAAATAAAACACATTTTATTTATCACCATATGATTGCACATTATTCATTGTATACTGTTTTAGCTATCAAATTTATTCTAGAATTTAAAACAATAGTTGTCCCATGCTCCAAGCATGTACACTATGTTTTCCAAACACTAGTCATGCCATACACCAAGTATGCATACTATGTTTGTCTATGAACCTTACTTTGTGAAATAAACCAATTGACCAAACTTTCAATGATTCTAATTTCACACTCCCGAATTGTGACATCCCCAAAATCTCGGCCAGAAAAGACCGATTTTTTTCATTTATGCTTATAAATAATTTCAGAGTAAATCCTTTTGATTTGAAAGAGTTGCGGAATTTGTTCCCAAAACAAATCATGATAAAATAATATTTATCAAAGCATTTCATCAAGAGATGCATTTTCATTATATAATCAAAACTCGGGATGTCATGTTCCGATACAGACCATAAAGCATAAACGATAACATTACAAGTATTCAACAAATATATACATATACAGACTTGTAAACAAAAAAACTTGATGATTCAACCATCTTATGCCCTCGTGCCACTACCTGTAATACAAATAAAACTGAGTGGGTCAGGCTTGGGAGCCTGGTGAGCATATAGGGTTTTCAACCCACAATAAATAAGTTATATTTAATTTCACCAACCAACACTATCCCGATTACCCATTCCCGTTATCCTCACTTTACGTCCCTAAAATAACATCTATCTCAAGGGACCTAATCTAGGATTTTCATCGGGACGGACATCACTGCTAAGAGGTTTCCTCAACAATAGATATCCTAAAGGCAACCATGAGGGGGATAGAGTACACCGGTGAACACATCGTTCACAACACCTACAGGTTATGAACCTGCTAGCGTTCCACTGGACTGTCTAGAAAGAGTCCGTGGTCGTTATCCATACTCCACTGAATAACTAGATCAACAACAACAACAACATCGAGGCCTCTCATCTGTTTATTACACACCAACTATCTACCCATGTTCTACCCAACATATTAGTAGATAAAATATATACTTTCATACGTAGTTTGAAACCTGTATATCATTTTCATTCAATATATATTCCACATAACAGATGAGGCATACCCACATAACACGTATTTCATAGAAAGCAATTCAGATCTATGAGATGGAAGAGGGTGAACATACATTCACACACATAACAACAAATTCTACACATAACACGTATTTCGTATAAAATACTTCATAATCATGCGTTAGAAGAAAGTAACTACACACTCACACATATAAACAACAATATACTTAATACACTCGAACCATACTTGTATTATTATTGTGTTTATGAAAGGTAGTATACACTCACTTGATCAGAAGACGATCGGACAGCACTACGACTTGCAGAAGTAGTAATCCTCAGCAGATCTGGAAGATCTTCACAAAAATCGAACTTCTCGCGGGCAGAGCTTCGACTCGGGAACCGCACTTCTCGGGATCTTCGGGATCTCGGGACTTGCCTCGGGGCTTGAGAATAATACCGGGGCTTCGGGGTATTTTTGGCACGCAAAACGATGCAAAAAGGGAGAGAGAAGAGAGAAAATTAGCAAAAGAGCCGGCTGCCCTCGCATCCTATTTATAGGAGGCTGGAGCCTTGGAGTACGCGGAGCGTACAGGCGTACGCGTCCAAATTCGTCACTGCTTATGTATCCGAAGTCCTCGAGTGCGAGTGTCGACATCCTCGGAGTACGCGGGGCGTACCTCGGATCGGACTGCTGACTCCCCTTCGGATAATGCCGGAATTAAAGATTAAAAATGAATACAAATTATTTAATAAACTTCGGAAATTCATATCTTCTTCATATAAACTCCGTTTTCGACGTTCTTTATATCCACGCGAGGGTGAGACTACGCTCTACAACTTTCGTTTAGATTCCGTCGGCTAATTTTGAATTTATTTTTATTATTTATTTTTAATAGGCCGCGACAGAAAAACTTCGTTATAAATTCATAACTTCTTCGTTTGACGTCCGTTCTCGCCTAACTTTTTATCGCTTCGATACCAACAACGAGACCTTCGATCCTCGTTTAGAATGCTTCGGCTAAAAACCGCTCGATCTCAAATCGAGTATTTCAGGCTGCATACCGCTAAGTCGAAACTTCGATAAATCATAACTTCCTCATACAAAGTCAGATTTGGGCGTTCTATATATATTCGGAAACCTCGTTTCAACTACTACAACATTATCCAAAGATATTAAATTTATTTTACACTTAAATTTTGACACTTATTTTTATTCTTAATTAATCAAACCACATAATTAAGTAATTAAGCACAAAACACATATTACTCAAATAATACACTCTTATTATTTCAAAACGGGTTACAAAGGTTAACCTAGACTATTACATTGCAAAAAATGGCAAGCCCGGAAACACAGGCGTTACAATTCTCTCCACCTTAGAATGATTCCATCCCCGGAATCACACATCAACAAACAAATGCGGATAGCGACCCATCATGTCACTCTCCGTCTCCCAGGTGAGATTCGGCCCATTCGTGTGTTTCCATCGGACAAGTACTAACCCAACCATCTTGCGTCGCAACTTCTTAGTCTTTCGGTCAACAATTTCCTCTGGTTCTTTAATCAACCTTTTGTTCTCATTAATTGTCAATTCAGAAATTGGAATTATGTTGGGAACTTCTCCCGTGAACTTCCTCAAATAACACACATGAAAAGTGTTATGAATTCCATTCAGTTCTTCTGGTAGTTCGAGCTTGTAAGCTTGGTTCCCAATCCTCTGAAGAACTGTAAACGGTCCAATAAACCTTGGACTCAACTTTCCCCTTTTACCAAATCTTATAAGTCCCTTCCACGGCGAGACTTTAAGCAAAACCGAATCCCCAACCTCAAAAGTCATCGGTCTTCGCTTCTTGTCAGCATAGCTCTTTTGACGATCCTGATCTGCTAACATTCTTTCCCTAATTATTTTCAACTTTTCAGCAGTTTGATGAACCAACTCCGGTCCCAAAAACTGTTTTTCCCCAACCTCAAGACAACAAGACGGCGTACGACACTTCTGTCCATACAATGCTTGATAAGGTGCCATCTTAATGCTCGAGTGGAAACTATTATGGTAGGAAAATTCTACCAAAGGTAAATGTTCATCCCAATTACCTAGGAATTCTAGGGTACATGCTCTTAGCATATCGTTAAGTGTTTGTATCGTTCTTTCGCTCTGACCATCAGTCTGCGGATGGTAAGTTGTACTTAAACATAACTTGGTACCCAGTTCCTCTTATAGACTTTTCCAAAATCGTGAGGTGAAACGACTATCACGATCTGACACAATCGTTAACGAACACCATGAAGCCTCACAATTTCCTTCACGTAAGAATTCGCAAGCTTCTCCATAGACCATTTCTCCTTGGCCGCTATGAAATGCGCACTCTTAGTGAATCGATCAACGACCACCCAAATCATGTCGTGACCATTCTTTGTTCTGGGCAGTTTAGTGACAAAATCCATAGCAATGTCTTCCCACTTACCCATTGGCACAGGAAAAGGTTCTAAACTCCCATACGGTTTCTGATGTTGTGTCTTTACTCTCGCGCAAGTCACACACTCAGCCACATACTTTGCAACATCAAGCTTCATCGTCGGCCACCAGTAGTAGGGTTTCAGGTCCCTATACATTTTAGTGCTACCAGGATGAATCGAGTACATGGTTTTGTGAGCTTCTTCCATCAGAAGACCTCTAATTCCTCCGGACTTAGGTACCCAAATCCGATCTTGGAACACCTTCAGTCCGTGACTGTTTACACCGAACACCAACGTTTTGCCCAAACGTTCCTCCTTTCGGTCATTCTTTTCAGAAGCTTCCTCTTGAGCTTTCTTTATACTTTCCACAATAGTCGAGAAAACTTCAATTCTCAACGCTCTTGGCCTTTTCCTTTCAAGATTGACTTTCCGACTGAGAGCATCAGCAACAACATTAGCTTTACCGGGGTGGTAAAGTATCTCGCAGTCGTAGTCCTTAAGTAATTCTAGCCAGCGTCGTTGCCTCATATTCAATTCTTTTTTATTAAAGAGATATTGGAGACTCTTATGATCAGTGAAAAGTTTGCACTTCGTGCCATAGAGGTAATGCCTCCATATTTTCAGAGCGAAAACTACCGCTGCCAACTCCAAATCATGAGTCGGGTAGTTCTTTTCATGCTCCTTCAGTTGTCGAGACGCATATGCTATCACCTTTTCTCTTTGGGTCAAAACACAACCCAATCCAACCCCAGACGCATCGCTATAAACAGCGAAGTCTTCAACTCCATCGGGTAGAGAAAGTATCGGTGCCTCGCATAGCTTCTTCTTTAGCTTCTCGAATGCTTCTTTAGGCTTATCATTCCAAGCATAAGTAGCTCCTTTGTGGGTCAAAGCTGTCAACGGAGTAGCGATCGAAGAAAAACCTTGGATAAACCTTCGGTAATATCCAGCTAATCCCAAAAAGCTTCGAATCTCCGTGGGACTCTTCGGTTGTTCCCACTTCATTACAACTTCAATCTTTGCTGGATCAACCATTATCCCTTCTTGGTTGACCACGTGACCCAAGAATTGGACTTCACGAATCCAAAAATCACATTTGGAGAACTTTGCATACAGCTTCTCTTTCTTCAAGACTTCTAACACTTCTCGCAAGTGTCTGCCATGCTCCTCTTGGATTTTCGAGTAAATCAGAATGTCATCTATGAACACTATCACAGATTTATCAAGGAAAGGATTACAAACCCTATTCATTAAATCCATGAATGCTGCCGGAGCATTGGTTAGTCCAAACGACATAACCAAGAACTCGTAGTGTCCATATCGTGTTCTGAATGCAGTCTTCTCGATATCTTGCTCTCTTACTTTTAGCTGATGATATCCTGACCTTAGATCGATCTTCGAGAAATAGCTCGAACCTTGCAATTGATCAAACAGGTCATCAATCCTTGGCAATGGATATCTATTCTTTATTGTTGCCTTGTTCAGCTCTCTGTAATCAATGCACATTCTCATACTTCCATTTTCTTCTTTACAAATAACACCGGAGCTCCCCAGGGTGATGAACTAGGTCTAATGAAACCTTTGTCCAATAACTCCTGAAGTTGCATCATCAGCTCCTTCATCTTCGTCGGTGCTAATCGATAAGGTGTTTTTGCTATTGGCGTTGTCCCTGACAACAAGTCTATTATAAACTCCACTTGTCTATCAAGCGGTAATCCAGGAAGATCTTCGGGAAATACTTCCGGATAATCAGACACAACTGGAATATTCTGCATCACCTTCTTTTCCTTCTTAGCATCAATCACGAATGCTAGATATGATGTACACCCCTTGGTCAAACATTTTCTGGCTTTCATCAACGAAATGATTCCAGAATTCACTCTGCGTTTGTCCCTATAAACCATAAACAAATCTTTCCCAGGTGGATTTACTTTGACTATTTTCTTCTTGCATAAAATTTCGGCATCGTTGGCGCTAAGCCAATCCATTCCCAAAACGATGTCGAAACCGTTTAGTTCTATAGGCAATAATTCCTCGTGGAACTTATTCCCATTCAGATCAATTAAGATGTTCTTCATACGATGGCTAACAAGTACAAACTTGCCACTAGCAACTTCGACTAATAAGGCATCATCTAGTCTAACAACAGGCAAAGCTAGCTTTCTACCAAATTCATGCGATATAAAGGAGTAGTTGGCTCCAGAATCAAATAAAATTTGGGCAGGCAATTCGTTAACGAGAAAGGTACCTGAAGTGACATCAGCTTCGTCTTTAGCAGCTTCTAGCGTCATCTGGAATGCTCTCGCCTTTGGCTTTGGTGGAATGTTGGGTCTAGCTGCCTCCTTCTTCTTCGGGCAGTCCCTCGACATGTGTCCCTCCCCACCACAACCATAGCAAACTTTCTTAGTGAGGGTACATTCATTGGCATAGTGCCCTGGCTTTCCACACTTGTAGCATGTGTTTGCCACCTCACATCTTCCATGATGCTTCTTTTTACATTTGTCGCACCATTTTGCTTCGCCTCCACTTCCCCTCGAACCAGACTTCGAGAACTTGTTTTTCTTGTTGGACCCTGAAGTTCCTTCGAACTTCCTCTTTTCACCAACATCTGTCCTTTCCAGACCCTTTTCCTTCTGTTGGGCCTCCACATTCTTAGCTGCACGAACAGCCGTTTTCAGAGTAGTTGCCATCTTGACTGTCGGACCAAAGTCGGCAGGCAGTCCATTAGCAAACCTCTCAATCTTGGAGAGTTCCGTTGGCACTAGGTACGGAAACAACTTCATTTTCTCAGTAAATGCAGTAGCATAGTCGTCTATGCTCATCTTCCCCTTCTTCAAGTTTTGGAACTTATTGTTCAGATCAATCAGATCTATTTCTGAACAATACTGCACCCTTAGTTGCTCCAAGAACTCCTCCCATGACATTTTCAGGGCTTCTCCTCGTGGCATAGTATCTGCCAACAACTTCCACCAACTCAAGACTCCAGTCTTCAGTTGTCTAACCGCAAAGACGGTCTTCTGTTTGTTGCTACAGTCGCAACTTTCAAATACCATCTCCATTTCAGAGATCCAATCCATTATCTCAACAGGCTTTGGGCTTCCAGAAAGACTTGGCGGCTTGGCGCCCAAGAAGTTCTTGTACATTCGCCCATCCTTGTTGTTTATCCTTTCCGGATCGTTCCTTCGTTCTCCTTGAGTCCCAACTTGACTCATAATGCGACTATTGTTCCCTTCCTCCGATTGCTCGGGAATCAATTCGGGTTCCTCAATAGGTATGATAGGTTCATCCCTATTATCATGCAACATTTGTCGCATCTCCTCCCTTTGTTCGGCTAGCATAGCCCGAATCATGGCTTGCACCGCAGCCATTGTTATTGGTTCTGGTGCTGCTGCTACAGCAGGGATTTGCTCAATAACTGGCGGTTGATTCCTGTTTTCATCTGCGTTTCCAACGCCACTCCTTGTTCTCACCATTTTTGATCTACACACCGAATAAGGTGAAATTAGATCCTCATTCACGATAGATATTCAAATCATCCTTATTACTCCGAAACGTTTACATGCTAGTTCTAATACCGTAAACATACGCTTAGAATCCTACACACATAAGGTTTCCAGATCCGGTCGGCAACAGACCGTAGATCCGAACAATTAATATCATATATGGCAACATATAACATTTAGCACATAAAAGCATTTTAGGCAACTTTCCTAAAATAAACTAGTGCTCGTGTCTAAAATCCAAGAGACACACAACTCACAATTCCACTTAGCATTCTAAGTTTAAGTCTATAAATCCTACAAATTCCTAGTTCGCTTAAACTAATGCTCTGATACCAACTGTGACATCCCCAAAATCTCGGCCAGAAAAGACCGATTTTTTTCATTTATGCTTATAAATAATTTCAAAGTAAATCCTTTTGATTTGAAAGAGTTGCGGAATTTGTTCCCAAAACAAATCATGATAAAATAATATTTATCAAAGCATTTCATCAAGAGATGCATTTTCATTATATAATCAAAACTCGGGATGTCATGTTCTGATACAGACCATAAAGCATAAACGATAACATTACAAGTCATTCAACAAATATATACATATACAGACTTGTAATCAAAACAACTTGATGATTCAACCATCTTATGCCCTCGCGCCACTACCTGTAATACAAATAAAACTGAGTGGGTCAGGCTTGGGAGCCTGGTGAGCATATAGGGTTTTCAACCCACAATAAATAAGTTATATTTAATTTCACCAACCAACACTATCCCGATTACCCATTCCCGTTATCCTCACTTTACGTCCCTAAAATAACATCTATCTCAAGGGACCTAATCTAGGATTTTCATCGGGACGGACATCACTGCTAAGGGGTTTCCTCAACAATAGATATCCTAAAGGCAACCATGAGGGGGATAGAGTACACCGGTGAACACATCGTTCACAACACCTACATGTTATGAACCTGCTAGCGTTCCACTGGACTGTCTAAAAAGAGTATGTGGTCGTTATCCATACTCCGCTGAATAACTAGATCAAAAACAACAACAACATCGAGGCCTCTCATCTGTTTATTACACACCAACTATCTACCCATGTTCTACCCAACATATTAGTAGATAAAATATATACTTTCATACGTAGTTTGAAACCTGTATATCATTTTCATTCAATATATATTCCACATAACAGATGAGGCATACCCATGTAACACGTATTTCATAGAAAGCAATTCAGATCTATGAGATGGAAGAGGGTGAACATACATTCACACACATAACAACAAATTCTACACATAACACGTATTCCGTATAAAATACTTCATAATCATGCGTTAGAAGAAAGTAACTACACACTCACACATATAAACAACAATATACTTAATACACTCGAACCATACTTGTATTATTATCGTGTTTATGAAAGGTAGTATACACTCACTTGATCAGAAGACGATCGGACAGCACTACGTCTTGCAGAAGTAATAATCCTCAGCAGATCTGGAAGATCTTCACAAAAATCGAACTTCTCGCGGGCAGAGCTTCGACTCGGGAACCGCACTTCTCGGGATCTTCGGGATCTCGGGACTTGCCTCGGGGCTTGAGAATAATACCGGGGCTTCGGGGTATTTCTGGCACGCAAAACGATGCAAAACGGGAGAGATAAGAGAGAAAATTAGCAAAAGAGCCGCCTGCCCTCGCATCCTATTTATAGGAGGCTGGAGCCTCGGAGTACGCGGGGCGTACGCGTCCGAATTCGTCACTGCTTACGTATCCGAAGTCCTCGAGTGCGAGTGTCGACATCCTCGGAGTACACGGGGCGTACCTCGGATCGGACTGCTAACTCCCCTTCGGATAATGCCGGAATTAAAGATTAAAAATAAATACAAATTATTTAATAAACTTCGGAAATTCATATCTTCTTCATACGAACTCCGTTTTCGACGTTCTTTATATCCACGCGAAGGTGAGACTACTATCTACAACTTTCGTTTAGACTCCATCGGCTAATTTTGACTTTATTTTTATTATTTATTTTTAATAGGCCGCGACAGAAAAACTTCGTTATAAATTCATAACTTCTTCGTTTGACGTCCGTTCTCGCCTAACTTTTTATCGCTTCGATACCAACAACGAGACCTTCGATCCTCGTTTAGAATGCTTCGGCTAAAAACCGCTCGATCTCAAATCGAGTATTTCAGGCTGCATACCGCTAAGTCGAAACTTCGATAAATCATAACTTCCTCATACGAAGTCAGATTTGGGCGTTCTATATATATTCGGAAACCTCGTTTCAACTACTACAACATTATTCAAAGATATTAAGTTTATTTTACACTTAAATTTTGACGCTTATTTTTATTCTTAATTAATCAAACCACATAATTAAGCAATTAAGCACAAAACACATATTACTCAAATAATACACTCTTATTATTTCAAAATGGGTTACAAAGGTTAACCTAGACTATTACATTGCTAAAAATGGCAAGCCCGGAAACATAGGCGTTACACGAATTCTTATGGCAGATGCAGGAATTCCACATTCATCCCATTTTACCTAAATTTGTTAGATTCTCAACTTATATGCAATGATTCTCTTGTAATGATTATGCACAAAGTCACTAAGATTTGACAACAAACATTACAGAGCATTCCAAAGAAGATCAAATCCTTGGAAACATCCTTCTTTCATTAAGTTTCCTAATCTTATACAGACTTATTTAACAACTTCCACCAATGGGATCGTTTCCACATTCCCTTTTTGACTATCACTTCTAAACAAGAGTTGCCTCTTTTCAGAATATGTCAATATGGTCCTTACAACAATTAACACTATACTTCCAACTGTCCCTGAGCAACCAATCTTTGGTAAACCTTAGATTGTCCTCGACAATTGCTTAATTGTTTTAGTCATATCCAGTTCTAGACCTTTTCCCTTCTTAATTCCCCAGACATCTGGAAAATTTTAGACAGGATGAATATAGCACATGTAATCGATCCTATATCCGAAGCATATGGGACACGATTCATGATGTCTCACATAAAGACTAAACCAGTCTTTTGCTATAATATTTTCATTTCTATTTGCCAAGTTCTCATAATTTAGATTATGAAAAGGGATGCCGTAATCATAATCGAATTTTAGAACGCAAATAATGAATCCATATATAGAATTTCCTTATGTTGATCCATTCCAACATGAAATTCATATATATTCTTTACTAAATTTGATTAAAATCTCAATCTAAGCTATTAGAATTGAAATGAAGTATAATTTCCTCTCCCTTAATTATAGCAAAACAACTTTTTCAACCACTGCAGCCTCACGAATTGAAACTTTTGTTTTCTATAATTAACATTGCTAACTTGCAACCTTTATCATAATTATCATGCTCCCACTAACATGATGATTATTAGAATAACACTTATGCTCCCACTAGCTTTGACATGTACTCAGAAATTAACTGAATTTCTTACCAAAGTTCAGATTTCTGATACTAGATTGTTTTGATAAAACTTTATCAAAATCATACACCTCTTTTAGATAGCTCACAGGTGTGTCTAAACAATTTTAGAGCTATGAAAAGGGATGTCGTAATCATAGTCTCAATTGTTTAGACATTTTCCACTTCTCACAAGTCCATGTTAGTGTGACGGTTAACCACACAGCTCCACTAACGACTTTGAGAATGCAAATATCACAATTGTTATCTAGCTAAAATCTACTTAGTGAAAGTGTTTCCTCACCATCATTTTCACGAGTCGGGGAGAAACCTTATGACACTTAGATTTAATGGTGTATGTGTTCTTATCCATGTGAATTGTTAAAACCATAGTCACAAGACAAGGATAATGTGACATCCCCATTTTTACGGCCAGAAAAGACCGATTTTGTTTATGCTTTATAAAAATCAGAGTACTTCTTTAATAAAAATGTTGCGGAATTTGTCCCCAGAAAAACATGATAAATACGTTATTAAAACATTTTCGAAGAAACGTATTTTATTCATTTTAAAACGTTTGGGATGTCATCGTCAATACAGGAACATAACCATAAACGAAACTTACATTTATTTACACTAGTGATCTACATCTCTTTAATCTCTCAGTGTAATGTCACTTAATATCGACACCTGTGATATAAATAAACTGAGTGGGTCAGGTTGGGAAACCTGGTGAGTACATAGGGTTTTCAACCCACAATAATATAATTATTATGTTTAAACAATCAAGCAATTAAACCCCATTACCCATCCCCATTATATTTTCTATTCTTAAGGACTTACCCTAAGAATCAAATATTCCTCGTTCATTCATTCCTAAGGATCATCCTAAGGAATCGGCATGAAGTCCATCGTTGCCATGGTCTACACAACAGGCACTAAGTCTGCATAGTCGCCAGGGTTTAGGCACTAAGTCTGCATAGTCGCCAGGGTTTTGGCATCAAGTCTGCATGATCACCAAGGTTTTGGCACCAAGTCTGCATGGTCACCAAGGTTTAGAGTACACTGGGTGAACACATCGTTCACAACACCTACAGGTTGCGAGCCTGCTAGTGTTCCACTGGACTGTCTAGAATAGTCCGTGGTTGTCATCCATACTCTGCTGAATGACGGGGACATCGTTTGCGAAAAAGGCTTCTCACATCATCCACCTCTCACCCTCACCTCGTGGTCTATAACACCTCTCAACTCATCATCCAACTCATATTCCATCTATTACATCTACCCAAGTTTTACCCCAACATTATTGTAGATATAAAATATATATACAGTTTAAATAATTTAAAACATGTATAAAATCGTTCATCCAGCATAGACAACAAGTATTCAGATAATATGCACGCATAGCACGTAATTTATATAAAATACTTCATATCTATGTGTAAGATGAAAGTAACTATGCACTCACCTGGGAAGGTGGTGACTCGTCACTCGGACAGCACTTCGTTACTCTTAAAACGGTTTCCTCGACAAACCTAGTATCAATATGACTAGGGTTTAGTCTGACGTTAACCGCGAAAAATTAATAGTCTAGCTATTATTATTATTTATTAAGCGTTAAATAACACTCAATATAACTAATAATAATAGCCCAAATACTTATTATAAGTTCCTAATAACATTACTATATTAAAACATAAGCTATACTAAAGATAGGGTAGGCATAGCTCACTTACAACTGGTTTTCTCGAAAACCGGGCTTCGCTGGAGCAGCGTTCCCGAGCCGAAAGGCTCTTTTTTTTCGGGACTCCGGAAGCCTCGGGGCTTCCTTCGGGTGCTAGGGGGTTTACCTAGGCTTTAGGGGGGTTAGGATAGGCTAGAGAGAGAGTATAGAAAGAGAAAGAAGTGGGGAAAGGTGTGAGAAATGAGAGAACCCGACACTTCTATTTATAGGGTGAAATCCTGACGGACTCGCCGAGTTGGTTTACTGACTCGCCGAGTCAGTGCCACGTGTCATCACCTGATGGCTTTCCTTGGGGAGAAAGCCTTGGCCCATATTCAGCCACGTCACCCTTTTTGCAGCAGCACCCTGCTGACTTCTAAACCCCGTAACGTTTGCATACGAGCTCCGTTTTTGATGTTCTTTTTTTCCACGTGTAGGTAAAAACAATATCTACAACTTTCATTTAGACCCCATCGGCTAATTCTCGACCGATCTCAAATTTAATAGTAGGAGGCGTTTAGACCGTTAAATGATCGCGAAGAATTCGTAACTCCTTCATACGGACTCCGTTTTGGTCTATCTTTTTACCGTTGAGTTCCTATTAATGAGATCTTCAACTCTCATTTAGGTCGCGTAAGCCAAAAACCGCTCTAACTAAAATTCGAGTTTCGGGTTGTGCACTGCTAAGCCGAATGTTAGAAAAATCATAACTTCCTCATACGAGGTCAGATTTGGGCGTTCTTTTTATGGATTTTCTCGGTTTAACATATTCTACGACTTTGTTTAGATCACTAAGGCTAAATCGCTCTCTATCGTAAATTCACTTTTTACGCTTCCCGATGTCGTGCCGGTTTTGCCGTAAAACTTCGACGGGCCATAACTTCTTCGTTATAACTCGGATTTCGGCGTTCTTTATATGTACGGAAACCTTGAGACATATTATACAACTTGGTTAAAATTATTTATTCTAAATAATCTTTTTGTTGAAAAGTCATTTTCGACCCTTATTGCCTCTAAATCGGCTAGCCCGGATCTGCGGGCGTTACAGATAATGACAAATCCAAACTCAT
Organism: Lactuca serriola; assembly: GCF_051521515.1. Classification (NCBI taxonomy): domain Eukaryota; kingdom Viridiplantae; phylum Streptophyta; class Magnoliopsida; order Asterales; family Asteraceae; genus Lactuca; species Lactuca serriola. Next base: position 261,192,995 of record NC_136412.1, on the reverse strand, counting down.
ATGGACTGAACTCAATCTTAATTTGTAGCCACCTGGTAGCTCAAGGGCCTGCCATTGCTTCCAAGTTGTTATGTAACCAATTAAAAATTGTAAGAACTCATATGTAAAGCCAACTTCAATTGGAATGGGCATAGAATATGTCAACACGATAGGTTATAAACCTCAAGTCGTGTGCTAGTGAAGAACTTCATGTTTTATTCTTGATTAGCTCTTGATACTTTCAAGACCTTTAAGACTCCCATTGTCCTCTTGACATATAAGGCTTTCTTGTCAGATATTCAAGAGATAGTGTGGATTCTAATCAAGACACACACTTCACACAATTGGCCTTAGTTGGTCTTTGTTTTATCCAAAACATCACAACTCACCAATTTCAAATGTACAGGAGTAGAAAACTTTTACTCTTACATTTGATAAGTGTTTTAAACCTTATTTAAGACATGTCACTCAAGTTACAATCTTAGAGTATAACTCTAAGAATTGTTTTTTTTAACGAGGTATGAATCATCTTCTTGATCTAACCACTTCAACAATTCATAACTCCTCTTTTTAGCTATCAAAATGCACTTAGAGGATGAATTGTGATAAGGTCTCAAAATCATTAAGATGATCACAAAAACTGATACTAAAGTACTCTCCCATTTGAGAAACTTTTATCCTTCTGCCTAAGTTGATTCTTCTTATTTGCTCTGTCATACATTGGAGCCTTTTCCAATGTCTCAGAATTACACTTAAGCTTGTAAGTATAACCATATTTACTAAGCTTTAGTAAATTATGACGAATAGTCTTATCGATCTTTTGTGATGGACTTAATTAGTGCACAAGAAAGTGTACTCTATCCTTTACTTGACTCACACATCCCTGTGAACAAGTAGTTAGTCTTAATTCTTCCAATGCTTGAAAGTTCTCATTCATCATGCTATACAACTTGCATGATTTCAAGTTTCTATCCAACTGAAACTTGGGTGATGAGAATCTTTCCTTATTTGGTAAATTTAGACACTACCACAAATGAAAGAATCAAATTCATATTTCTAATATTTCTCTTAATGGAATCTTATAAGCAACAAAAATTTCCACAAACGCCATTGTAAGGATACACAAAATAAATAAAATCTAAAATTTCGTTTTATTTTAAAAACTTTGCGAAAAAACTTATCCTTACAATCCATATGAAAACTTGTTGTTATCTATTCCTAAGCAAAATATCATAACTCCTAAGAAGTAGCTCAAGAATCTGATCTTTAAACTATGCGATAGAAATCCATCTATGTGATCGGATTCAACATATTCTTTCTTTAAGTTCCTTCACTTTTCTTTGATTCTTAAAACATCAACAAGTGACCCAGTCACATCATGTAATAAGAATCTCAGAATAGAAACTTAGCAGAGTTAGAAAGTGGACTTTACCTGAAGTAGAGTCAAACTTATTGACTTTAACATCCTTAGGTAAATTTGGCAGCTTCGCAACCAATCCCCCTTTCTTTGGCAATATAAACATATGGACCCTTTGGTAATGGGACTATCTCAGACGTATCTTTTCTCTTTACCATTTGGTCAACCGAGTTGACTATGGCCGATCCCTTTCCATTGGGAAGATAATGCTTTTTCTGGATTTCCAGTGTCATCATTGTCAATGTCCATAAAGTTTTAGGAAGTTGATCTTAGAAAATAGATAAGATCATTAAGGGTCTTGTCATAGTCTGTTTCATAGGAGTCCCAAAGGAACTCACTATGTGACTTAGAAAGTGATTAAACCACTAACTTTCTCAATACTTTGACACCCAACTCTCTCGGCTTGTCAGTATGTGACTTCATCTCCAAGATATGAGCACACCTAGACTTTTCCTTCCCAATAGGGCTTGAGTGGCCTTAAACTTTTACGAACTTGTGGGTTAGGGAGAATAATTGGAGGAGGTGAAAGAAGTATGATATCCATGAGACATCATCTTCATTTAGGAAAGCTTGTTTCAAGAGATTTGGGAAGATCATAATTGTCTAAACCAGACATGTTTTGGGAGATATTCAAGATAGTTGATTTAAATTCCTTAATATGACACCCAATATGAAATATTAAGGCTAGGACCCAACAAACTATTTTAAAACTTAGAAGAGGGATGCCGTAATCCAAGCTATAAAATATTTGAAGGTAGGTGAATAACGATTCACCAATTTCCACCAAGATAAACAAAATGTATTATTAGGTTTTAATTGGATTTGAAACTCCTATATCTTTTGAGATTCATTGAATTTTTCAATGGCATGTTTCAATCTCGAGTGTGCCCTTCAGGTTTTGTGACTGGGATGCCGAGGATCACAAAACAAGGTGTGAAGTAACCATGCAAATTACTTGGTACCTTTAAGTGTTTACCCCTCAATCGATGTGCCGGTTAACCACACACGCTCCATAGATACTATGATAAACATTAAGTTACCCCTTGCCTACCTTGTTAAATACGAGTTAGTGTACCGGTTAACCACACACGCTCCACTAACCGACTTAAACAAAGTGCAAAGTGTAATTTCATGGATTAGCACCTTATTCACATTTTCCTAAGTAACTAAGATTGGGTATTTATAAGAGTTTAGTTACTTAGTATTTATCATTAATACTTTTAATGAAGAGAAAATTCTATTCCTTGTCCTACCCGTTCGGCTAACGACCCTCCATCAGTCAAGGAAGCGGTGGGTGAGAGTGGACACCCATTAAACTACCATTTTATAGGCAGTAACCTTATACCCCCTTTAGACCGACTTCGTGAATGAGGCCTACTAATGGTAAGACTGACTTTACTCTTATACATATATATAAATATTATTAACTTATAATATTATAAAGTATAAGGGTTGAATTTTAACTTTTAAAATTCTAAGGGCTTAACTTGGAATTAAAGTATTCATGGGGAAAACTTTACAAATTCCAAAACTTGAGGGCAAGTTTTGAAACTATTCAAAACTAATTAATTCCATAACTTATGAGTTTAAAGTAGTTTTAATTAAAAACTCTTCAAGTTCCATAACTTGAGGACTAGTTATGGAAGACTTTAAACTAATTAAAAAAATAACCTTTTTTTTATATTGTAACTTATGGAACTAATTAAGGTTACATTTTTTTTATTTATTATTTAATGAAGAGACTCTTGAACCTCCATAACTTGAGGACAAGTTATGGAGTCATAAAACCATTTAATTAGAACTAGACTCTTCATTTTGTAACCTTTGCCAACTTTTATGAGTTTTATGATTCTTAAATGTGACTTTTCATCTAACTTGAGGACAAGTTACAAAAACACACTTTGGAATCAACTCTTAGATTAAAATGGATTGAAATCAACTATTTCACACAACTTTTTTATTAATCTAAGAAGAAGATAATTCAAATCATCAATCTTCAAGAAATTAGCATGAACATACAAACTAATAAAAATCTTGAAATTATGACAATTATCTTAGAAATTGGATTAGCATGAACATTACCACATCAAAAACAAGTTTATAAGTCCAAAAACATCTTAGGGTAATGTTCCTAGTCCAATTCCAGCCAAAACAATCGAATATATGCTATCAGGGGGTCCAACTCGTTGAGTGCATGAACCAACTCGGCGAGTTGGATGCATTTTGTCTTGGACTCGGCGAGTCCATTCATGGACTCGGCGAGTCTGCAGTGCAGACAGCATCAAAACTCGATTTTTTCAGCTACTTTTGCAAGTACAACAAGAAAACAAGCCTAGGCTCTGATACCACTGTTGGGTTATGAGCATTCTAACACTCCTAAGTGTACATGCAACCCTAAATACCTTGGATCTATGTTTTCTCTATTATACATGCAATTATGAACATCCAAGGTATTATCCTAATCTAGCATACAAAATAATGAATATAACAAGATAGAATACATACCTCTTTGATGTAGAATGTCTTCATGAAGCTTGAGTGCCTAGTGCCTCAAGTGTGACACCTCAAATGGTTCACACAACACCAAATACACTTGGAATAACTTGAGAGAAACTTGAACACTCCTAAAATCGGCTAGCCCTTTCTTATTATTCATAGTAGCTGATTTTTCCCAAAGAATATGATCTTATATAGTTGTTACAATTAGGGTAAACCCTAATTGTCATGGCCTTCCATTTCCTTGGATCCATGGGTTCAAATACACCATGGAGCATCCATGGACCATCCTATGGGTTTTAGCCCAACTTGATTATCCATGGAGCATTAGCCGACTATACAAGTATGGATGATTTACACAATCAACCCATATATTTAATTAGTCTTCTTTTGATCACTTAATTAATTTTAGATTAATTCTTGATCAATACTAATTAAATAATCCTATTAATATATTAGAACTAATAATATATTATTCAACCTTAAGTGTTATTTATCTCATTATAGTTTATCCAACTGCATGATGCCATGCAACCCAAATGGACCATGCCGGCTCGGGTCAAGTCTTACCAATTATAGTTATGGACTTAGACATTAATCCAACATTACTGTGTTATGTGATATGTGTTTCAGCTACTTCTCATGATCGCGGGAAGGCGTCGGCTTAATTGTACACACGAGATGGAGTTTATGTTTTTGAGGATCTTGGATTTTATAAAACAATTATGGATTTTTTTTAACAATTTGACAATATTGGATTTTGAAATGTGATATTGAGAATTATGTGATTTTGAAAATGAAAATTTTGTTTGAAAATTTAGGGTGTTACACTTGCACCTCTATCAGAAACCATAGAAACTGGAACGCCATGGCGATAAACTATGTATTGAACATAGATATCTACCAACTTCTTTGTCAATGAAATCTCAAAAATAGAAATAAATTGAGCACTCTTGGTCAATCGATCCATCATGACCAAAACGCTCGAACCTCAATCAGTCTTGGGTATCTTGGTGATAAAACCCATGGTAATATGCACCCAGTTTCACAGTGGAATATCCAAATGCCACAACTTGTCGTGAGGTATTTGATGCTAAACCTTCACCTTCCTACATCTCAAAAATATCTCCAAATACCAAGCCACATCCCACTTCATATTGGGCTAACAATATATATGCCTCAAATCCTTGTATATATTCGTCGCCCCTAGACGAATCGAGAACTTAGATTTATGGGCCTCCTCCATCAATGTCTATCGAGTTTCGCCCGAATAAGGAATCCAAACCCTATAATGCAAAGTCAATAAACCTCGGTTCTCAATGTCAAAAGCTGAAACCTGACCAACTACCCTCTTGTTTTTTCGGTTCTTCTCCTTGATTGCCATGACCCTTTGATCAGTTCCAACACTTGAGGAACAATATTCATCCTCAAACATAGATTTATAACTTGAGTAGTTGTTGCCTTGAGACTTAAAGCATCAACCACCGCATTAGCCTTACCCAGATGGCACAAAATCACATAATCATAATTCTTCACCACATCGAGCCAGTTATGTTGCCTCATATTCAGATTTGGTTGACCCATCAAATATCTCAAACTCTTATGGTTGTGTAGATGGAACACGAAACCCCATATAGATAATCACATCAAATCTTGATGGCAAAAACCATAAGCCCATTAACTCTAAGTTGTGAGAAGGATAATTTGCCTCCTGAGGCTTCAGATGCCTTGAAGCATAAGCAATGACATAACCCTTCTGCATAAGCACAACAACCAAACCCATAATCGATGCCTCACATTAAACCACAAAATCCTCAACAACCTTGGGGAGGGTCAATACTAGTGCCTCGTATAATTTATGCCTTACGATCTCAAGCGGTACCTTCTATATAGGCCCCCAATGAAAAGCAACATTCTTCTTTGTCAAACGAGTCAGACGTACTGCTACCTTGGAAAAATCTTGGATGAACCTCCGATAATACCCATCCAAACCTAGGAAACTCCAAATCTAAAATGGAGACCTCACAACCTCCCACTGCATCACCGCCTCAATCTTAGTTGGATAGACCAAGATACCATTTTGGTTGACGAGGTGTCACAAAAACTGAACCTCACATAACTAAAACTCACATTTGGAGAATTTAGCATAAATCCTTTCCCTCCTTAAAGTTTCACGAACCTCCTCCAAATGCACCTCATGCTACTCCTTGGTCTTAGAATAGACCAAGATATCATCAATAAACAAAATCATCGATCGATCCAACAACGACCTACACACTTGGTTTATGAAATTCATGAATGTTGTCGATGTGTTGATGAACCCAAATGGAATCACCACGAACTCGTAATATACATAACTAGTCCTGAAAGCCATTTTCTAAATATTATCATCTCTGGCCCTCATCTGGTGGTATCCTGACCTCAAGTCAATCTTGGAAAACCAAGACGCACCCTGAAGTTGATCAAAAAAATCACCGATCCTTGGAAGCACATAACGAATCTTCACTGTAAGCTTCTTCAACTCTATGTAGTCAATGTACATCCAGTATGATCCTTCCTTCTTCTTGACAAACAAGATAGGTGTTCCCCAGGCTAACTACTTATCTGACTAAACTCCTTATCCAACAACACCTGAAGATGTGTGGACAACTCTTGCATCTCAGGAGGTGCAAAATAATAAGTTTCCATGGCTATTGAAGCCTAACCCGAAACTAAGTCAATATTGAACTCAACCTCTGTTGGATTAGGTGTCTAAGTTCATAACTATTCTAGAATGTACATGACCCGATTAGCATGGTCCATTTGGGTTGCATGGCATCATGCATTTGGATAGACCAAAATGAGAGAAATAACACTTAAGGTTTGTTAATATATTATAAGTTCTAATATATAAATAATATTATTTAATTATTATTGATGAAGAATTAATTAAGTGATCAAAAGAAGACTAATTAAATATATGGGTTGATTGTGTAAATCGCCCATACTTATATAGTGGGCTAATGCTCCATGGGTTATCAAGTTGGGCTAAAACCCATAGGATGCTCCATGGTGTTTTTGAACCCATGGATCATGGAAATGAAGAACCATGTCAATTTAGGGTTTACATGGTGTAACCCTACTTATGACACACTATAAAAAGAATATGTGAGCAACCAAAATCAGCACTAGTGTGTGAACAAGAGGGTATAGCCGTTTTTAGAAGTGTTCCATTTCTCTCAAGGTTATTCCAAATGTATTTGATGTTGTATGAGACATTTGAGGCATCACACTTGAGGTGCTAGGCTCACAAGGTTCTCAAGGAATCCAAGCAACTAAAGGTGTGTATTTCTTACTATCTTTTATGTTTAAAAATTCCCCATGTATGCTAGATAGGTTATGAACCTTGGAAAATAAATTTTGCATGTATGATAGATAAAACATAGATCCAAGGTTTGTAGGGTTGCATGTACAAAATAGGAGTGTTAGAATGCTCAAAACCCAACAGTGGTATCAGAGTCTTGGCTTGTTTACTTGATATTTGATGCAAAATTGTGAAAAAAAACTGAAAATCTTGTTGTCTGGATAGTGGACTCGCCGAGTCCATGGGGAGACTCGACGAGTCCAAGCACAAACTCATCCTACTCGTCGAGTAGGTTCTTGCACTCGATGAGTAGAAGCCCCATAATGCAGTTTTTCGACTTTTGCTGCTTGAAATTGACTAGAAACATTACCCTAAACTGTTTTGGTTTATAAAACCTGTTTTACATGGTGTAATGGTTATGCTAATCCATTTTCAATAGCTATTATCAAAATTTCAAGTTTAATATGGTTAACTTTATGATTCTTGAAATTGTTGATATGCATGTTCATGAACTTGTGATTTTAGAAGATCATAGGAATTGTTGTAACTTACTAGTTAGTTTAATTCTTGATCATTATGTGTTTTAATGGAATCCATAATTTGTCCTCAAGTTATGGATTACCAAAAGTCATTCTTTTAAAGTCCATTATTAAACACATAGGTAACATAAAATGAAAAGTCACTCATTTTATTAAACCATTAACTCATAAGTTATGAAAGATGAAAAGTTTTGAATGTTACAAAACTTGCCTTCAAGTTTTGGAACATGTAAAGTCACTTTAAAAACTTTAGTTCCAATCTCTAGAATTTTAGAAGTTAAAATTCAACCCTTATACTTTATAATATTATAAGTTATATATATATATATATATATATATATATATATATATACATATATATATATATATATATATATATATATATATATATGTATAAGAGCAAGTCAGTCTTACCGTTAGTAGACCTCATTCACGAGCCAATCTATAAGGGGGGTTGTAACAGCCCAAAATCCATGTAAGCTTTATGGCCCTTCTATTTTGAAAGTTGGCAAGTTTAGTCCCTTGAGTTGTATGTTGAATTGGTGAGTACGTTGGGCGTACTGGGGTGTACGCCGCGCGTACTCACGCGCTTAATTTGGACGCGGACTTGACCGAGTACGTTGGGCGTACTCAGGGGTACGCTGGGCGTAGTGAGCACAGATGCAAACCCTAATTTCTGGGTTGTGCACTATAAAAGGAACATATGGCCCTTTGCCCTAGCCACCATATTCCTTGAGTGAGTCCCTTGAGAGCTGAGATCCGTGCCTTAGCCTGTGTGTGTATGTTTTGAGCTTGGAGCTAACTTTTGAAGGTGAAGAAGGGAAGGAGGAGCCATTGTTGGTGCTAGAAGTGGAAGAACAAGTGTAGATCCGTGCTCTATAGTGGTTGGAGATGTCTTTTGAGGTAAAAAACTTAGAGGTTTCCTTGTTCTTCTTAAGTTTTGCTTTTTGGGACCATTTTAGGGTTTTTGGGTCTAAAGTTTGAGACTTTGTGTTCAAATAGTCTCCATGAGCATGAATATGGCCTCTTCTAGTGTGTTTGATGTTAAGGGTTCATAAAAATCCAGTCTTGGTCGTGGATCTAGTGTCATGCATGAGTTATAGTCCCATTATGGAAAGAGAAATGGTGTTTTGAGCACAAAGTGACCTCTACAGCCATGCAAAGGCATAAAGGTCTAGACTTTATGGGTTAAGTCGTATAAAAGGAGTCGGATCTGGAGTTTGGACGAAAGTCTTAACAGATTAAGGTCTGAATGAATGGGATAAGGGAACTGGGTGTTACGCTAGGCGTAATCCCAGTACGCACGGCATAGAGTGTCGCGTACCACGATTCTGTGGAAGCTCCGGGTACACCCAGCGTAACCCGGAGAGGGTTGAATTTATGTTGACTTTTAGGGTTTGGTCAACTCTAGTGTATTTGACCCAAGCAGGGGGTAAAATGGTCTTTTACCCTTCCTAAGAGCGTTTAGAGAGTTTGGTCTAGCCTTGGGAAATTTTGTTGATGACGAATGTATATTTCATATGATTAGGCGGAGGATAGGTCCTATTCACCGAGTTCGAGGTTTTCCAAGTTACCGAGTTACGCAAGGTGAGTCTTCTCACTATACGTTACCTTGAGTGGTATTCTAAGTTGACCAGAGGGTCTTATGTGCTATGTATGAGATTATGTGTTATATTAGAGATTACATGCTTTGTGTTATTTGTATGCTGTATGATTATATAGACCGGACCGGAGGGTCCAACGATTCAGACCGGGCCAGAGGGCCCAATGATCTATGACTGGATCGGAGGGTTCGACGAGCTGTGGGACTGGAGAATCCCGCTGAGACATCTTGAACGGAGGGGCGGGTTAGCCTCGAGTGGCGTATTTGTGGTATGTGGTATTTTGGGGAACTCACTAAGCATTTATGCTTACAGTTGTTGTGTTTGATGTCTCAGGTACCAGCAAGGACCGTGGGAAGGCGACGGCTTGACTCGTACACACCCACACCGATGGAGTTCACATTAGAGAGATCTTGGGATTTGTTTTGAAAACACTGTTGTTTTGGATTTGAGATTATGATATTATATACATTTTGTGGTTTAAAAATTAAAAATTAAATTGGAAATTTTACGTTGTTACAAGTTGGTATCAGAGCCTTGGTTTGAGGGATTCGAATGCACCTTCGGGCGTATTTGAACTCAAACCGAGGATTTGAGAAATTTTACAACCAAAAATGCAAATTTTCTAAAAAGAAAAAGAAGTTTTGGAAACAAGCAGAGTGGATGGTGCGTACGGTCAGCCAGCGCCCGAACGGTGAATCCCCAAAATACCCTTACATTATATGTTATGAGTTACGAGATATTATGTTATGCATGTTAGAGAGGCTAGGTACTCCTATGAGGACTAGAGTGGCCTGATTTGTGATGCCTTAGCCTAGGAGATTACTGCTGCTATGAGATACTTTGAGAGTGAGTAGGTAGCAGTGAGGAGCTCATGAGAGGTCTACTGAGGGTAGCCAGTGCATAGCGAGAGTAGAGTATTTACGACTTGGGATCCTAGGAGGAGGACTTGGGTTGTATATTGATTCGATGTGGACAATAGTATTAGGCCCGTACTATTGAAAACACCGGATTGGTGCGCAGTCCAAGTAAGAATCCTTGGGGTACCAGAAGTGAGGATGATTGAGTTATCGAGTGTGAGTATACTCGAGAGTGTCCCTGATATTTCTTATGTTGTATTTCAGAGGTTGATCATGGTCAAGACACGCCATACCACCGAGAGTAGTGGGGTGAGTGATGAGGAGATCCGTCGGATCATCCATGAGGAAGTGGCTGCTGCCATCAGAGTCGAGATTCCAGAGATGTTTGGGTCTATTAAGACCACACTGATCGAGAGGTTTGACGAGCGTTACGCTGCCTTGACTGATGCTGCTGTTGTTGCTACGAGACCCCAGGGTGGTGATTCGTTGTTGTACCGAGAGTTCAGCAACACGAAACCACCAGAGTTCGATGGTACACAGGATCCGATCGCCACTATGAGGTGGATCTCAGACATAGAGGGGTGTTTCTATACGTGCTCGTGTCCGGAGCACTTGAGGGTGCGGTTCGCACTCAACCAGCTTCGCTTGGGGGCGAAGGACTGGTGGAAGTTTGTAACCGCAAGCTATTCGACAGCTGAGCTGACTGCAGTGACCTGGGAGAGGTTTACTGTGATGTTTCGTGATGAGTATGTTCCCCAGGTGGAGAGGGAACGTTTAGCTCAGGAGTTTCTGACCCTCAAGCAGGGGACTGAGTCGGTGACAGTGATTACGAGGATGTTTCATGAGCGGGCGCTGTTTTGCCCGAAATTGGTGTCCACTGAGCAGGCTCGCATGAGCCGTTATCTGAGTATACTGAGGAGGGACATCCGTGAGTTCGTGGCAAAGCCCACTGATTCGAGGACGGGTAGTTCGAGGGGCCGCACTTGTGGGAAGTGCGGCAAGAGCCATGATGGGTCGTGCAAGACTGGGGTATGCTACAAGTGTGGGAAGGAAGGACATTTCGTGAGAGATTGTCCTAAGGGGTTCTCGGTTTGCTTTCATTGCAACCAGACCGGCCATCGGAAGGCTGAGTGCCCCCAGCTTCAGAGGTCAGCGCAGCGATCTGCACCTGCGGTTCGAGCTACTGAGACCCGGCCGGTGAAGGCCGAAGCACCGAGGGCTAGGGGGAGAGCCTTCCAGTTGACTGCGGAGGAGGTCCGCACAACGCCTGACGTCGTGGCGGGTATGTAATCTTTATCTATTTTATTTTGAGTTTATGCTATTGTAATTGCTATATGTTATGCATAGGTACTTTTCTTGTGAGTTATGTACCTGCATTAGTGTTGTTCGACTCCGGTGCGAGTCGGTCTTTCATATCTGTGACTTTTAGTCGACACATTATGTGACATCCCCAAAATTACGGCCAGAAAAGACCGGTTTGTTTATGCTTTGTTTAAAAATCAGAGTAACATTTTAAATAAAAGTGTTGCGGAATTTGTCCCAAAACAAAATATGATAAAGATTTATCAAAAGCATTTCCATAGAAATGTATTTCATTAAAAGACACGGGATGTCGTGTTCATACAAATCAAAAGCATAAACAGTACAATATAAGCCTTACTACATTATTTCGTATCTACAGGCCTATATCCGTAATCCCTCGTCAAACATCATAACTATGCTCAAGCGCCACTACCTGTAATACATAAAACTGAGTGGGTCAGGCTTGGGAGCCTGGTGAGCACATAGGGTTTTCAACCCACAATAAATAAGTTTATTAATTTCATCAATCAACAATAACCTGATTACCCGTTCCCGTTATCCTCACTTTACGTCCCTAATCACCTATCATAAGGGACCTAGCCTAAGGATCATCATCGGGACGGACACTACTGCTAAGGGGATTCCTTAGCAATAAATGTCCTAAAGGCAACCATGTGGGGGATGGAGTACACCGGTGAACACATCGTTCACAAACACCTGCAGGTTGCGAGCCTGCTAGTGTTCCACTGGACTGTCTAGAAGAGTCTGTGGTCATCATCCATACTCCGCTAGATGACAGAATCAACAACATCAACATCGAGGCCTCTCATCATTTTATCACACATCACCTATTACATCTACCCATGTTTTACCCCAACATTTTCGTAGATATAAAATACGTATACAGTTTAAATCATTGAAAACATGTATAACAATGTTCATCCGGCATAGATAGCAAGTATTCAGATAATATGCACACATAGCACGTAATTTATATAAAATACTTCATATCTATGTGTATGTTGAAAGTAACTATGCACTCACTTGATTAGGTGGTGACTCAGCACTCGGACAGCGCTTCGATACTCTTAAAACGATATTCCTTTGATAAAACCTAGTATCGATACCACTAGGGTTTAGTTTAACGATAATCGCGACAAATTAATTAGTCCGGGTATTATTAAGCATTAATAATACTCGATATAACTCATAATAATAGACCAAATAATTATTTTGAGGACCTAATAACATTCCTATAATTATTTGAAAGCTATATTAAAAATTGCGTAAGCGTAGCATACTTACAGCGAATTTTATCGAAAACCGGGACTTAATTGGAGCAGCGTTTCGAAACCGAAAAACTCCTTTTTCTCAGGACTCCGGTAGCCTCGGGGCTTCCCTAGGGTGCTAAGGGGCTTTATCTAGGGCTTAGGGGTGGTTTGGGGTTGTAGAGAGAGAAAGAAACTAGAGAGAGAAAGGGTTTTGGTGTTAAAATGGAGGCTGACTTCGGACCCTTTTATAGGTTGCGAAGCCTCTGTCTACGCGGGGCGTCCAGCAGCGCTACGCTGGGCGTGGCTCGGATAAGGTTGCCAGCTCGCACCAGCTGGCTCGCACTCGGACTCGGAGGGATAGGAGCGAAGGTACGCTGGGCGTACAGGCCTCGGACGCGGGGCGTAAGCGAGGGGTGGCGTGTCGCAATCCGAAGTGAGGACCGTGTTCAGCAAGCGACGGTTAGGATCTTGCCACGTCATCGTTCTAGCATCAGATTTCGCAATTTCGAGTTACAACTTCAAAAATTTGTAACTTTCGCGTACGACCTCCGTTTTTGACGTTCTTTATATCCACGCGAAGGTGGGAACGTACTCTACAACTTTCGTTAAGACTTTGTCGGCTAATTTTGGCTCGATTTTAAATTTTATATTATTAACGGGCCGGGACACGATTGGTCCGTTAAATCCTCATAACTTCTTCATCCGACATCTGTTTTCGCCCATCTTTTTCTCGTTACGCTACTCTCAATGAGATCTTCGATTCTCGTTTAGGTCGTGTCGGCTAAAAACCGCTCGATCTAATATTCGAATTTCGAGTTGTACACTGCTATTCCGAGACTTCGAAAAATCATAACTTCTTCATACGAAGTCAGATTTGGGCGTTCTTTTTATCGATGTTCTTAGTTTAAAATATTCTACGAATTTCGTTTAGATCGCTAAGGCTAAATCTCGCTCTATCGTAAATTCACTATTCACGCTTCCCGGTATCGTGCCGGTTCTGTCGTGAAACTTCGACGGGTCATAACTTCTTCGTTATAACTCGGATTTCGGCGTTCCTTATATGCACGGAAACCTTGATACATATTCTACAACTTTATATAGAGATATCGGGATTATCTCACACTTTAATTTTGACGCTCATTTTTATTCTTTATTAATTATACATTTATAATTTAATAATAAACACATAAACACCCATAATTCACATAATACTCAAATATTCCATCTTTATTACTTCAAAAAGAGTTACAAGAGTTGACCTAGAATATTACATTGACAAAAATGCTTAGCCCTGAAAACCTGGGCGTTACACATTAGTATTCCGAGAGAGGCGTTGAGTCGACCTCTGCGTGTTTCCATAGCAGATGAGCGTGAGGTATGTGATACCGAGGTGATACGTGGATGCGTGCTGGAGATCTTTGGGGTGGAGTTTCCGATTGATTTGCTTCCAATTGCTATGAGGGATGTTTGTGTTATAGTAGGCATGGATTGGTTGAGCCGTTTCGGGGTTGTCATAGATTGCGAGCATCAATTGGTGACGATCCGAGATCCTAGTGGGGGAGCGCTGACAGCTTATGGCGAGGGGACTCGTGGTGGTTCGGTATTCTGTTTGGCTGCCAGAGCGAAGCGGAGTTTGCAGCTGGGCTGCAAGGGGTTTGTAGCCTATGTGACGGATGTAAGAGAAGCCGCTGGGAGGCCAAGTTCAGTGGATGAGGTGCCGATAGTGCATGATTTCCGGGCGTGTTCCCCAAGGAGTTGCTGGGTGTGCCTCCCGAGAGGCAGGTGGAGTTTCGTATCGATTTGATTCCCGGGGCTGCGCCTATCGCTAAGGCGCCATATCGACTAGCACCGCCAGAGATGCAGGAGTTATCCTCACAGCTGCAAGAGCTGTTAGGGAAAGGGTTCATCCGTCCCAGTAGCTCTCCCTGGGGAGCGTCGATCCTTTTTGTCAAGAAAAAGGATGGTTCACACCGGATGTGCATTGATTACCGGGAGTTGAACAAGTTGACGGTCAAGAACCGTTATCCGTTACCGAGGATCGATGATCTATTCGATCAGTTGCAGGGGGCGTCTTGGTTCTCCAAGATAGACTTGAGGTCGGGATATCACCAGATGAGAGTTCGGGATGAGGATATCCAGAAGACGGCATTTAGGACTCGTTACGGGCATTACGAGTTCGTGGTGATGCCATTCGGGCTCACCAATGCACCAGCGGCGTTCATGGATCTCATGAACTGGGTGTGTAGGCCGATGTTGGATCGTTCGGTAATTGTATTCATTAATGACATCCTGGTGTATTCGAGGACCAGAGAGCAGCATGAGGAACATTTGAGGGAGCTCCTCGGAGTTCTGAGATCAGAGAGGCTCTTCGCCAAATTCTCCAAGTGCGATTTTTGGTTACGGGAGGTCCAGTTCTTAGGGCATCTCGTTAACCAGAATGGGATATTGGTTGACCCAGCCAAGATTGAGGCTATGATGAGTTGGGAGGTGCCGAGGTCACCTACGGAGATCAGGAGCTTCTTAGGGCTGACAGGCTACTATCGGAGATTTATCAGAGATTTCTCCAAGATCGCCGTGCCACTTACCAAGTTGACCTAGAAGGGTGTTACTTTCTCATGGGGTCCAGAGCAGCAGACCTCGTTTGAGACCCTTCGCCAGAGATTGTGCGAAGCTCCTGTGCTCGCACTACCAGAAGGGATGGAGGATTTCGTGGTGTACTGTGATGCATCGATATCGGGGTTGGGAGTGGTGTTGATGCAGAGAGGGCATGTGATCGCGTATGCATCGAGGCAGTTGAAGCTTCATGAGACGACATATCCCACCCACGATCTGGAGTTGGGGGCTGTGGTGTTAGCCCTCAAGATCTGACGTCACTATCTGTATGGGGTTCGGTGTACGATATACACTGACCAAAAGAGCTTGAAGTATTTGATGGATCAGACCAATCTGAACATGCGGCAGAGGAGATGGCTGGATGTGGTAAAGGATTATGATTGCAAGATCCTGTACCACCCGGGCAAGGCTAATGTGGTAGCCGACGCCCTGAGTCATAGGACAGAGGGTGCCCTGATGCGGGATATTTGTATGAGGTTGACGGTGCTGACTCCGGTATTGGATACCATCAGAGGGGCCCAGGCTGAGGCAGTGAGACAGGAGAACCGTAAGAGAGAGCGAGTTATCGGGCAGGTTTCAGGGTTTGTTTCCGATAGCCGAGGGCTTATGACCTTTCAGGGTCAGATTTGGGTACCGTTTGTGGGCGGGACGCGTACTATCTTGATGGAGGAGGCGCACAGATCGAAGTTTTCGATCCATCCCGGGGCCACTAAGATGTATCTGGATCGGAAGAGGGAGTACTGGTGGCCCTTTATGAAGAGGGATGTGGTGTGGTTCGTTGAGAGATACCTAACCTGTCGTAGGGTTAAGGCCGAGCACCAGAAACCGCATGGTAAGCTGCAGCGACTTGAGATTCCAGAGTGGAAGTGGGAGCAGATATCCATGGATTTCATCACCAAATTGCCGAGAACGGCAAGGGGTGTCGACGCGATCTGGGTGCTAGTGGACCGATTGACGAAGAGCGCCCACTTTCTCGCTATTAGTGAGAGTTCTTCTGCGGAAAGATTGGCAGAGCTATACGTAAGGGAGGTGGTATCGCAGCAAGGAGTACCCATCTCGATCGTGTCAGACCGAGATGTACGTTTCACTTCCAGATTCTGGAAGAAATTTCACGAGGAGTTGGGTACGAGGCTGCATTTTAGTACCACATACCACCCACCGACTGACGGGCAAAGTGAGCGGACGATTCAGACGCTCGAGGACATGCTCCGAGCATGTGTGTTGGATTTCGGCGGGAGCTGGGACACATATTTGCCCTTGGCGGAGTTTTCCTACAACAACAGCCATAATTCGAGCATCGGTATGCCACCCTTTGAGCTGTTGTATGGGAGGAGGTGTCGTACCCCTATTTGCTGGGGTGAGGTGGGGCAACGCATGATGGGTAGTACGGAGATAGTGCTTCAGACGACAGAGCAGATCCAGCAGGTCAGACAGAGGTTGTTGACCGCTCAGAGTCGTCAGAAGAGTTATGCGGATAGGCGACGATCTGAGCTCGAGTTCCAGGTCGGTGATTTCGTACTCCTGAAGGTATCTCCTTGGAAAGGAGTGATCCGATTCAGGAAGAGGGGCAAGCTGGGGCCCCGGTATATTGGGTCGTTCAGGGTGATCGCGAGGGTGGGCAAGGTAGCATATCGCCTAGAGCTACCTGCGGAGTTGGACCAGATTCATGATACCTTCCATCTGTCGCAGCTGAGAAAGTGTATTGCCGACGAGTCGGCAATGGTACCGTTGGAGGACATCCAGGTGGACGCAACTCTGAATTATGCCGAGAAGTCGATTGCGATTTTGGATCGGAGGATCAAGGTTCTGAGGAACAAGGAAGTGCCCCTGGTTCAGGTCCAGTGGCAACATCGGAAGGGGTCCGAGCTGACCTGGGAGCCGGAGTCGGAGATGCGGGAGCAGCATCAGGAGTTGTTCGCAGCATGAGACTTCGAGGGTGAAGTCTGGTTCTACTGGGGGAGAATTGTAATAGCCCAAAATCCAGGTAAGCTTTATGGCCCTTCTATTTTGAAAGTTGGTTAGTTTAGTCCCTTGAGTTTTATGTTGAATTGGCGAGTACGCTGGGCGTACTGGGGTGTACGCCGCACGTACTCACGCGCTTAATTTGGACGCGAACTTGACCGAGTACGCTGTGCGTACTCAGGGGTACGCTGGGCGTAGTGAGCACAGATGCAAACCCTAATTTCTAGCTTGTGCACTATAAAAGGAACATATGGCCCTTTGCCCTAGCCACCATATTCCTTGAGTGAGTCCCTTGAGAGCTGAGATCCGTGCCTTAGCCTGTATGTGTATGTTTTGAGCTTGGAGCTAACTTTTCAAGGTGAAGAAGGGAAGGAGGAGCCATTGTTGGTGCTAGAAGTGGAAGAACAAGTGTAGATCCATGCTCTATAGTGGTTGGAGATCTCTTTTGAGGTAAAAATATCAGAGCTTTCCTTGTTCTTCTTAAGTTTTGCTTTTTGGGACCATTTTAGGGTTTTTGGGTCCAAAGTTTGAGACTTTGTGTGCAAATAGTCTCCATGAGCATGAATCTGGCCTCTTCTAGTGTGTTTGATGTTAAGGGTTCATAAAAATCCAGTCTTGGTCGTGGATCTAGTGTCATGCATAAGTTATAGTCCCATTATGGAAAGAGAAATGGTGTTTTGAGCACAAAGTGACCTCTACAGCCATGCAAAGGCATAAAGGTCTCGACTTTATGGGTTAAGTCATATAAAAGGAGTCGGATCTGGATTTTGGACGAAAGTCTTAACAGATTAAGGTCTAAATGAATGGGATAAGGGAACTAGGTGTTACGCTGGGCGTAATCCCAGTACGCGCGGCGTAGAGTGTCGCGTACCCCGATTCTGTGGAAGTTCCGGGTACGCCCAACGTACATGTTGGTACGCGCAGCGTAACCCGGAGAGGGTTGAATTTATGTTGACTTTTAGGGTTTGGTCAACTCTAGTGTATTTGAGCCAAGCAGGGGGTAAAATGGTCTTTTACCCTTCCTAAGAGTGTTTAGAGAGTTTGGTCTAGCCTTGGGAAATTTTGTTGATGACGAGTGTATATTTCATATGATTAGGCGGAGGCTAGGTCCTATTCACCGAGTTCGAGGTTTTCCGAGTTACCGAGTTTCGCGAGGTGAGTCTTCTCATTATACGTACCTTGAGTGGTATTCTAAGTTGACCAGAGGGTCTTATGTGCTATGTATGAGATTATGTGTTATATTAGAGATTACATGCTATGTTTTACTTGTATGCTGTATGATTATATAGACCGGACCGGAGGGTCCAACGATTCAGACCGGGCTAGAGGGCCCAATGAGCTATGACTGGACTGGAGGGTCGGGTCCGACGAGCTGTGGGACTGGAGGGTCTCGCTGAGACATCTTGACCGGAGGGTCGGGTTAGCCTCGAGTGGCGTACTTGTGGTATGTGGTATTTTGGGGAACTCACTAAGCATTTATGCTTACAGCTGTTGTGTTTGATGTCTCAGGTACCAGCGAGGACCGTGGGAAGGCGACGGCTTGACTCGTACACACCCACACCGATGGAATTCACATTAGAGAGATCTTGGGATTTGTTTTGAAAACACTGTTGTTTTGGATTTGAGATTATGATATGATATACATTTTGTGGTTTAAAAATTAAAAATTAAATTGGAAATTTTACGTTGTTACAGGGGTATAAGGTTGTTGCCTATAAAATGGCAACTTAATGGGTGTACACTCTCACCCACCGCTTCCATGATTGGTGGAGGGTCGTTAGCCGAACGGGTAGGACAAGGACTAGAATTCTCCCTTCATTAAAAGTATTAATTATGAATATAAAGTAAATAAATCTTTTATAAATTCCCAATCTTAGTTACTTTAGGAAAAAGTGAATAAGGTGCTAACCCATGAAATTACACTTTGCACGTTGCTTAAGTCGGTTATTGGAGCGCGTGTGGTTAACTGACACACTAGCTGGACTTAAAAAGGTAGGCAAAGGGTAACTTAATGTTTATCATAGTATTGATGGAGCGCGTGTGGTTAACCGGCACATCGATTGAGGGGTAATACATTAAGGGTACCAAGTAATTTGCATGGTTACTTCACACCTTATTCTGTGATCATCAACATCTCAGTCACAAAACCTGAAGGGCACACTCGAGATTGAAACATGCCATTGAAAGTTCAATGAATCTCAAAAGATCTAGGAGTTTCAAAACCAATTAAAACCTAATAATTTATTTTGTTTTTCATGGTGGAAATTGGTGAATCGTCATTCGCCTACCTTCAAATATTTTATAGCTTGGATTACAGCATCCCTCTTCCAATTTATAAAATATTGTGCTAGGTCCTAGCCTTAATATTTCATATTGGGTGTTATATTAAGGACTTTAAATCAACTATCTTGAATATCTCCCAAAAGATGTCTGGTTCAGACAATTATGATATTCACAAAACTCTTGGAATAAGCTTTCATAATGAACATGATGTCCCGTGACTGGATCATGGAAATCATACTTCAATTCCTCCACCTCCTCCAATTATCCTCCCTATCCCACAATTTCAAGGTCACTCAAGCCCTATTGGCAAGCAAGGTCTATGTGTGATCACATCTTGGAGATGAAGTCACATAATGACAAGTCGGGAGAGTTAGGTGTCAAAGTTGTGAGAAAGTTGGTTGTTCAATCACTTTCTAAGTCACATAGTGAGCTTCCTTATGGACTACTATGTAAAAGACTATGACATGACCCTTAATGATCTTATCTATTTGCTTGGTGCTGCTGAATCAGAAATGATTTGGAGCTCTGGTAAAGCAAATTTGATTAGTAGATCAACTTCCCAAACTACCATGGACATTGACAGATTGGTGACATTGGAAATCCAGAAAGCTTTCTCTTCCCAATGAAAAAGGATCGGCCATAGTCAAATCGGTTGACCAAATGGTAAAGAGAAAGGTAAAGTCTGAGATTGTCTCATGTACCATTCCTAAAGGGCCCATATGGTTCTATTGCCAAAAAGGAAAGGGCATTGGTTGCAAAGCTGCCCTAACTACTTGAAAGATCTGAGAGAAGGTCTAGTCAGAAAGTTTGATTCTGCTTCAGGCAAGTCCGTTATCTAACTTTGTTAAGTTCCTTATTGATGATTCTTAATACAAAATGTGACTCGGTTACATTTTGGTGTTTGGCAGAATCAAGCAAAGGGAAGGACACTTAAAGAAAGAGTATGTTGAATCTGATCGCGAAGATGTATCTCAATTGCAGGGTTCGAAGATCGGATTCTTGAGCTACTACTTAAAGAGTTATGATAGATTGTTAGGAAATATGTAATAGCATAGTTTTCATTTAAAGTTGCATTGTAAGGAAATTTTTTTTTCCGCATTTTTATAAATAAATAAAATTTTGATTTTATTTTAGTATATATCTCCTTGCAATGGCTTTTTGATATTTATATGTTTCTAACAATAATGGAAATATGAATTTGATTCTTTCATTTGTGGTAGTGTCTAAATTTACCAAATAAAGAAAGATTCTCATCACCCAAGGTTTCAATTGGACTGAAACTTGGAATCATGCAAGTTGTATAGTATGATGAATGAGAACTTTCAACTTTGGAAAATTAAGAGTAATTCCTTTTTTACATGTATATGTGAGTCAAGTGAAGGACTAAGGGATCGAGTACACATTCTTGTGCACTGGTCAAGTTCACCACAAAAGATCGTTAAGACTATTCGTCATGATTTACTAAAGTTAAGTAAATATGGTTATACTTACCAGTTTAAGTATAATTCTGAAACATTGAAAAAAGGTTCGATGTATTGCAGGACGAATTAGAAAAATCAAATTAGGCAGAAAGATAAAAAAATTTCTAATATGAAAAGATGGGAGAGTACTTTAGTATCATGTTGAGTGATCATCTTAATGATTAAGAAACCATATCATAATTGCTCCTCTACGGACATCTTAGTGCATTCTTATAGCTAAGAAGAGGAATCATGAATTGTTGAAGTGGTTAAACCAAGAAGATGAGTCATACTTCATTCCAAAACAAGTCTTAGAGTCATACTCCATGATTGTAACTTGAGTGACATATCTTAAAGAAAGGTTTATAACACTTGTCAAATGTAAGAGTAAAATGTGTCCTACTCTTGTACATTTGAAATTGGTAAGTTGTGATATTTTGTATAAAACAAAGATGAACTAAGGCCAATTGTGTGAAGTGTTTGTCTTGATAAAGAATCCGCACTATCTATTGAATATTTGGCAAGTGAGTCTTATATGTCAAGAGGATGTCAAGAGGACAGTGGGAGTTTTAAAGATCTTGAAAAAGGCTTCTAGATCTAATCAAGAAGGAAAACCTATAGTTTATCACTAGCACACAACTTGAGGTTTATAACCTATCGTGTTGACATATTCCTATTTCTATGCCCATTCCAGTTAAAGTTGGCTTTGCATATGAGTTCTGAGAGTTCTCAATTGGTTACATAACAACTTGGAAGCAATGGCAGGCCCTTGTGTTGCCAGGTGGCAAGAAGTTAAGACTGCACAAGTTCAATCCATAAGAGTTTGGATTTGTCACTAACCTTGTCTTGTGATTATGGTTTTGACAAATTCACATGGATAGGAACACATGCACCATAAGAGTGTCATAAATTTTCTCTCCGATTCATGAAAATGATGGTGAGGAAACGCTTTCACTAAGTAGATTTTAATTAGATAGCAATTATGATATTTGCATTCTCAAAGTCGTTAGTGGAGTGTGTGTGGTTAACTGGCACACTAACATGGACTTGTGAGGAATGTCAAAGGTCAAAGCAATTGAGACTATGATTACGACATCCCTCTTCATAGTTCTGAAATTGTTTAGACACATATGTGTGCTATCTAAGGAAAGTTGTATGATTTTGATAAAGTTTTATCAAAACATCTCGTATCAAAAATATGAACTTTGGTAAGAAAGTCAATTAAGTATTGATTTATAGAAGTCCGGTTGATTTCTGAGTACATGTCAAAGCTAGTGGGAGCATAAGTTTTATGCTAATAATCATCATGCAAGTGGGAGCATGATAATTATAATAAGTGTTGCAAGTTAGCAATGTTAATAATAGAAAACAAAATGTTTCAATTGGGAAAAGTTGTTTTGCTATAACTAAGGGAGAAGAAATTATACTTCACTTCAATTCTAAAAGCTTAGATTGATGTTTTAATCATATTTAGTCAAGGATATATATGAATTTTATGTTGGAATGGCTCAACATAAGGAAATTCTATATACAGGTCCATTATTTGCGTTCTAAAATTCGATTCTGATTACGGCATCCCTTTTCATAATCTGAATTATGATAACTTGGCAAACAGAAATAGAAATATTATAGCAAAAGAACTGGTCTAATATCATGTATTTATGAATCGTGTCCCATATGCTTCGGATATAGGATCGATTGCATGGGCTATAATATTCATATGTTCTAAATTTTTCCAAAATGCCTAGAGAATTAAGAGGGGAAAGTAGTAGAACTGGATATGATTAATTTGATTAAGCAATTGTCGAGGACAATCTAAGTTTTACCAAAGATTGGTTGCTCTGGGACATTTGGAAGTATAATGTTAATTTTCAAAGGACCATATTGACATATCTTGAAAAGAGGCAGCTCTTGTTCAGGAGTAATAGTCAAAAGGGAATATGGAAATATTCCCATAGGTGGAAGTTATTCATTAAATCTGTGTAAGATTAGGAAACTTAATGCAAGATGAATGTTCAAAGCAATGAACTTTGAATATGCGACTTCGTTTCCATGGTGTTGATCTCCATTTGAACACTCTGTAATGTTTGTTGACGATTCTTTGTGACTTTATGCATAATCATTACAAGAGGACCAATGCATATAAGTTTAGAATCTAACAGATTTAGGTAAATGGCAGAAATTTGGAATTCTTGCATTTATGGTAAGGATTTGGGAGTGTGAAATGAGTATCATTGGAAGTATGTTCAATCGATCTATTTCACAGTGTAAAGATCATAGACAAACATAATGTGCATACTTAGTGTATGACATGACTAATGTTTAGACAAACATAGTGTGCATACTTGGTGTATGGCATGACTAGTGTTTAGAAAATATAGTGTACATGCTCGGAGCATGAGACAACTATTGTTTTAATTCAAGTATAAAGTTGATAGTTTGAAACAATATACAATGAATAATGTGTAATCAATATGGTGATAAATAAAAGGTGTTTTTATTTATATTCATAAGTTCTGAGACCATAGTTGATTAAATTATTCTTGTGTTTTACTTTGTATGTTTTGACTTCTAGAATAACTAAGTCACTCTTCCTGAATGACTAAGTTATTCAAACCATCCACAGTCGGTCATATGTTGGAAGTAGATATGAATCAAGACTGTCATGAAGCTGGATTGTAGATGTCCAGGGTATGTGACATAGCAAGAGTTGCTGCAACATTCATGAGTGCTCATAAGTTCTGAGTATTGGATTCAACCCACGCTTAATGGTATCACTTCATGGAATTTATCCCGAGTGATCGTGAGACGGTAATATCATATAAGTCTTCAAACCTAGAGATATGACATGTTGCCTATGAGTTGGTTATACATTGATTGTGCGTAAACGCATTGGTAACTCGATGTTATAAAACGTGCCTTTGTGTATGATTCAACAAGTAGTAGAACAAGCATATGAGTCGAAGTTTATCAGTTCCTTCTTGGATTAGAAGCGATATATGTGCCCCTCTATGATTTTGTGTTGACCCATGTACCAGGCCCGGTCAGAACTAAGATTGATCTGTTCAATTAAGTTCTATGTCAAACAAATCGAAAACCAAGAAACAAACTGCTAGACAATAAGTAAGACATTGTTCCATATATTTGTCCGGCTGATATCTAGAACAAAGGATTATATGATCACTAATCTTAAAATGGATTATCATCGTCTTCTCAGTTCCATGAGACCTTGAAAGAGCTACGATTGCTGATCGGTTCCTGAAGTTATTCTTGCAGATATAGTTATTAGACTTATCAAAGTGTGAGACTGTTGGATTAGGTGTCTAAGTTCATAACTATTCTAGAATGTACTTGACCCGATTAGCATGGTCCATTTGGGTTGCATGGCATCATGCATTTAGATAGACCAAAATGAGAGAAATAACACTTAAGGTTTATTAATATATTATAAGTTCTAATATATTAATAATATTTAACTAGTATTCATCAAGAATTAATTTGGAATTAATTAAGTGATCAAAACCCATACTTATATAGTGGGCTAATGCTCCATGGATTATCAAGTTGGGCTAAAACCCATAGGATGCTCCATTGTGTTTTTGAACCCATGGATCATGGAAATGAAGAGCCATGTCAAGTTAGGGTTTACGTGGTGTAACCCTACTTATGACACACTATAAAAAGAATATGTGAGCAACCAAAATCGGCACTAGTGTGTGAACAAGAGGGCATAGCCGATTTTAGAAGTGTTCCATTTCTCTCAAGGTTATTCCAAATGTATTTGATGTTGTGTGAGACATTTGAGGCATCACACTTGAGGTGTTAGGATCGCAAGGTTCTCAAGGAATCCAAGCAACTAAAGGTGTGTATTTCTTACTATATTTTATGTTTAAAAGTTCCCCATGTATGCTAGATAGGTTATGAACCTTGGAAAATCAATTTTGCATGTATGATAGACAAAACATAAATCCAAGGTTTCTTGGGTTGCATGTACACCATAGGAGTGTTAGAATGCTCAAAACCCAACAACCTCCTCTCAGGAGACACTCCCATCAAATCCTCAGGAAATGCATCAGGATAGTCTCGTACAATAGGCACATCAACTATGGTCTTCTTCTTCTCTGTCCGAGTATCCACAATATAAGCCAAAAACCATGAGAACTCGTGATGTAAGTATCTCTTAGCTCTTGCACCAAAACAAATAGTTAGGCTACTCTATGCACCCTCTCCATGAATAAGCAGCTCTCCCCCAATTGGGATTCGAACTTGCACCAGCTGACATTTGCAGTCAATCATAACTCCAAACCGACTAAGCCAATACATACCCATAATCACCTTCATCTATCCCAAAGTAATTGGAATGAGATCAATCGGAAACCTCACACTAAAAAATTAAGCACACAATCATGATAGACTATCGATGCTCTTACCGTGCAATCATCAACAATCTCCACTACTAGAGAGTAATCCAATGCTCCCAGAGCGACGTCAAAGTTCTTGTCGAACGCAAGGGACACAAACCGCCAACTGAATCTCAAATCAAACAAAACAAGAGCAGGCATATCATTGACTAGGAATATCCCTAATCATAAACATTATAATAATAAGCACATAAAAGGAAAGTAGCATAAAGTAAAATAGGAAATGCACACTGGTAACAACAAATTTTGCTGCTCTAGCCTTGTGTACTGTCAACTGGAAGGCTCAACTCTTCACCACAGGGGCCTCCACCTTGATTAGACAGCCATTAGTAATCCTCAGGGTAACATGAGCGGGTGCCTTCACCGCCCCACTAAGATAACCCTCGAAATCTCCACGGAAGTCAAGTCATGTATCTTTGCATCACCCAATCCAGAACCTGATCATTAACCGAAATTGGAACCACCTTCATGTCGAGTCATTAACATTATAAAAATTCAACATAAAGGTCAAAATATGAACATAGCGTCATCCCACACTATTCTCTTACTACAAACTTCTCGGAATCCCAATGACTCTCCCTGATTCAAGTATTGATCATGTGCTTCTAATAATACGGGCCTATACTACCTTCCACACCTATCCGTACCTACCCCAAGAACCATTCCAAGGCTTCTAAATTATTTCCTTACAACCACTATCAAGCATTCTATCATAGGAGTGCCCATAATACTAAGATACTTCCTAGGCATCCTAGGATTTTCCAACTCTACTTGTTCCGTAAAAAGGTCTCTGTAAATGCTGATAAATCGCCTCGTGAATGAAAGTCGTACATAACCAAATATAAGATAGACATTCAAATATATGTATCTACCATAAGACCTTCATCAGAAAAGAAAACGCAATAAGACCGAACTAAAAATTCTAAGGCTATTTGTCATAATCATGTACCACTCTAATGCATTCATTAGACAATCCATCATTATTAGCATAAACCCTAATAAGCACAAAGCAAACACATAACATGCATCAGAAGAAATCTCTCCTAAAAAGCATTCTCGCATGTAATCCTTAGCAAATCCTTTGCCCCTGCTTCACTCATTCAGTAACATAATTAACATAACAACATGTATAAGTATTTTGAGAATTAATTACTTGAGCTTTGGCTAATTGCACACATCACATCCTTTTTCTTTTTACAAAAACTTTTAAAAAACATTTTCATAAAAATAGTCTCGCAATCCTGTTAAGTTCAGACGCACCCAGTGCTGTCCCGAATCCCTCAAACCAAGGCGTTAATACCAACTTGTAACGTCCCAAATTTTTAAACCAAAATTTCATTTTTAAGAAAAAGTTAACCATTTCAATTTTTGCTCATAAAGGAAAATCAACCAATTGTTTACATCTTAAAATTAGAGTCATACCAAACTCAAAGGGCGGAAATCTCAATAGCACAAGAGCAGATGCGATGCATTCACGTCGTGCCCTTTCTTTTTCTAAAAGTACATGGAATATTTAAACTTAAACTGTAAGCACAAAGCTTAACGAGTTTCCCAAAATACCATATATATAATACATATAAAAGGCCCAACATAACGATCTATATGCGTGTTCGTTTGGATGGATCGGTTTGATCCGATCCAATCAAGTGAATCCAAATTGATTTTGGTTTTCAAAACATGGATCCTAATAGTCCAAACCAAAATCAAATCCGATCCGATCCGATCTAATTACAATTCGGTTGGATCGATTTTTATAATTCGTTTTTCAAAAACGAAACATTTTAAAACGACATACAATTATAATATTACTCAACTTTACACAAGAAACGAAAAAAAAAATTTAGTTGTGATTTGAAATTTATAAACAATTAATAAGAAGATATATTATAGTTAAATATTTTACAGATAGAAAACTTTTGAGAGAAAATGCATATTATTTTTTTATTAGGTGAAACATTTTGAACATATTTGAAAAAATAAATTACAAAATTAACAAATAACTATAGAAATATATTATTAATAAATAAATAAAAATGTTTATTCGGTTTTTTTGGACTATTCGGTTCTTATTTTATAAACCAAAACCAATCCAAAATCCAAAATAATAATTCGGTTTTGTTGAAAACCAATCCAAATATCCAATTATCCAAACCAAATAGTCCAATCTAAATTGTCCAATTGGACAATTCGGTTTATCCAAGTAGTGAACAATCTGTTTCAACCAAGCGGGCCCAACCTAATGGGTCAAACCCAACATGCATGTAAACATACAAGCAAGATTCATAAAGACAACATGCATATCATGACACCTAATGTCCTACATAGTATAGTGAGAATACTCACCTGATCAAAGAGCTAAAATGGCGATACTCGAAGTCACGTAGAATCAGCTGCCCACACCACCCATAATTACTAGAGGTCACAGCTTAGTCTACAACCTAAAACCTCTAAGTCTGACCGAAAGTCAAATTGGTTAAAAGTCAACGTTCAACGGTCAACCATCACCGACCACCGCACCTTGACCAACTCCTTGTATGGTTTAATAAATGGTGCAAGACTTTCCATCTTTCCAACTCCATATGGTCCAGAAGACAAATAACACATTCCTCAACTTCTTAAGTTGGGTTGTAAACGAACTAAACTTTCGGCGAACCATTCGTGAACCGTCCAGTGGGAATTTCGTTTTTTAATAAATGAACGAACATGAACACAAATTCTCGTTCGTTTAGTTAAATGAACGAACATGAACAATGGTCATGTTTGTTCATTTATGTTCGTGAAAATTTGTTTATGTTCGTTCGTTTAAGTTTATTTATGTTCATATATGTTCAATTTTAAATTATATTATTATATTATATATACATTTGTGTTCATATATGCTCAATTGTGTTTGTTTATCTTTGTTTGTTTGTGTTCATTCATTTATGTTCGTTCAACATGCTCACGAACATAAATGAACGAACTTGAACAATGTAATTTGTTAAATGAACGAATATCAATAAGAAAACTCATTCATTTATCCGTTCGTGTTCGTTCATTTGTTTGGCTAACTTAAATGAACAAACATGAACAAGCCCTTGTTCGTGTTCGTTCGATTCGTTTATATCCCTATTTGGAGTTCTTCCAACTCCAAGGAAATCACTACACGACACCAAACTACCACTTAAACACCAAAACAACCAAGATATATGCATGGAGAAGGATAAAGCAAGAAGCTTTCAGACTTACAGAGCAAATGTGGGTCAAGAAGGTTGAAACTTTAGTTGGAACACAACACCTTCAAGCAATACAAGCCTTTTACTTCAAGAACAACCCTTCAAAACACCAAAACACACTAAGCAATGAACATAAAGGCTAAGGGTTTGCATTGGGGGGATGGAGGCAATAGGAGGAGCAAACCTTACACTATACATTTAATGAGGCCAAGGTCTGAGACCTAAGTTTTTTAACACAACCACCACCGCGTCGCAGTGCACATATGACCGCGTCATAACTAAAATGATGTGGCCGTGCAGCGAATGGTCTCACCACCGCACCACGACTAGTCAAAAATCCCAAAAACTCCAAACTTAAATAAATTAAATGCCAAAAGATTAATAGTTGAAAAAACTGATAGTACAGTAATGGTAGCCGTGTTCATGGTTTAGTACTTTAATTTTGTTTCGCTTTTAGTCTCTATCGGACTTAAATGATTATCTTTTTCTTTTAACTATGTTAAAAAGTTGTCTTTAACTATTTTTAATCTTTTATTTATTATTTAGGGCATATAACATAAAAACTATTGTTGTTTGACACATATTTGGTTTAACAATATATGTTGAGTTGCAAACAAAATAGAAATACAAACTGGTCATTTTCATCATTCGGCACAACCAATTATATGCATAATCAAATATGGTTTCAGTAACTATTGTAGTTAGGCTTCTAACTCAATTCGTAACTATCAAACAACCTTATAATAAATTTAGATCAAACGATGTGAACACGTAAATAAAATCAAACGATACAACACCATCACATTTTCATCATTCGGATACTCAAGTTGCTATCTGCCAATACATAAGTCATGTATTGAGTGGAATCATTACTCTTCAAAAGGGAGGTTCATTTTGTTTGTACGATTAGCCAACATATAGGCTTCTTAACTTAGGAAGAGGTGATTCTTATTTTCCTTGTGGCAGCCAATATGAGTTTCCATAAACCCTACAAAAATATGTGGATTGTGATGAGTTGTAAACTTTTTAATACACATTGTGGGCTCGTTTATGAGCCCGGTTGCCATTCATTCTGAAAATGGGCCACCAAACATTCATTTTTATAAGTTGTTATATTATTATATAGCATAGGTATTTTTATTATTTTTCAGTTTTTTATATAATAAAGTGTAGAGGGGTTATATATATATATATATATATATATATATATATATATATATATATATATATATATATATATATATATGGATGAGTTTTTTAACCAAACAACCAAACCGCGATTGGGACCGGTTTGAACCAAATAGTGGTATTCGGTTTATTTTTTTGTTTTTAGTTTACGGTTATTTGGTTTTTTCAGTTTTGTTCGGGTTTGGTGAGGTTGCGGTCCAAACACCTTCTTAAATAACATATTTCTTAGTAGAAAAGAACCGGGATCAGAACCGAACCAGTTAGAATCAAATAATGGTATTCGGTTCACCTTTTGGTTCTTAATTTATCGTTTATTCGGTTTTTGGTTTTTTGGGTTTGTTCCAGTTCCGAACCGATTTACATGCATATATAGCATATATAGGAGACTATACCTTCTCCTTTGATTATGAACCGAACCAAATTAACAAATTTGCTACTGAAATCAAGCAAAGTTATTGAATGGGCCAAAGACCCACATAAGCAAAGTTATCAAATACAAGGCGGTCCCGTAGCCGAAAACGACACCGTTTAAATAGTATCAAAGTACCACGACCTGAATCCCAAAGTCGCATAAACACAGTGGGGTTTCAAAATTATCTCGCAAAAGGAAGACCCATCAGATAGAAGATTGTTATTACAAGAACATCGTAGCACACGTTGATTTCCTCTTGTAGAATAAGGTATGTCTCGCATCTATATTATACAATAGTTTATAAGATTTGAGCTCAGTAAAATCGATGTGAATTGAAGAAATTTCGTGTTCTAGGGATTTCATTTGTCCATGGTTCTATTTAACAAACTTGAGCAAAGTTTATCTTACACTGCGATTTGAAGAATTTCTAGGACTTTGAATTTAACGAATGGAAGAATTTTAACTTTAGGGATTTGTTTATCTGTCGTTTTGACAAATCAGAAAATTTGAAAAATCTGATAGGAGAGTTTAGCGAAGTGTAATCTTTAAAAGGGATTGCAACCAGTGCCCTAATCCCTTTCCGCATTTAGACTCACTGTCGCTTTACAATTCAAAAACCCTGATACTACTTGCTGTAATTAAACTCCATATCTTAGCTTCACGATTTCATGTTTCATATACTAGAATTTAATTGTGTTTAGCTCCCTCTGTCCCATGAACTCTGCTTTGAAATGTGCAGTGTTAATTACATATGTACTTTCATTGCATTCTCTAGCTCAAGATTATATATTTGCTAAATCTCATTGTCACAAATTGATGATGATTATTTATCCCCCCACTAAAATCAATGCTAATACTTTTCAGTGTGCAATGTTCTTTTATTTATTCACAATCAAAGAATGGTTTAGACATTCGACTTTTTACTCAAATTTCCTTGATAGTATTTTTTTTTTCAAGGGACCAAATATGACAACAGAAAAAAGTCAACCCCCTGTTGCTTCTGCTCCAGTTATTACATCATGTCGAAGGAAAAAGTCAGATGATACAACTTTCTTGGAGGATGTAAAAGATCACATTGATGAGTTTATAAATGCTTCCATGGATGAACACAAGACATGCTTCCAAAAGACCATCTCAAAGGTATGTTTTTAAACTTTAGTATTAATCCCATATTCCCAGAAAACCGAAGTTCAATGCTTAAAGTTTATAGTATCATGATGCATATGCAGATGTTTGGTATGTCTAAAGTTGTTGCAGAAAGAAATTCTAATAACAAGGAAATTGAGAGTTCACTATCCCTGCAAACAGTTGTTTCTGATTAGTTTCTCAACATAATCATTGCAATGTGCATTTCAACTTTTTGATTTTGTGATACTTTTTGGGTAATAAATGTGCATAGTTTATGGCAATGTTTAATTTCATATCCTTTTGGGAGGCTGTTTGTTGTGTACTTAATTGAAATGTATGGTGGGTTATTTTGGGTGGATATTTCAATTTAAATCTTGTTTTTTATTTGCACATGTTACTGTACTTTTTGTTTCTATAACTTGAGTCATTAAACTTTCATTTCTTTTATCTGAATCCATCGGTGGTCAAAACATAAGAATGTGATATTTCTTGTGGTTAAAAACATAAAGAAGCTTTGATAGGTATATATGAAGATGGAAAAGTTGAAGGTTTGATGATCCAATTGCTATAAGAAAATTGAGTGATCAAAGTAGACATTGTGAAATCTTGGTTGCTTTTTAATGCGCTTTAAGAATTTTAATTTTGACAAAGGCAGATAAATTCTATAGAGATGGTATGAAGATTAGTGGTGGTGGATTCATGAATTGGTTTTCTTGATTTTACATGTCACATGGAATTAGAATATGTTTGGCAAAAATAACGAATAGCTTGAGGTATAGCTTTATTTGTATGTAGATGTTTGATATAAGTAGTTGTAAACTTTTGATATAACAAAAATTACATAAAATTTAAAATCTAGATACTAAAAGGCTAAAAGCCTTAAGTTCATATTCCTAAACTAGGTGTGAGACCCGTATATTATACGGGTTTGATAAAATAAAAAATTAAATATGAAAGTTTAAAAAAAATATATTTAAAATTGAAATTTTAGATTTGAAATTTAAGATTTAAAAATTGAATTTAAAAGAAAACATATTAAATATTATATAAATACTAATATTGTAATTTATTGGTTATTTTCAATTATGTCACTTATTAATTGACGTGTAAATATTATATGTTAATTAAGAAAACATACAAAAAATGAGAAAATGACAAATGGAAAAAATATTTAATTAAAAATACCAAAAAATGACAAGTGTCCAAGTTAATGAGAGAATGACACGTGGCAAAATTATTTTCATTTATTAGGGAGGATGAAACTTTTCCTTTAATTTGAGCTTTTCTTTTTTTAAAAATAAAGGCTATTTTTTTTTTCAAAACCTTGTTGCCAAACACGCTTTAAAAGTGGATAATAATAAACTATTAATGTGGTATAATGCTCTAAAAAAATCGCAGGTTTTTAAAAGTGGATAATAATAAACTATTAATGTGGTATAATGCTCTAAAAAAATCGCAGGTTTTTAAAGAAAATCGATGGAAAAAAGTTTGAAAAAAAAAAACTTTTTTTTTATAAAAAAAAAATTGATTTTTTATTTTTTTTTCAGCGAATTTTTATAAAAAGCTGCGCTTTTTTATAAAAAAAATTCAAAAAAAAGTTTTGTGATCTCTAAGTATTTTTATGATTTTTAGGGTTTTTTGTTTTCCATAGAACCTAAACCTATATATATATATATATATATATATATATATATATATATATATATATATATATATATATATATATATATATATATATATATATATATATATATATAGAGAGAGAGAGAGAGAGAGAGAGAGATTTTAGACAAATCCAACATTTACATTTTAATAAACAAAGTTTTTCATTCCCTAGTTTATAAAATATTTGCCAATTGTTGTCGAACCACCGTCGGACCGTCACCGAACCGTCGCCAAATTAACATTAAATTCAGTGACATTTTTCTGATCGTATTCGTAGCTTAATAGAACAAAATCTATAGCTCCCATTTTTTTTTGTAATATTTTTTATTTTTCCAACAAAAATATACAAATTTTTAATTAAAAAAATAGAATTATCTCTAGAAAAATTCATTTTTCTTTTTACTAAATTGTAGATTTCTTTAAAAAAAAATATCGTGTGTAAAAAATATTATAGTTTAAAACAAATAATTTACAGTTTAATAAACATAATAATTCACTAATATACAATTTAATATTTTCATACATATCTTTATTCATATTTTAACATAAAATTTATATAAAATATACAACTTAATACAATCAATTTTTAGTTTAATACGTAAAATTCACAACATAACATAATAGAAGCTATTAATACTAATTCACATATTTTAAATAAGTCAAACTCAAACTTACCCACCACCATAAGGACCAACTACCACACGTCACAACCAACCAACCATGTCAGCATCCCAATCATCATTTCTTCCTAATCAAATATGTATATAAAATCATTGATTGACAGCTTAAATACCATATTCACAATTTAATAAAAACTAATTAATTCACTTATTTAGAGTTTAATGCAAAATGATTATAAAAACCAATACATTTTTACATACTTATGCAACAAAAAAATGTATTCACAAGAAATTAATACAATTATTCAAACATAAATCATTCATAATTTAACACGAAATTAATTAAAAAATTCACAATCAATTCACAGTTTAAATAAAAAAATTCACAGCTTAATGCAGTCAATTCACAATTACAACACAAAAATCACAGTTTAATATACAAAATTCAAAACTTAATAAAGTTAATTCACAGTTTAAACAGAAAATTCACAGCTTAATGCAATTAATTCATAGTTTAAAGCCAAGAAATCACAGCCTAATACACAAAATTCATATGTAAATACAATAAATTTATAGTTTAATATACAAAAATTATGCAGTCACAACCATATTATCAACTTAAAACTTTTAATACAATTAATTCACAGTTTAATATAAGAAATTTAAAGTTTAATATACAAAATTTTATAGGTTTATACACTAAATTCACAATCTATTATACAAAAATTATGCATCTGACAATCATATTCTCAACTTAAAATTTATATTTTAATATTTTCATTCATAATTTAATAAAACAATTCATGAATGTCATCTATATAATTCACAATACCAATTCAAGACTATCATTCACAGTCTAATACAACTTTAACTACTAATAAAATCATTGAGACATTTAAACAAAGATTACGTGCCAAATTTTAAAACTAGATAGTATTTAATTTTTAAATTACACGTAATGAATCTTATATTAAAATTCATTTATCATATATTTATATATTTATGAACTTATCGCTAGATTAAAGTTGCATATTTATTAATAACTATTCATAACTATATATATATATCTACTTAAAAAAAGAACGAAAACAGTGGAAAAGAGAATAACCTGCTTGCTTACTGTGCTTGTCAGAGGCTCCATTGCAACAAAAAGTAATATAGAAAATTAGAAGACTTTTACACCCTCGGTCAAATCACCTTTGCACAAGTACAACACACATATACGCCTTCAACATTTAGAGCATCTCCATAAAATTACATGAGTTCTTGCAAATCACACATTTTATTTTTGATAATATTTGAAAACCAAGTCTCCGTCGAAACTCATGACCACTCACTGGGAAGCTAAACGGTCGTCGGAACACCTCATCGGAAGACGTCAATGAAAATCATTGCCTACTCATATCTAATTTGCATTACGTTGTGATTGCATATAGTTTAAACAAAACATTATCAGAAAATTTATAACTTTTTCAAACATCCAAAAACCATTATTTATTATAAAATGTTTTCAAAATAGTTTCATATCAGAGAATCTTAGAAATCAAAATCATAACATGTGAGGAGGTACACGATTAAGCCTTCGTTTTCCCCCGATCATCCGAAGTACCTGAAACAGAATCCAAAATTGTAAGCACAAAACTTAGTGAGTTCCCCCAAAATACCCGCACAACAATAACACACATGTAGTAACAGCACACTATAGGCCCAATCAACCATCGGGTTGGAATGCCCGAGGCCCTCAACCATCGGGTTGGAATGCCAATATACTATGGGTCCAATCATCCTTGGGATGGTATACTCTCGGCCCACGACCATCAGGTTGGAATGCCCACATACAATGAGTCCAATCATCCTCGGGATGGAATACTCTCGGCCTACAACCATCAGGTTGGAATGCCTCGGTCTGTTGGCTCTTACACAAAGCATAAAAGCCTCAACCACCAATCAAACATATATACATATATCGGATAATCACATAACAGTCTACAGACAGTCAAACTGATCTACAAATCACTAACCATGGCAACATCTTATCTACCAGGATACCGATCTAACATATCATAACCACATAGAAACTTCCTATCTACCAGGATACCAATCTAACATATTACAATGACAATAAAGAAGGATAACAATCCAAAGGGCCGGCCTTGGTGCCTTCGACCCTTGAGTATAGTGAGGAAAACTCACCTCACAGGTAGTGCTGAACTGGACTGAAAGTCTTCGATCGCTGTCTCACCAAAAATCTTGAATTATCAAAATAACGAATACTAAGTCAACAGTTGGAATATCAATCTTGCACAAGGGTCCAAACATAGGATAATAGTCCATTCTATCCTTTCCTTAAGTTGGGCTAAGGCCCAACTCTAAATCCTTAAATCCAAAAGCCTAATATACAAAGCCCATAGTTGGCCCAATTTCCAAATTGGGCCACCCAAAGATTCGGTCCTCTAACTAGCCTATAGTTACATTTATCTAGATGTTCCAGGAGGGCTCAAGCATCAAGGCCCAATACTCGAAGCCCAAAATATCTAAGCCCAACAGGTTGAGTACGCAGGGTGTACTCAGCTGTACGCTCGGCGTAAACGCCTTGACCAGAAAATGGGACGCTGACCACCTACGTCCGACGTAAGCCTTGGTACGCCCAACGTACGCTGTGGCCATGCAAATCTTCATTATGTTCATAATACACCTCGTCCAGACGTCCCAAGTTAGATCTATACTTAAAAGTATGTCCCAAACCATAAAGTTTCCAACTTTATGGTTATGCATGCCCTATAAGTCTATAAACTCAAAACCCTTGTTTGTCTTAACCATTTAAGACCTTTATAGCTTGCATGAAACCACTAAATGGGAAAAGATAGCATTTTTATGGTCCAAAACACTCTAAATCTTTTGAAAGGACGGATCCTTTGGTCTTAGAGTAGCTTAACTCATCAAGACCAAGAAAAGGGACACATTTACTCATAAAACTTCCATGCAAGATTTATGGGGAAATACAAGTAAAGGTAAAGGCTTTTTACCTTCTGAGCTTCCCTAAGGAATGAAGCCCACAGATCCAAAGCTTGAATCTACACCAAGGATCTTCAAGGAGTCTCTTCTTCTTCTTCTTCTTCTCAACCCAAAGAACTCTCACACACTCAAACTCACACACACATACAAGGCTAGGGTTTGGAAAACGTCTCAGAAGTGTGGAGGCTGAATGTTTTGGGAGAAATGAACTATAAGGATACTTATATACCACCCAAACCCTAAATATTAGGGTTTTCACCTGATGTGAGTACACCCAACGTACACAAGTGTAAGCCCAGCATACTAGGGCACGCCTAGTACGCTCAACGTACTCCTTGTGATCCAAAATTACAATATTAGAAATTATAGCATCTCATAGCTACACCCTTCTATCCCCAAGGACTATAAATGATAAAATAATAATAAAAGGGAAGATTCCAAAATACCTAAAAATCACGGGATGTTACAATATTGATCTCTGATATCTGAAGAAGGAGACGACGGAAGAAGTTGCCATAAGAGAATAAGGGGAAGAGATATGGCGGAAATCATAGATCCCGTCGCTCTTTGGGGATTGTGGATCTGGTCTACTCGATGGGAAGCGGATAAGGTAGTGGAGCGAATCTGATGTGGTGGTGGAATCACCGTTGACCACCGTAAAGTGAACCACACACTCAAGATCTAGATCTAAAATGCATTAAACACATCATATCTAATGCAAATCTGGTAGTGTTTCAGGAAAAAGAGAAGAGAAATATATGAAGAATGTGCACGGCGGTGAAGATGATCGGAAATGACGGCAGTCTACGGCAGCAACGACAGACTATGACAGATCCGACGACAGGTGGCGGCAATGGTGGTAGTTGGTGATGATAGTGGGAGAGTTTGGGTTTGAGTTTGTGAGAAGTTTTTAATGCAATAAAATGATTAGATCTTATTTTGTACTCTTGAGTTATGATTTTTATGTTAAAATTTTAGAATGTCTATCATGCCCTAATTCTTTTTGGTTATTTATAAAAATATTAAAAAATCAAAAAATTTTGAATCGACAAATATACCATTAATTATAAAGTAATGTTAGAAGTTTTTATGGTTCTTAATCTTTTTTTGTTATCATTTGATCTTTTACCTATATATATATATATATATATATATATATATATATATATATATATATATATATATATATATATATATATATATATATAGAGAGAGAGAGAGAGAGAGAGAGAGAGAGAGAGACAGAGAGAGAGAGAAAGAGGGTTCAATTGAGAAAAAAAAAAGGTTGAGAATGGGGGAACCATTCTCAACAAATCATTTAATGAGCTTAAAAAACATAAAATGCGGTGGCAAACTATTAAATAATCCAAAAACATTAAACCGTTAGGGGACTAGAGTAATTTTATCGCACATCAAATCTTGACACCAAAACCATCATTTCCCTCTTTGAACACATCATCGTTTCCCAATAACATGAAAACCATTTATAGAAGGATTCAATCACAGAAAGAATTCTCTACCCCGCGAAGAACAAATCGAAGAAAAATGTCTACCAATAAAAACCTAAACAAACCCATTTCCTCACTGTTGACTATGAAAGGTAATCATCGGCGTTTTTTTCTTCGATTTTTAACGATTTAATCATTTCTAAACTTATCATTTGATTACTTGAAATTTTTCGTAATCATCATTATTTATTAGTTGATTTAGAACTAAAAATTTTGTATTCACACTGTTCATTCTACAAACTAGGTTATTTAATTCAAATTTTATAATCCTCGTTCATTCTCGTAATTTACTTGAATTTTTTGTAATAATCATCCCTTATTAGTTGATATATAAATGATTTTACATATTCTCTTCATTTTTCATACTTATTCACAACTTTTCTGTTAAAAAAATAACATTACTTCACATTTCGCTTATGTTGTCCTAATATTAACTACTTACCCATACAAAAACAACACCAAGAGTGAAACATATATATAAACGAAAAACAAAAACCAATAAAAAAGGTAAATAAATTTGGTATTCTATTTAGATCTGATTAACTTTATTCATATGTGATTGCCAACATTTAGATGAGATTTTACTTAAACATACAACAGAAAATAAAGATACTGAAGATCATTTTGTTTTGATATGTTTTGTTTACTTCTGAACACAAACAAAACTAAGTTATATATGTTATATTATCATATGAATAGAACATAATTTGCTATCATATATATATTATTCAAATATGAATATAACAAAAATGACTTATATATGTTCTATTCACATACGTATATAACATACATTTTCATATGTGAATAAACAATATGAATATATATGTTTTATTCAAATATTTATTTATGAATATAGTAGTTTCTTTGTAAAATGTATATCAAATTCATTTATCTTCTACTCACTAATGAATGAAGGTAAGAAGATTAACATTATTAAAAAAAAACCCACCAACAATGAGAGAAACACCAACACGTTCAATGCAGAAAAATGACAAAGGTATAAAATTCCTATCATATCTGTTATATTCATTTATGAATAACTTGTATATCCCTACTATAATTTTCTTCTATTAATATATAAATACTTCAATTTGCATATGTTTTATATTAAAAAAAAAACTATTGAATTCCTATATTCATATATGAATAAATATATATGAATTAATTTTGTTTGTACTCAAAAGCTAATCATATGTGAATGGAAACAATTATTCATACCTTTATGTTGTTTTGTTTTGGAACACTTTTCTTTTGAAATTGGTGATTGATCTTCAATATCTGCACATATGAATATAACATATATATTCATATGTATATATATATATATATATATATATATATATATATATATTCATTTTTGAATATAAAATAGTTTCTTTGTAAAATGTATTTCAAATTTATTTATCTTCTACTCACTAATGTATGAAGGTAAGAAGATTGACATTTCTGATAAAGAGCCAACAATGATGAGAGAAACACATTTGAAGACGAAAAATGTCAAAGGTATAAAATTCCTATCATATCTAATATATTCATATATGAATAACTTGAATATTCCTACTATCTTTTTTTCTATTCATATATGAATAAACTTGTATATCCCTGTTATATTTTTGTAATATAGAAATATTAATAAATCAATGAGGATATTCATATATGAATAACTATATATATATATATATATATATATATATATATATATATATCATATTCATATATCAATAACTTGTATATACCTATTATATATTTGCACTACTCATATATGAATAATTCCACCTTATTCATGTATTATATGTTTTCATTTCCCAGAAAAAAAAAAAGAAAAAAAAACACCAAAGAAAACAAAGAATCAAAGCAAAAAAAAGTCCAACAAAAAGAAAAACTCCTGAAAAATGACAGCTACATGATTCAGACTCTGATCTTGAAAATAGTCATCCATCAAAGAAGGCAAAGAAAAAGGAGTCACCAATCAAGAAAGAGAAAAAAATAATGGTATAAGAATTTTACTCGATGAAAAACAGATGTTCACCAAAGTCATTACTCTCTATAATCATTGGGTTGAGCAAACAACAAAAAAATGTGTAAGATCTATGGGTTTTGAAAGTCTGTTAAAATGAAAATCACAGACATACCATTGAAAATGGGATTTTATATTCTTCAAAAATTTCATTCTGAAAGAATGGTGATAGATGTTAAAGGAAAGGAACTAAAAGTAACAACAAAGTCTCTTCATGACATGTTGGGCATTCCAACTGGTGGAACCATACTTACACGACTGGATCAATGGCCTAAAGATGATACAAGTTATGATAAATGGAAGCAACAGTTTAAAGAAGGAGCAATCATCCGACTGAATGCAATCAAAAAGGTTATTGTTTGTACCACAAAAGCCGATTTCAATTTCAAATTGAACTTCTTAGTTATCTTTTGTCAACACATTTTGTGAGTCAACATTAGTGGGAAGATGATGTTCCCTTTGAGTTATATTTCAAGAAAAACAGATATCAACAACATAGACTGGTGCAGCTATGTTTTGGACTATCTTGTCAGAACAAAGAACTCATACATACCATACTCAGATACCAGCTACTTTGTTGGACCTTCAGCTTTCTTGGTGGTAAGTTATTCATAACTGAATATATTATAATGTTTATATTCATCTTTTAATAATATTAATTATTAAAAACTAAATACCACATATTCATATATGAATAAGTAAAAGATACTTATTCACATGTAATGCTTTACATTACTTATTCATATATGAATAAGTAAAAGATAATATTACTTGTTCACATGTAATGATTTCCATTACTTATTCATATATGAATATATATAAAATTCATTTATGAATATCAATTACTTATCACTTATTTGCAGTTGTTCTATGCTGATAAAATCCACTCGGAAGCATTAATGGTAACACGTAAACATCCAACAATTTGTTATTGGAGTTCAGAGAATATTATATATC
Organism: Lactuca serriola; assembly: GCF_051521515.1. Taxonomy (NCBI): domain Eukaryota; kingdom Viridiplantae; phylum Streptophyta; class Magnoliopsida; order Asterales; family Asteraceae; genus Lactuca; species Lactuca serriola. Next base: position 261,151,723 of record NC_136412.1, on the reverse strand, counting down.
GAGAGGCATTTGAACAAGAAAAAGGTAGATTTGGACTTGGAGAATTAAATGAAGAATTTGTTAACGAACAAGATGAAGGAGATACAGATCTTAAAGACAATGAATCTGATAAAGATGAAGATGATTATGTTGGGGTCATTATTTTTAACATGTTAATCATATATGATTACATTAATTTATTATATTAATTACTAATCATACTTTTTTTTATTACATAGTAATATGAATCAAAATTATCTAAAAAGATTAATAGTTTTGAGAGGATGAAAGAAAAGTTGAATTCAAAGCTCAATGATGCAATAACAAAGATCCCTGAAAAGGAAATTTTTAGGATTTTCAAAGAAAAGATGACAAATATAATTGTTGAAGAAAAAACTAAAAGCACAACATTTTTTGAATTTCCAAGTAATGAAACTGGAGTTGAAAGTATCAATTTGACACCAGTAATGGGTCAAAAAACAAATGATGAAAAAGAGAATGAAGATAAGGAGGTAAATGGTGAAGAAGACAATGATAGTGATGGAAGTCAACCGAAACTAGATTATTTTCTTGATTCAAACGAAGCAGAGAATGAAGGAATAAAGAATGATGGAGATAACAATAAAAAAGAAGGTGAAACTAAAGTGTAACGCTCGGTTCCTGGTATGTATTTTAAATTAAAACTTTCATTTTTGTAAAGGGACTCGACGAGTCAGAGGCATCGGACTCGTCAAATAGGAACAAAGGATTGGACGTAAAATTGATGCCTACTGGACGATTCAATAGGCCTCGACTCGACGAGTAGGGTTGCCTGAGTGAATCCCTAATTTTCAGGGTTTGCACCCTATTTAAACACCTTAACTGGTGTCAACTATAGCCTTCATCACCTCCAAGCCTTATTCATGAAACCCTAATCCATTTTGAGTGTTATTAAGCCTTTTTTGTGTGTTCTTGGTGATTTGAAGCCTGAGAAGGAAGAGGAAAGCTTGGGGATTCAAGAGGAGGCAAGTAGATCCAGAGTTTGTCTTGTATTTCCAGCTCATTTGAGGTATAAAGTCTATACCTTGTATGTTCATATATTAGATCCCTTCATGGAGTAGTTTAGGGCTTTAAGGAACCATTTTTGGAACCATTCATGGATACAAGCATGTTTGGGGCTAAGACTTCAGATCCAGAGCCTTTGAGGGACTCCGTGGCATAAAGGTGCCAACTTTATGGCCATGGGAGTACCATGCATCATAAGAACCACTTTTTAGGGATATTTGAGCTAAATATCCCATGCATGAACGTAAAGTTTGTAACTTTACATGTTATATCACCCTTAGGAGGCCAGATCTATGTTCTGGATGCATTAAGCCCGACTAAAATCGGCTGTATGGAATTACATTTTGGGGAACTCGACAAATTGTTCTTAGGACTCATCGAGTTGGGTCGTGGTTCCCCAACAGTTTTTGTTATTAAAAAAACTTGTTGAGTCTAGAAGAGGACTCGGCTAGTTAGACGTGTTTATGGACTTAAGGATCAAAGAACTCGACGCGTCCAAGGATGAACTCGGCGAGTTGAGAGAAAAATGTCCCAACTGATTTGAAGAGAAACTCGACGAGTTCAAGGATGAACTCTGCAAGTTGTGAATGAAATACCCCGACTCTGTATGAAACAAAAATCGACGAGTCCAAGGAAGGACTCGACGAGTTCAAACGGAAAGTCCTGAATCTGTCATGAGGAAACACTCAGCAAGTTAGAGGGTAACTCGACGAGTTAGATCGTGAGTTCGAGATTCTCTGAATCATGGAACTCGACGAGTTAAAGGACCAACTCGGCAAGTTGAGTCAACCATAATGTTGACTTGGACCAGAAGGTTGACTTTGACCAGAGTGTTGACCTTTGACTTGACCATTGACCCGAGTTGACCGTTGAAGGGGTTATAAGTTTGAAAGAGTAATTAAAGATATGTTATGTGTAGGAGTTTAAGGAGAGTTGATCCCAGCACCGAGGATAGTTCAGCTACTTCACAACATTGATGTGAGTTACCTTCCAGTAGAAGTGGATCTAAGGCACCAAGGTCGGCCCACTAGTAAGAGTTATAGTATATATGATTGTCTTTGTGATAATTATCTGGTATGTTGCTATCTGTTATTTTTATGTGCTAGTATGCTTGATGCTATGTGATATGTGATAGGAGGGGTAGGATTGACCCCAGTACCAGTCGATAGGGCTGAAGGGGTATGCCAGCACCCATATAAGTTAGGCAGTATATTAGTATATGTTTATGCACTCGGATGCTATGTGGTAGATTAGGGGTGAAATAGTCCTTGGTACCAGTCGAAAGGACCAAAGGGGTAGGCTAGCACCCTGATATGCTAGGAAAGGTACCGGTCGAAAGGATCGATGAGGTGTGCTAGCACCCTGATATGGTAGGCTAGGTACCGGTCGACAGGACCTAAGGGGTAGGCCAACACCCTGATATGCTAGGCAGTTACCTGTTGAAAGAGACCGAAGGGGTACTCCAGTACTCAGATATTGTGACATCCCCAAAAATCTCGGCCAGAAAAGACCGTTTTTCATTTATGCTTTTAAAATATTTTCAGAGTAAATCCTTTTGATTTGAAAGAGTTGCGGAATTTGTTCCCAAAAACAAAACATGATAAAACAATGTTTACCAAAGCATTTCATAAAAGAAATGTATTTTTCATTATATAATCAAAACTCGGGGTGTCATGTTCCGATACAGACCAATAAGCATAAACGATAACATTACAAGTCATTCAACAAATATATACATATACAGACTTGTAAACAAAACAACTGATGGTTCATCCATCTCATGCCCTCGCGCCACTTCCTGTAATACAAATAAAACTGAGTGGGTCAGGCTTGGGAGCCTGATGAGCATATAGGGTTTTCAACCCACAATAAATAATCATATTTAATTTTCACCAACCAACAATAACCCAATTACCCATTCCCGTTATTCTCACTTTATGTCCCTAAAACAACTAACATAAGGGACCGAGTCTAAGAATATTTCATCGGGGTGACAACACATGCTTCGGGGGTTCCTCAGCAATATAAGTCAAATAAGGCAACCATGAGGGGGATGGAGTACAGCGAATGAAAACCCAAGTTCAATAACACCTACAGGTGGCGAACCTGTTAATGTTTCCACAAAACCGTCTATAATAGCCAGTAGTCGTCATCTAAACTCCGCTAGATGACTAAATCAAACAACAACGAGGCCTCTCATCTGTTTATTACACACCAACTATCTACCCATGTTCTACCCAACATATTAGTAGATAAAAATATACATTTTTATACATAGTTTAAAAACCTGTATAACATGCTTTAATCAACAAATATTCCACATAACAGATGAGGCACACACACACATAACACATATCTCATAGAGAATAAATCATATCTATGAGATAGAAGAAAGTGAATACACATTCACACACATAAACAACAATATTATACACATAACACGTATTTCGTATAAAATACTTCATAATTATGCGTTAGAAGAAAGTAACTACACACTCACCCTATAAACAACAACATACTTAATACACTCGAACCAAACTTGTATTATTATCGTGTTTATGAAAGGTAGTATACACTCACCTGATCAGAAGATGATCAGACAGCACTACGACTTGCAAAAGTAGTAATACTCAGCAGATCTGAAAGATCTTCACAAAAATCGAACTTCTCGCGGGCAGAGCTTCGGCTCGGGAACCGCACTTCTCGGGATCTTCGGGATCTCGGGACTTGCCTCGGGGCTTGAGTATGATACCAGGGCTTCGGGATATTTCTGGCACGCAAAACGATGCAAAACGGGAGAGAGAAGAGAGAAAATGAACAAAAGACTCGGTTGCCTTTGGATCCTATTTATAGGAGGCTGGAGCATCGGAGTACGCGGGGCGTACTGCAGTACGCGGCGCGTACTGCTTCCAAAATCGTCATTGCATGCGTCATCCGAGCCACTTGCTGCGAGTGTCGACACATTCAGAGTACGCAGGGCGTACACGAGTACGCGGGGCGTACCTCGGATTAGACCGGTGACTCCATCGGATAATGCTTCTGAATTTTCAATTAAATTTAATTACAAAATATTTAATAAACTTCGGAAATTCATATCTTCTTCATACAAACTCCGTTTTTGACGTTCTTTATATCCACGCGAAGGTGAGACTACGCTCTACAACTTTCGTTTAGACTCCATCGGCTAATTTCGAATTTATTTTTATTATTTATTTTTAATAGGCCGCGACAGAAAAACTTCGTTATAAATTCATAACTTCTTCGTTCGACGTCCGTTCTCGCCTAACTTTTTATCGCTTTGATACCAACAACGAGACCTTCGATCCTCGTTTAGATTGCTTCGGCTAAAAACCGCTCGATCTCAAATCGAGTATTTCGGGCTGCACACTGCTAAGCCGAAACTTCTATAAATCATAACTTTCTCATACGAAGTCAGATTTGGGCGTTCTATATATATTCGGAAACCTCGTTTCAACTACTACAACATTATTCAAAGATATTAAGTTTATTTTACACTTTAATTTTGACGCTTATTTTTATTCTTCATTAATCAAACCACATAATTAAGCAATTAAGCACAAAACACATAATACTCAAATAACACAATCTTATTATTTCAAAACGGGTTACAAAGGTTAACCTAGACTATTACATTGCTAAAAAAATGGCAAGCCCGGAAACACAGGCGTTACAATTCTCTCCACCTTAGAATGATTCCGTCCCCGGAATCACACATCAACAAACAAATGCGGAGAGTGACTCAACATGTCACTCTCCGTCTCCCAGGTGAGATTCGGCCCATTCGTGTGTTTCCATCGGACAAGCACTAACCCAACCATTTTGCGTCGCAACTTCTTAGTCTTTCGGTCAACAATTGCCTCTGGTTCTTCAATCAACCTTTTGTTCTCATCAATTCTCAATTCAGAAATTGGAATTATGTCGAGAACTTCTCCCGTGAACTTCCTCAAATAACACACATGAAAAGTGTTGTGAATTCCATTCAGTTCCTCGGGTAATTCGAGCTTGTAAGCTTGGTTCCCAATCCTCTGAAGAACTTTAAACGGTCCAATAAACCTTGGACTCAACTTTCCCTTTTTACCAAATCTTATAAGTCCCTTCCACGGCGAGACTTTAAGCAAAACCGAATCTCCAATCTCAAAAGTCATCGGTCTTCGCTTTTTGTCAGCATAGCTCTTTTGACGATCTTGAGCTGCTAACATTCTTTCCCTAATTATTTTCAACTTTTCAGCAGTTTGATGAACCATCTCCGGTCCCATAAACTGCTTTTCCCCAGCCTCAAGCCAACAAGACAGCGTACGACACTTCTGTCCATACAAAGCTTGATAAGGTGTCATCTTAATGCTCGAGTGAAAACTATTATTGTAGGAAAATTCTACCAAAGGCAAGTGTTCATCCCAATTACCTAGGAATTGCAAGGTACATGCTCTCAGCATATCTTCAAGTGTTTGTATTGTTCTTTCACTCTGACCATCAGTCTGCGGATGGTAAGCTGTGCTTAAACATAACTTGGTACCCATTTCCTCTTGTAGACCTTTCCAAAACCTTGAGGTGAAACGGCTATCACGATCCGATACAATCGTTAACGGAACACCGTGAAGCCTCACAATTTCCTTCACGTAAGAATTTGCAAGCTTCTCCATAGACCATTTCTCCTTGGCTGCTATGAAATGCGCACTCTTAGTGAATCGATCAACGACCACCCAAATCATGTCGTGACCATTCTTTGTTATGGGCAGTTTAGTGACAAAGTCCATAGCAATGTCTTCCCACTTACCCATAGGCACAGACAATGGTTCTAAACTCCAGTAAGGTTTTTGATGTTGTGTCTTTACTCTCGCACAAGTCACACACTCAGCCACATACTTTGCAACATCAAGCTTCATCGTCGGCCACCAGTAGTAGGGTTTCAGGTCCCTATAGATTTTAGTGCTACCAGGATGAATTGAGTACATGGTTTTGTGAGCTTCTTCCATCAGAAGATCCCTAATTCCTCCTGACTTAGGTACCCAAATACGATCTTGGAATACCTTCAGTCCATGACCGTTTGTACCAAACACCAACGTTTTACCCAAACGTTCCTCCTTTCGGTCATTTTTCTCAGAAGCTTCCTCTTGAGCTTTCTTTATACTTTCCACAATGGTTGAGACAACTTCAATTCTCAACGCTCTTGGCCTTTTCCTTTCAAGATTGACCTTCCGACTGAGAGCATCTGCAACAACATTAGCTTTACCGGGGTGGTAAAGTATCTCACAGTCGTAGTGTTTAAGTAATTCTAGCCAGCGTCGTTGCCTCATATTCAATTCCTTCTGATTAAAGAGATATTAGAGACTCTTATGATCAGTAAAATGTTTGCACTTCGTGCCATAGAGGTAATGCCTCCATATTTTCAGAGCGAAAACTACTACTGCCAACTCCAAATCATGAGTCGGGTAATTCTTTTCATGCTCTTTCAGCTGTCGAGACGCATATGCTATCACCTTTTCTCTTTGGGTCAAAACACAACCCAATCCAACCCTAGACGCATCGCTATAAACAGCGAAGTCTTCAACTCCATCGGGTAAAGAAAGTATCGGTGCCTCGCATAGCTTCTTCTTTAGCTTCTCGAATGCTTCTTTATGCTTATCACTCCAAGCATAAGTAGCTCCTTTGTGGGTCAAAGCTGTCAATGGAGTAGCAATCGAAGAAAAGCCTTGGATAAACCTGCGGTAATATCCGGCTAATCCTAAAAAGCTTCGAATCTCCGTGGGACTTTTCGGTTGTTCCCACTTCATCACAGCTTCGATCTTCGCTGGATCAATCATTATCCCTTCTTGGTTGACCACGTGACCCAAGAATTGGACTTCACGAATCCAAAAATCACATTTGGAGAACTTCGCATACAGCTTCTCCTGCTTCAAAACTTCTAACACTTCTCGCAAGTGTCTGCCATGTTCCTCCCGGATTTTCGAGTAAATCAGAATGTCGTCTATGAACACTATCACAGATTTATCAAGGAACGGGTTACAAACCCTATTCATCAAATCCATGAACGTTGCCGGAGCATTGGTTAGTCCAAACGACATAACCAAGAACTCGTAGTGTCCATATCTAGTTCTGAATGCAATCTTCTCGATATCTTGCTCTCTTACTTTCAGCTGATGATATCCTGACCTTAGATCGATCTTTGAGAAATAGCTCGAACCTTGCAATTGATCAAATAGGTCATCAATCCTCGGCAACGGATATCTATTCTTTATTGTTGCCTTGTTCAGCTCTCTGTAATCGATGCACATTCTCATACTTCCATCTTTCTTCTTCACGAACAACACCGGAGCTCCCCAGGGCGATGAACTAGGTCTAATGAAACCTTTGTCCAATAACTCCTGAAGTTGCATCATCAGCTCCTTCATCTCCGTCGGTGCTAATCGATAAGGTGCTTTTGCTATTGGCGTGGTTCCTAGTAACAAGTCTATTCTGAACTCTACTTATCTATCATGTGGTAATCCAGGAAGATCTTCAGGAAACACTTCCAGATAATCACACACCACTGGAATACTCTGCATCACCTTCTTTTCTTTCTTAGCATCAATCACGAATGCTAAATATGATGTACATCCCTTGGTCAAACACTTTCTGGCTTTCATTAGAGAAATGATTCCAGAATTCACTCTGCGTTTGTCCCCATACACCATAAACGAATCTTTCCCAGGCGGGTTTACTTTAACTATCTTCTTCTTGCATAAAATTTCGGCATCATTGGCGCTAAGCCAATCCATTCCCAAAAAGATGTCGAAACCATTAAGCTTGATAGGCAATAATTCCTCATGAAACTTATTCCCATTAAGGTCGATTAAGATGTCTTTCATACGATGGCTAACAGGTACAAACTTGCCACTAGCTACTTCGACTAATAAAGCATCATCTAGTCTATCAACAGGCAAAGCTAGCTTCCTACCAAACTCATGCGAAATAAAGGAGTAGTTGGCTCCAGAATCAAACAAAATTTGAGCAGGTAATTCATTTACGAGAAAGGTACCTGAAGCGACATCAGCTTCATCTTTCGCAGCCTCAAGTGTCATCTGGAAGGCTCTCGCCTTCGGCTTTGGTGGAATGTTGGGCCTAGCTGCCTCCTTCTTCTTCGGACAGTCTTTCAAAATATGACCCTCTTCATTGCAACCAAAACACATCCGTTTGTTGTTCGGATATTCATTGGCAAAATGTCCAACCTTCCCACACTTGTAGCAGGTCACATCCTCGCTGCATTTCCCAAAGTGCTTTTTCTTACACTTATCACACCACTTCGCTTCGCCTCCTTTTCCTCCAAACTTTTTCGAATCAGATTTCGAAAATTTGCCCTTCTTACCAGAACCAGATGTTCCCTCAAACTTTCTTTTCTCACCAACCTCAACCTTGTCGGTAGTTCTTCCCTTTATCATGTTCTCAACAGACTTGGCAGCCCAGATAGCTGCCTCTAGAGTAAGTGCCTGGCGTACTGGCACCTCGTACTCCCATGGGAGTCCCTTCGCATATCAGTCCACCTTTGTCAGCTCATCTGGAATGATGCGCAAAGCAAACTCCATCTTAACGGTGAAGTTATTGGTGTATTCATCAACTGACATGCTGCCTTTCGTCAATGTCAGGAACTTGTTCTCCAACTCCAACAAATTTTGAGCCGGGTAGAATCTACGCTTGAACTGCACCAAGAACTCTGCCCATGACAATTGCAGTGGCTCATTAGGGCTCAACGTCTTCCCTAGAGTGTTCCACCAACGAATGGCTACACCTCGGAATTGACGCACGACATAGATAGTCTGCAACTTACCTCTGCAGCCACAAGTCATAAAGGCTAACTCCATTTCGGAGATCCAATCCATAACCCCAATCGGATCCTCCTTTCCATTGAAGGTCGATGGTTTGCAAGTTAGAAAGTCTTTGTACTTGCATCCCATTCCATCATGGTTATCTTGCCTAACTATCGGTGGGTTGGCTTGACCAATAGACCCACTAAAGTTTCCCCCTTCCGAGTGCCCTTCATTTAATTCAGGCTCTTCCACACGAATTGACAGTTCTTCACGATTCTGTTGAAGCAACCGTCTAGTTTCATCCATCTGACGATCCAACATCGTCTGAATCATCAATTTGCACACCAGCCATGGTTATTGGCTCAGGTGCTGCTGCTACGACAGGTACTTGTTCAATCACTGGTGGTTGATTCCTGTTTTCATCAGCATTTCCAACTCCACTTCTTGTTCTCACCATTTTGATCTACACACCGAATAAGGTGAAATTAGATCCTCAATCAGGATAGATATTCAAATCTTCCTTATCACACCGAAACGTTTACATGCTAGTTCTAATATCGTAGACGCACGCTTAGAATCCTACACACATAAGGTTTCTAGATCCGGTCGGCAATAGACCATAGATCCGAACAAATAATATCATATATGGCAACATATAACTTTTAGCACATACGAGCATTTTAGGCAACTTTCCTAAAATAAACCAGTGCTCGTGTCTAAAACACAACAGACACACATCTCAAAATTCCACTTAGCATTCCAAGTTTAAGTTTAGAAATCCTACAAATTCCTAGTTCGCTTAAACTAATGCTCTGATACCAACTGTGACATCCTCAAAAATCTCGGCCAGAAAAGACCGTTTTTCATTTATGCTTTTAAAATATTTTCAGAGTAAATCCTTTTGATTTGAAAGAGTTGCAGAATTTGTTCCCAAAAACAAAACATGATAAAACAATGTTTACCAAAGCATTTCATAAAAGAAATGTATTTTTCATTATATAATCAAAACTTGGGGTGTCATGTTCCGATACAGACCAATAAGCATAAATGATAACATTACAAGCCATTCAACAAATATATACATATACAGACTTGTAAACAAAACAACTTATGGTTCATCCATATCATGCCCTCGCGCCACTTCCTGTAATACAAATAAAACTGAGTGGGTCAGGCTTGGGAGCCTGGTGAGCATATAGGGTTTTCAACCCACAATAAATAATCATATTTAATTTTCACCAACCAACAATAACCCAATTACCCATTCCCGTTATTCTCACTTTATGTCCCTAAAACAACTAACATAAGGGACCGAGTCTGAGAATATTTCATCGGGGTGACAACACATGCTTCGGGGGTTCCTCAGCAATATAAGTCAAATAAGGCAACCATGAGGGGGATGGAGTACAGCGAATGAACACCCAAGTTCATTAACACCTACAGGTGGCGAACCTGCTAATGTTTCCACAAAACTGTCTAGAATAGCCAGTGGTCGTCATCTAAACTCCGCTAGATGACTAAATCAAACAACAACGAGGCCTCTCATCTGTTTATTACACACCAACTATCTACCCATGTTCTACCCAACATATTAGTAGATAAAATATACATTTTTATACATAGTTTTGAAAACCTGTATATCAAGCTTTAATCAACACATAATCCACATAACAGATGAGGCACACACACACATAACACATATCTCATAGAGAATAAATCATATCTATGAGACAGAAGAGAGTGAATACACATTCACACATATAAACAACAATATACTATACACATAGCACGTATTTTATAGAAAATACTTAATATTTATGTGTTAGAAGAAGGTAACTACACACTCACACCTATAAACAACAATATACTTAATACACTCGAACCAAACTTGTATTATTATCGTGTTTATGAAAGGTAGTATATACTCACTTGATCAGAAGATGATCGGACAGCACTACGACTTGCAGAAGTAGTAATCCTCACCAGATCAGAAAGATCTTCACAAAAAACGAAATTCTCGCGGGCAGAGCTTCGGCTCGGGAACCGCACTTCTCGGGATCTTTGGGATCTCGGGACTTGCCTCGGGGCTCGAGAATGATACCGGGGCTTCCGGATATTTCTGGCACGCAAAACGATGCAAAACGGGAGAGAGAAGAGAGAAAATGAACAAAAGACTCGGCTGCCTTCGGATCCTATTTATAGGAGGCTGGAGCCTCGGAGTACGCGGGGCGTACTGCAGTACGCGGCGCGTACTGCTTCCGAAATCGTCATTGCATGCGTCATCCGAGCCACTTGCGGCGAGTGTCGACACCTTCGGAGTACGCGGGGCGTACCTCGGATCAGACCGGTGACTCCTTCGGATAATGCTTCCGAATTTTCAATTAAATTTAATTACAAAATATTTAATAAACTTCGGAAATTCATATCTTCTTCATACGAACTCCGTTTTCGACGTTCTTTATATCCACGCGAAGGTGAGACTACGCTCTACAACTTTCGTTTAGACTCCGTCGGCTAATTTCGACGTTATTTTTATTATTTATTTTTAATAGGCCGCGACAGAAAAACTTCGTTATAAATTCATAACTTCTTCGTTTGACGTCCGTTCTCGCCTAACTTTTTATCGCTTTGATACCAACAATGAGACCTTCGATCCTCGTTTAGATTGCTTCGGCTAAAAACCGCTCGATCTCAAATCGAGTATTTCGGGCTGCACACTGCTAAGCTGAAACTTCGATAAATCATAACTTTCTCATACGAAGTCAGATTTGGGCGTTCTATATATATTCAGAAACCTCGTTTCAACTACTACAACATTATTCAAAGATATTAAGTTTATTTTACACTTTAATTTTGACGCTTATTTTTATTCTTAATTAATCAAACCACATAATTAAGCAATTAAGCACAAAACACATAATACTCAAATAACACAATCTTATTATTTCAAAACGAGTTACAAAGGTTAACCTAGACTATTACATTGCTAAAAAAATGGCAAGCTCGGAAACACAGGCGTTACAAATATGTTAGATAGTATGTATGTTATATGGTATGTGGTATGATAGGGGAAATCAGTAACCTTTATGCTCACGGTTTTTAGTTTTTGTTTCAGGTCCTTTTTCTTCGAAGGGAAAGGAGCCGGCACGGTAGTAGCTCATCACACACATGATTTTCCGCACATGAGATTCTTGGGATTTGTACTCCGACAAGATTATTATTTGATGATATAGTTTTGAGACACGTGATCTATGGTTTTATGAAATGAAATAACTTGATGATGTTTTCTATAAATTGTTTTATGAATCGTTATATCAAAAATGAAATTTTTGGTCCATATTTTTTGGATGTTACATGAAGTAAAAGAGAAAGATGGAAAGATAAATAAAAATGAGAATGATGAAGAGAAAAACGATAATGAGACTGAAGAAACAAATAATCATGGAGAGACTATTCAACAAAATGAAAATGAAAATCTATTAGATAAAGTTGTTGACAACTTTGTGGATAATGTCCTTGGATTTGGATTTTCTAGTTTAAATAGTCAAGAAGATGAAATCTGGAATGAACCTGAAATGAAAACTATTTTTGATAATATTGATATAGGTCAAATTTGACTTACTTTTATTTTATAAAAATATTAATACACAATAACAAATTTTTTTATTAAATGTTGACCAGGGTCATCAATGACTAGTAGTAAAACTAATACTCCGATCAGTCAAGTTATTCAAGGTATGTTACTATCAACTTATTATTTATTCAATAATTCATTAATTAATTATACTTAATATATAATATTATATGGATCTTGCAGAAAAGGGAAAAATCAGAAGGTGTACATAAACATGGAGAAGAAGTGGAAAAAAGAAAGGGTGATAATACAGGTAAATGAATGATTCACTATATAGTACAATACTTATATGGATTTTTTTAATAACATTGTTTATTCATAAGTGAATAAGAAACTATATAAATGAGTAAAAAATATTGAGTATTCATATATGATGTATATGCTTCAGGCAATGGAAAGTCTGAACATGGAAATAAAGGAGGAGCAAAAGCTAAGAACACAAAAGATGGAGGTGTAGCAAGTGAATACGACAATGTAAGTAATGCTTACATTGATTTTTTGAATAACACACTTTTCATTTATGAATAAGTAAAAGATACAATTACTTGTTCATTTATGAACAAGTAATACAATATTTTGAATATAGATACAACATTCATATATGTTGTTTATCTTTCAGGTAAGAAAAAGTCTGAAAATGAAAATAAAAAAGGAGGAGAAGCTGACAAGACAAAAGGAAATGAAGGAGGTAACAATTTGGAAAAACATTTCAAAATATAAAAAATATTATAATTAACATATAATTATTTATATGATAAAACTCCTGGCAGGTAAAAAAATGAAAAAATGCAGATAATACTCATCCAAGCTTTAGTCTAGGTCTCAGTCAAGATTCAGATGAAACTTCAAGTAAAAAATCTAATAAATCTTCACCAAAAAAACCACTTACAAAAGAAACAAATCAAAGATGACCATCAGAGGGTTGTGATCAGATTAGCAAAAAAAATGTTCTTAATCCAAATCCAATCTCTATAGCAATTCCTACTGAAGTAGGACTATCAAAGCATGATCTGAATGAACCAAAATAGAAGAAGCTTGCTGATTCTTTCAAATTGCCTTACAAATGCATGATAATAGACACAAAACCTAAGCTGACACATCAGGAGAGTATTGTCTGTGAGTGGTTGTTCAACTTGCAAGGAAATACATAGTAAGTAACTTTATTTTATAGACATATTCGTATATGATTATTATATAGATAATAATGTATGTCGTTTTGATTATATATTTGCAGAGATGTGGTTGTCCAGAAAAAATATGGTCAAGTAATAGAAAGAGAAATTATGGAAAGTCTATATGCAAACATAGAGATTTTTGCAGAAGTTTTAGACACTTGGGTTGATTTACTTAACCACCAAGAAATAGGAAGGGATTTCGGAAATTCACCATACAGACTTTTCTTGAAAGTTGAAGTTTTTGTAAGTTTGTGTTCTAACATTAATTTCTTCTTTATTGATAAATGAATATACCAATATGATGTATTCATTTATGAATATTAGATTTATTTACTATCATTTAAGATAATTATGTATATGCAACTAAAATTCACATATGATTATAACAAAATGATGTATTCATTTATGAATTTAAAAATCAAAAATAAATATCTTTAGTATATACTTATGATTAATATACCAACATGATGTATTCATTTATGATTAACAACTTACTAATCCTTTAAAATTATATTGGTTATAGAATGCTTATGTATCTTCAACATTGTCTGATGAAAGAAAGTATGAAAAATTCAAGGAGAACTTTCATGACGGTACTGATGGGTACAAAAAATCTTAAACATAAAAGATATTGACATGGTATGTTAATTAAACTTGTTTTATATATATATATATATATATATATATATATATATATATATATATATTATCAACAAAATACTTACCATTATATACATAAAAAACAAGTATTCTTTACAGTTGTTAGAAATGCTCACATTTTTATGATTGTCTTCAACTTAATGAAACAATCAATTGAAATTCTAGACAACAATGTAGTTGAGGGGGATTATGAAGGGAAATATGGAGTACTACTAAAACCTTTGGTAAGTACTCAATTCACAACAACGTATAAAAGCCAATTTATTACATATCTAACTTTTATTTTATTTAATGATCAGAAAATTTTGTTTGTGAGATAATTTAAAGAAATAAACCATCCAAGAGCCAATGCCATCTCAAAAGAAAGTGTCACACCCCAACAACTTGAAATACCATGGAGAACATTAAAAAACAAAGTTGATTGTGGGGTCTTTGCAGTGAGACATATGGAGACCTATATGGGACAACTAATCTCAAAATGGAAACCAGGTCTTCATAAAGAAAGTGCAATTCAACAAACTAATTTAGAGAAACTGAGGCAAAGGTGTGCACACCGAATTCTAACTTCTGAAATTAACATGTTGAAGGCAAAGGTGTTGGATCTTTCTGAAAAATATCAAAATGTGGAATTCAAAGTGTGTACCGCTCATGCATACAAGGTGTGACATCCCCAAAATCACGGCCAGAAAAGACCAATTTTATTTATGCTTTTGAAAATAATTTCAAAATAAATCCTTTTGATTTAAAAGTGTTGCGGAATTAGTTCCCAAAACAAAACATGATAAAATAATATTTATCAAAGCATTTCATCAAGAGATGCATTTTCATTATATAATCAAAACTCGGGATGTCATGTTCTGATACAGACCATAAAGCATAAACGATAACATTACAAGTCATTCAACAAATATATACATATACAGACTTGTAAACAAAACAACTCGATGATTCATCCATCTTATGCCCTTGCGCCACTTCCTGTAATACAAATAAAACTGAGTGGGTCAGGCTTGGGAGCCTGGTGAGCATATAGGGTTTTCAACCCACAATAAATAAATTATATTTAATTTCATCAACCAATCACTATCCCGGTTACCCATTCCCGTTATCCTCACTTTACGTCCCTAAAACAACATCTATCTCAAGGGACCTAATCTAGGATTTTCATCGGGACGAACATTACTACTAAGGGGTTTCCTCAACAATAGATATCCTAAAGGCAACCATGAGGGGGATAGAGTACACCGGTGAACACATCGTTCACAACACCTACAGGTTATGAACCTACTAGCGTTCGACTAGACTGTCTAGAAAGAGTTTGTGGTCGTTATCCATACTCCGCTGAATAACTAGATCAACAACAACAACATCGATGCCTCTCATCTGTTTATTACACACCAACTATCTACCCATGTTCTACCCAACATATTAGTAGATAAAAATATATATTTTTATACATAGTTTAAAACCTGTATAGCATTTTCATTCAATACATATTCCACATAACAGATGAGGCACACCCACATAACACGTATTTCATAGAAAATAAATCAGATCTATGAGATAGAAGAGAGTGAATATACATTCACGCACATAACAACAAAATTATACACATAACACGTATTTCGTATAAAATACTTCATAATTATGCGTTAGAAGAAAGTAACTAAACACTCAGTTGATCAGAAGATGATCGGACAGCACTACGGCTTGTAGAAGTAGTATTCTTCGGCAGATCTGGAAGATCTTCACAAAAAACCGGACTCCTCGCGGGCAGAGCTTCGGCTCGGGAATCTTACTTCTCGGGATCTTCGGGACCTCGGGACTTGCTTCAGGGCTCGGGAATGATACCGGGGCTTCAGGGCTTAAATGGCACGCAAAACGATGCAAAACGGGAGAGAGAAGAGAGAAAAAGAGCAAATGAGCCGGTTGCCCTCGCATCCTATTTATAGGAGGCTAGAGCCTCGGAGTACGCTGGGCGTACAGCAGTGTGCGGGGCGTACGCATCCGAATCGTCATGGCATGCGTCATCCGAAGAACTCGAGTGCGAGGGACGTCATGCTTCACTGTACGCTGGGCGTACCTCGGATGAGTCCGATGACTCCCCTTCGGATAATACCGGATTTTATAATTAAATTTAAATATTAATTATTTAATAAACTTTGAAAATTCATATCTTCTTCATACGAACTCCGTTTTCGACGTTCTTTATATCCACGCGTAGGTGAGACTACGCTCTACAACTTTCGTTTAGACTCCGTCGGCTAATTTTGGCTTTATTTTTATTAATTATTTTTAGTAGGCCGGGACAGAAAAACTTCGTTATAAATTCATAACTTCTTCGTTTGACGTCCGTTCTCGCCTAACTTTTCATTGTTTCGATACCAACAACGAGATCTTCAATTCTCGTTTAGATTGTTTCGGCTAAAAACCGCTCGATCTCAAATCGAGTATTTCGGGCTGCATAACGCTAAGTCGAAACTTCAATAAACCATAACTTCCTCATACGAAGTCAGATTTGGGCGTTCTATATATATTCGGAAACCTCGTTTCAACTACTACAACATTATCCAAAGATAACGAGTTTATTTTTAACTTAAATTTTGACACTTATTTTTATTCTTAATTAATCGAACCACATAATTAAGCAATTAAGCACAAAACACATAATACTCAAATAATATACTTCTATTATTTCAAAACGGGTTACAAAGGTTAACCTAGACTATTATATCAACATTAATGACAGGCCCAGAAACACAGGCGTTACAATTATCTCCACCTTAGAATGATTCCGTCCCCGGAATCACACATCAACAAACAAATGCGGATAGAGACCCATCATGTCACTCTCTGTCTCCCAGGTGAGATTCGGCCCATTCGTGTGTTTCCATCGGACAAGCACTAACTCGACCATCTTGCGTCGCAACTTCTTAGTCTTTCGGTCAACAATTGCCTCTGGTTCTTCAATCAACCTTTTGTTCTCATCGATTCTCAACTCTGAAAGTGGAATCATGTCGGGAACTTCTCCTGTGAACTTCCTCAAATAACACACATGAAAAGTGTTATGAATTCCATTCAGTTCTTCTGGTAGTTCGAGCTTGTAAGCTTGGTTCCCAATCCTCTGAAGAACTTTAAACGGTGTAATAAACCTTGGACTTAATTTTCCCCTTTTACCAAATCTTATAAGTCCCCTCCACGACGAGACTTTAAGCAAAACCGAATCTCCAATTTCAAAAGTCACCGGTCTTCGCTTTTTGTCAGCATAGCTCTTTTGACGATCCTGAGCTGCTAACATTCTTTCCCTAATTATTTTCAACTTTTCAGCATTTTGATGAACCATCTCCGGTCCCATAAACTGCTTTTCCCCAGCCTCAAGCCAACAAGACGGCGTACGACACTTCTGTCCATACAAAGCTTGGTAAGGTGTCATCTTAATGCTCGAGTGGAAACTATTATTGTAGGAAAATTCTACCAAAGGTAAATGTTCATCCCAATTACCTAGGAATTCCAGAGTACATGCTCTCAACATATCTTCAAGTGTTTGTATCGTTCGTTCGCTCTGACCATCAGTCTGCGGATGGTAAGCTGTGCTTAAACATAACTTGGTACCCATTTCCTCTTGTAGACCTTTCCAAAACCTCGAGGTGAAACGGCTATCACGATCCGACACAATCGTTAACGGAACACCGTGAAGCCTCACAATTTCCTTCACGTAAGAATTTGCAAGCTTCTCCATAGACCATTTCTCCTTGGCTGCTATGAAATGCGCACTCTTAGTGAATCGATCAACGACCACCCAAATCACGTCGTGACCATTCTTTGTTCTGGGCAGTTTAGTGACAAAATCCATAGCAATGTCTTCCCACTTACCCATAGGCACAGAAAATGGTTCTAAACTCCCGTACGGTTTCTGATGTTGTGTCTTTACTCTCACACAAGTCACACACTCAACCACATACTTTGCAACATCAAGCTTCATCGTCGGCCACCAGTAGTAAGATTTTAGGTCCCTATACATTTTAGTTCTACCGGGATGAATCGAGTACATGGTTTTGTGAGCTTCTTCCATCAGAAGATCTCTGACTCCTCCTGTCTTAGGTATCCAAATTCGATCTTGGAACACCTTTAGTCCATGACTGTTTACACCGAACACCAACGTTTTGCCCAAACGTTCCTCCTTTCGGTCATTCTTTTCAGGAGCTTCCTCTTGATCTTTCTTTTATACTTTCCACAATGGTCGAGACAACTTCAATTCTCAATGCTCTTGGCCTTTTCCTTTCAATATTGACTTTCCTACTGAGAGCATCAGCAACAACATTAGCCTTATCGGGGTGGTAAAATATCTCGCAGTCGTAGTCTTTAAGTAATTGTAGCCAGCGTCGTTTCCTCATATTCAATTCCTTCTGACCAAAGAGATATTGGAGACTCTTATGATCAGTGAAAATTTTGCACTTTGTGCCATAGAGGTAATGCCTCCATATCTTCAGAGCGAAAACTACCGCTGCCAACTCCAAATCATGAGTCGGGTAGTTCTTTTCATGCTCTTTCAGCTGTCGAGATGCATATGCTATCACCTTTTCTCTTTGGGTCAAAACACAACCCAATCCAACCCCAGACGCATCGCTATAAACAACGAAGTCTTCAACTCCATCGGGTAAAGAAAGTATCGGTGCCTCACATAGCTTCTTCTTTAGCTTCTTGAATGCTTCTTTATGCTTATCATTCCAAGCATAAGTAGCTCCTTTGTGGGTCAAAGCTGTCAACGGAGTAGCGATCGAAGAAAAACCTTGGATCAACCTTCGGTAATATCCGGCTAATCCCAAAAAGCTTCGGATCTCCGTGGGACTTTTCGGTTGTTCCCATTTCATCACAGCTTCGATCTTCGCTGGATCAACCATTATCCCTTCTTGGTTGACCACGTGTCCCAAGAATTGGACTTCACGAATCCAAAAATCACATTTGGAGAACTTAACATACAGCTTCTCCTTCTTCAAGACTTCAAACACTTCTCGCAAGTGTTTGCCATGCTCCTCTTGGCTTTTCGAATAAATCAGAATGTCATCTATGAACAATATCACAGATTTATCTAGGAACTGATTACAAACTCTGTTCATTAAATCCATGAATGCTGCTGGAGCATTGGTTAGTCCAAACGACATAACCAAAAAGTCGTAGTGTCCATATCGGGTTTTGAATGCAGTCTTCTCTATATCCTGCTCTCTTACTTTCAACTGATGATATCCTGACCTTAGGTCGATCTTTGAAAAATAACTTGAACCTTGTAGTTGATCGAACAGGTCATCAATCCTCGGCAACGGATATCTATTCTTTATTGTTGCCTTATTCAGCTCTCGGTAATCAATGCACATCCTCATACTTCCATCTTTCTTCTTTACAAATAACACCGGAGCTCCCCAGGGTGATGAACTAGGTCTAATGAAACCTTTGTTCTATAACTCCTGAAGTTGCATCATCAACTCCTTCATCTCCGTCGGTGCTAATCGATAAGGTGCTTTTGCAATTGGCGTTGTTCCGGGCAACAAGTCAATACGAAATTCCACTTGTCGATCAGGCGGTAATCCAGGAAGATCTTTGGGAAATACTTCCGGATAATCACATACGACAGGAATGATCTGCATCGCCTTTTTCTCCTTTTTAGAATCGATCACGAATGCTAGATACGACGTACTTCCTTTAGCCAAACACCTTCTGGATTTCATTAGAGAAATGATTCCAGAATTTACTCTGCATTTATCTCCATACACCATAAACGATTCCTTCCCAGGCGGGTTCACTTTCACTATTTTCTTCTTGCATAAAATTTCGGCATCATTGGCGTTAAGCCAATCCATTCCAAGCACGGTGTCGAAACCATTAAGTTCGATAGGCAATAATTCCTCGTGGAACTTATTCCCATTCAGATCAATTAAGATGTTTTTCATACGATGGCTAACAGGTACAAACTTGCCACTAGAAACTTCGACTAATAAGGCACTATCTAGTCTATCAACAGGCAAAGCTAGTTTTCTACCAAATTCATGCGATATAAAGGAGTAGTTGGCTCCAGAATCAAATAAAATTTGGGCAGGCAATGTGTTTACGAGAAAGGTACATGAAGCGACATCAGCTTCATCTTTAGCAGCTTCTAGTGTCATCTGGAATGCTCTCGCCTTTGGCTTTGGCGGAATGTTGGGTCCAGCTGCCTCCTTCTTCTTCGGGCAGTCCCTCGACATGTTTCCCTCCTCACCACAACCATAGAAAACCTTCTTAGAGAGGGTGCATTCATTTGCATAGTCCCCTGGCTTTCCACATTTGTAGCATGTGGCCGCTACCTCACATTTTCCATGATGCTTCTTCTTACATTTGTCGCACCATTTCGCTTCGCCTCCACTTCCCCTCGAACCAGACTTTGAGTGCTTGTTTTTCTTATTGGAACCTGAAGTTCCATCGAACTTCCTATTTTCACCAACTTCTATCCTTTCCAGACCCTTTTCCTTCTGCTGGGCCTCCACATTCTTAGCTGCACGAACAGCCGTTTTCAGAGTAGTTGCCATCTTGACTGTCGGACCAAAGTCGGCAGGCAGTCCATTAGCAAACCTCTCAATCTTGGAGAGTTCCGTTGGCACTAGGTACAGAAATGACTTCATTTTCTTAGTGAATACAGTAGCATAGTCATCTATGCTCATCCTCCCCTTCTTCAAGTTTTGGAACTCATTGTTCAGATCAATCAGATCTATCTCTGAACAATACTGCACCCTTAGTTGTTCCAAGAACTCCTCCCATGACATTTTCAGGGCTTCTCCTCGTGGCATAGTATCTGCCAACAACTTCCACCAACTCAAGACTCTAGTCTTCAGTTGTCTGACTGCAAAGACAGTCTTCTGTTTGTTGCTACAGTCGCAACTTTCAAATACCATCTCCATTTCGGAGATCCAATCCATTATCTCAACAGGCTTGGGGCTTCCAGAAAGACTTGGAGGCTTGGCGCCCAAGAAGTTCTTGTATATTCACCCATCCTTGTTGTTTCTCCTTTCCAGATCGTTCCTTCGTTCTCCTTGAGTCCCAACTTGACTCATAATGCGACTATTGTTCCCTTCCTCTGATTGCTCGGGAGTCAATACGGGTTCCTCAATAGGTATGATAGGTTCGCCCCTATTATCATGCAACATCTATCGCATCTCATCCCTTTGTTCGGCTAACATAGCCCGAATCATGGCTTGCACCCCATCCATTGTTATTGGTTATGGTGCTGCTGCTACAACGTGTATTTGCTCAATCACTGGTGGTTGATTCCTGTTTTCATTCGCGTTTCCAACGCCACTCCTTGTTCTCACCATTTTTGATCTACACACCGAATAAGGTGAAATTTTGATCTTCATTCATGATAGATTTCAAATCATCCTTATTACTCTGAAACGATTACATGCTAGTTCTAATATCGTATACATACGCTTAGAATTCTAAACACATAAACCTTCAGATCCGGTTGGCAACAAACCGTAGATCCGAACAAATAATATCATATATGGCAACATATAACATTTAGCACATAAAAGCATTTTAGGAAACTTTCCTAAAAATAAACTAGTGCTCGTGTCTAAAATCCAACAGACACACATCTCAAAATTCCACTTAGCATTCTAAGTTTAAGTCTAGAAATCCTACAAATTCCTAGTTCGCTTAAACTAATGCTCTGATACCAACTGTGACATCCCCAAAATCACGACCAGAAAAGACCGATTTCATTTATGCTTTTTAAAATAATTTCAGAGTAAATCCTTTTGATTTAAAAGTGTTGCAAAATTTGTTCCCAAAACAAAACATGATAAAATAATATTTATCAAAGCATTTCATCAAGAGATGCATTTTCATTATATAATCAAAACTCGGGATGTCATGTTCCAATACAAACCATAAAGCATAAACGATAACATTACAAGTCATTCAACAAATATATACATATACAGACTTGTAAACAAAACAACTCGATGATTCATCCATCTTATGCCCTTGCATCACTTCCTGTAATACAAATAAAACTGAGTGGGTCAGATTTTGGGAGCCTGGTGAGCATATAGGGTTTTCAACCCACAATAAATAAATTATATTTAATTTCACCAACCAATCACTATCCCGATTACCCATTCCCGTTATCCTCACTTTACGTCCCTAAAACAACATCTATCTCAAGGGACCTAGTCTAGGATTTTCATCGGGACGGACATTACTGCTAAGGGGTTTCCTCAACAATAGATATCCTAAAGGCAACCATGAGGGGGATAGAGTACACCGGTGAACACATCGTTCACAACACCTACAGATTATGAACCTGCTAGCGTTCCACTAGACTGTCTAGAAAGAGTCTGTGGTCGTTATCCATACTCCGCTGAATAACTAGATCAACAACAACAACATCGAGACCTCTCATTTGTTTATTACACACCAACTATCTACCCATGTTCTACCCAACATATTAGTAGATAAAAATATATATTTTTATACATAGTTTAAAACCTGTATAGCATTTTTATTCAATACATATTCCACATAGCAGATGAGGCACACCCATATAACACGTATTTCATAGAAAATAAATCAGATCTATGAGATAGAAGAGAGTGAATATACATTCACGCACATAACAACAAAATTATACACATAACACATATTTCGTATAAAATACTTCATAATTATGCGTTAGAAGAAAGTAACTACACACACTTGATCAAAAGATGATCGGACAACACTACGGCTTGTAGAAGTAGTATTCTTCGGCAGATCTGGAAGATCTTCACAAAAAACCGGACTCCTCGCGGGCAGAGCTTCGGCTCGGGAATCTTACTTCTCGGGATCTTCGGGACCTCGGGACTTGCTTCGGGGCTCGGGAATGATACCGGGGCTTCGGGCTTAAATGGAACGCAAAACGATGCAAAACGGGAGAGAGAAGAGAGAAAAAGAGCAAATGAGCCGGTTGCCCTCGCATCCTATTTATAGGAGGCTGGAGCCTCGGAGTACGCTGGGCGTATAGCAGTACGCGGGGCATATGCGTCTGAATCGTCATGGCATGCGTCATCCGAAGAACTCGAGTGCGAGGGACGTCACGCTTCACTGTACGCTGGGCGTACAGCAGTACGCTGGGCGTACCTCGGATGAGTCCGATGACTCCCCTTCGGATAATATCAGATTTTATAATTAAATTTAAATATTAATTATTTAATAAACTTTGAAAATTCATATCTTCTTCATACGAACTCCGTTTTCGACGTTCTGTATATCCACGCGTAGGTGAGACTACGCTCTACAACTTTCGTTTAGACTTCGTCGGCTAATTTTCGCTTTATTTTTATTAATTATTTTTAGTAGGCCGGGACAGAAAAACTTCGTTATAAATTCATAACTTCTTCGCTTGACGTCCGTTCTCGCCTAACTTTTCATCGTTTTGATACCAACAACGAGATCTTCGATTCTCATTTAGATTGTTTCGGCTAAAAACCGCTCGATCTCAAATCGAGTATTTCGGGCTGCATACCGCTAAGTCGAAACTTCAATAAATCATAACTTCCTCATACGAAGTCAGATTTGGGCGTTCTATATATATTCGGAAACCTCGTTTCAACTACTATAACATTATCCAAAGATAACGAGTTTATTTTTCACTTAAATTTTGACGCTTATTCTTATTCTTAATTAATCGAACCACATAATTAAGCAATTAAGCACAAAACACATAATACTCAAATAATATACTTCTATTATTTCAAAACAGGTTACAAAGGTTAACCTAGACTATTATATCAACAATAATGACAGGCTCAGAAACACAGGCGTTACACAAGGCTATGCAAACAATTCAAAAAAGGTTAAAAGAATATTGATGATTGCTTGTGATGAAGTGTGATGGTATTAAACAATTTGTGTTGAAGTTGAATGGATTTGGTGGACATGTAAGATGGCTCTGTGAAACAAGTTTTAGATGGTTTGTTAAGTGTTAGTGAACATCGTTTAAATAGTTTGTGAAATGCTTATGATCAGGTTTTATTATCTTGTGTTGAATGATCTCTATTCTAATAAAAGAATAGGTTTAATCTCATATTGACAAGTGTCATATAATTAGAGTTCCTCATTAATGTTATACATCACCAATTATGCCATTTGTCAACCGATTAATTATCCATTTCAAATTTCAAATTTTAAATTTCTACTATAATTACATTAAATTAATTAATAATTGATTATCCATTTTAAATTTTAAATTTTAAATTTTAAATTTTAAATTTTAAATTTTAAATTTTAAATTTTAAATTTTAAATATTCCACTCTAATTATATTAAATTAATAATTGATTCTTCATTTTTAATTTCAAATTTTAAATTTTCTCACTGTAATTATGTTAAATTCATAACATTAGATTGAAAAATAAAATAAAATTAATACAGATTATAAGGTGATATAACTTCAAATAATTATTTAAATCAACAATTATAATTTTATATAACTAAAAAATATCTTTTAAGTAATAATTTTTTTAAAATAATTGATTAATAATTTTAATTTTTTAATATGAATTTTTAATTAATTTTATAACAGTGTTTCTCACGGGTTATAAACTAGTTATGTAATAGAATCAAGTTTGCTTATTATCTGTTAGTTTTTTATATTCAAATATTTTCAAAGTTTATTTCTATTTATTCATAAATGAATACTAATATGATATATTCATTTAAATTTAATATGTAAATAATAACGTCTTCAATAATAAATGAATACAAATATGATGTATTCATTTATGATTAAGTTAGGACTAATACGTCAGTATAACAAAGTTCAGATATGAATATAACTTATTTATTAGTAAATTAATAAACAAATATGACGTATTCATATTTGTATTCATTTATAATGTATTCATTTCTTCTAGTTTTCAATTTTATTTAAGTTTATTTATAAATGAATACTAATATGATATTCATTTACCTTTAATATATAAATAATAACATCTTCAATGATAAATGAATACAAATATGATGTATTAATTTATGAATAGTTTATGAATAATACGTGTATTTCACATATCAATCTATCATATCCATATAACTTATTTATTAGTAAATTAAAAAACAAATATGATATATTCATTGTAAAATAACATGTATTTCACATATCAATTTACCATATCTATATAAATGTGTATTATTCATATATGATTATTATTGTTTATGGTTATTGTCTGCATATATTCATAAATGAATAGAACCAAAAAACTTAAAAAAAAAACTCTAAATGTCTTTTGTTAATTGAGCAGCTTGATTTCTTACTGGACATGTACATAAATTGTGAGGAACTCGTTTTCCACATCTTGAGCACATTCTATGTTCTTTTATAGAATGTTCATATGCTACTTCACCTGCACTTGGAATTCTTTTCTTGATTCTAGAACCTTTGTTGCTTTGAACTTGAGAAACATGAATATTAATCTCTTTTGGGATAGGAATAGAAACACCCATAAGCTTGCATATGACTTCACCATCCGTCTTGCTTTTCAATCCACCAGATGTATAATCACTCTTAAATTCCTTTAACAACATCTGTTGTTTCTCAACAAACAAAGCCATTTTTTTCCATCTCTTACAATATCCAAACATGATTCAAAACTATAATATGAATCATTGACTAGCTTCACGTTCTCATAATCCCCTGAATCGAATTAATGAGAACTAAAACGATAATTTCTTTATATCACAACCTTTCTCCATCTTTTCAGAATGTACCTTTTAGGAATTTATTTAGCACCACATCTCCTCATTATTGTAAAAGCATTTATGCATAAAACACTTATACGCTTGAAATGTTTACAACTACAATTTATTTCTTTCTCTTCAGCTTTAATTTCAACTTGATACAAAAACATAATAAAAAAATGAAAAACAATTTAAACAAAATTTACACATTTATATTCATATATGAATACTCATATATGAACAATCATATATAAATATTCATATTTGAATATTACATTCTAATCATATACAATAATTCATATTCAAATATGAATATTCATAAATAAATATTCATATATGAATAGTAACATTGTAAATATTCATATAAGATATGAATTTAAATTCATATATGAACATGTTCTAATTTTAAAATGATCAGAATATACATATATGAATATTCTCATATTCATATATAAACTCTACATTATTCATAAAAAACTATTACATCACCTTAAATTCATTTTTAAATTCACTTTTACTGTTGTTGTATTTCACAATGTAAACTTCCCACTCATTTTCAATACCAACATACGAGTATGTACAGAAAAAACTTGCTTTATATATTTCATTTTGCACCTCAAAAAATAATGTACTTGTATAAAATTTTGATGCTTGTGGTTCTATTTCTCGAGGTGTTTTCATTTTATATGATGCTTTCTTTGATGCCTTATCAAGCTCACGTTGAATATTCCTTTGCGTTTTGAATGGCAGTGTCATAATTCATCATGAAATTCAAAAGTAAATTACCATTTTATGAGTAGGTATTAGAGAATGAATTCATACTCTCTGACCTTGACATAGTCTTCATCAACCCACAGATTGGAATATCGTTAAAATATGCAGGTATCCATGAATCACATTTTGTAAACATGTCTTTAAACCATCACGTGTCTTCAAGATTGAATTTCTTTATAAGAAAACCCCACTTCACCTCAAAGACATCAGGTTTCATATTAATGTCCCAAACAAGCTTTGAGAATCTTTTTCTAAAGTCTGTGTTCATAAATAAATCATCTGATCTTTGTATTAAAACAAAAATAAAACAAACGTTTATATTTATTCAAAAATGAATAAATATTAATAAGTAAAATAATAATAAATATTCATAAATGAATGTACTAATATTTCAAAAAAATTACTATATTCATCTATGAATAACTAAATACTATGTAACATATTTGAAATATATTAAAATAATATCTTGTTTTTCGAACTTCTTCATTATATGCCACATACATAATCGTTGCTTTGAATTAGGAAACACATTCTCAATAACTTGTTTTATTGCAGCATCTTGATCGGTTAAAACAAATGTTGGTTCTTTCCCATGAGTTTTAAGAAATGATTTAAGCAACCAAGAGTAGGACTCAATTCTTTCATTGCTTGGCAACCCCGCTCCAACAGTAACTGATTTTTTATGATGGTCAATAGCAGTAAATGAAACAAAAACCATTTGAAACCTATAACACACAAAAAAAAGTGTTCAGTATAGTCAACTTTTGATGTATTCATAAGTGAATATAAAAATATTCATGTATGAATATAGTTGCAGTATATTATTAAAATAATTTCAATATTAAAAACTGAACATTAAATTTAAAGTTAAAATATTCATATATGAATAAGCTATAAAAAAGTAGATAAAATAACTTACTTGTTTGTTTGGAAAGTCGCATCAAACAAGAGTCCAAAACATCATCTTGACAATTAAACTCAAATGAGTAATTTGGATAGTGAGCTCGACGGTTATTCATTGTGTTTACTATCATTTGGGCCTCTTTATAACCTATAACCATGTTGATATCTCTCCTTAAATTTTTATAGTCAACTACTTTGGGCTTTACAAACTCATACCCACCTCTCAGACTTGCCCTCAACTTATGAGTCATAGTTGGACCTATTTTTGATGTGGAAGCGCACACTATAAACTCTTTTTCTAAATATGACATTTGCCTCGCTTTTTTTAAATCACTTCTCTTCTCAAGTGGATGGTTGTGAAGTTCATCAAACTAAAAAACTTTAAATTTGGAGTTCCATACACAGATTCAGATATTATCTTTGCTTGACAACCAATAACTCTTGAATTTGAATTGCGTTTCCTTCTAACACCACTTGTACCCAATGTGTCACAAGATTTCTTTTTTCTATTTGCCACCACGATTAGATATATCATGTTTCTTCTTTGTAATCTTGTTATCAAACCTTGACCATGTGCTCATTCTCACATTAAAACTACCAATTTCATCATACTCAAAATACATTTTGATGGCCAACTCTAATGATTTGAAGATTAAACCTTTAAATGGAATAAATTGAATAGGTACATCTGACTTATATATATGTTCTCCAATTACATTACTACAATATTGCGCATCATCTACTGAACTTGAAGATTCACCTGATAAAAAATTATAAATCTAAATCAATCTACTAATGTATGAATAAAACAATCATATATCAATACATGAAATTCATATGAATAAAACAAAAAACAATGTTTATTAGTGGATTAATAAAACATTCATATATGAATACATAAAATTCATGAGGATTCAAAATATATAAAATAAAACAAAACTTATTCATATATGAATAAAACAAAAATAATATTAAATTCGAAATTACAATTATCATATGTTTATTCATATAAGAATAAGACAACAATTTATTCATATTAACATATTCATATGTAAATACATGATAGTCAACAAAATTAAAAACAACATAATAATTCAATAAGTGATACCTTCAAAGAAACGAGTTCTCAACATCTTCTTCTTCACACTCACACATCGAAGAATATAAATCACCATCAATAACAATTGAATTTGACATAATAAACCAATTGATCTGTACAAAACAACAAAAACAATCTTAATATCGATGAAAATCATGATAAAATAAAATAGAAACTAAATGACAACAAAATTATAACAAAAAGCACAAAAGGTCGTAAATATGAAAACCTAATTAATTTCGAATATATCTCACCTCAACGTACAAACGATCTGAAAGAAAATAAAATCAGCTCTGATCAGATGATAAAATTCCAATAATGATCATATGAAAACCTGATCAATTAAGCAATTTCTCTTACTTCAGAGTGTAAAAACTACAACAATATATATGATTGAAAATTAAATGAACTTCGATCATATCATAAAATTGAAATAGAGATCTCAAACTACAGAACAAATATCCGATGAAACAACTGTAATACAGATTCGAAACTTCATGATAAACAGAACGAATACATGTAATTCCTAACGAATTATATAAAGCAATAATCTTGATAATGAACTCTGATATATTCGATTCAAACGAGATAAAGACCTGATCAAATCGGAAATGAAATACGAAGAAGAAAACTGCAATATAGATGCGAAACTTCACAATTAATGGAAAAACACGTGTAATTGCTATCAAATTATATAAAGAAAAGAATCTTGATAATGAATTCCTCAATATCCGATTCAAACGAGCTAAAGATCTCATCAAATCAGAAACTCAAGATGAAGAACATATAAGTTCAATATAAAAAAGTTGCTAATTTACAAAGATACCCTTAATGAAAAAAAATGATACGCACGTTTTTAAGGTTTACATGTTAGGGGTGTAAGTCCCCAATCTGCTTGTGTATCAATCAAATCCGTTTGATGGTGCGGAATCCCAATCAAACGGATGATGACAGATCAAATTAGAAGAGAAGAAGAAGAAGAAGAATATGAATCTTGTTGAATTGATGATATGAATGAAGTTCCCTTACAAGATTCACACACACTTACACACACTTATGCTCCTTTCTCTCTCTTCTCTTATGTCCTCTACTCTCAGCCGTAAACCCACATGCACTCCTCACCATATATATATATATATATATATATATATATATATATATATATATATATATATATATATATATATATATATATATATATATATATATATATATGAGACATGGGTCGTGAACAGGTTCACGACTGTGAACTGTTTACGACCGTAAACACAATCGTAAACACCACCTGGGCCGTCAACAAATTTCGGTCCTAGACAGAAAATTACAATTGCTTAGAAAAGCAAAGTATAAACCAATATTTTAGACCCAACAATCTCCCCCTTGGTTTATAGCTTTCTTTTCTAATTGACCCAACAAGCTCCCCAAAAAAAGAAGCTGGCTTTTCTTGTCAATCTTCATTTGGAGCTTGGCTTCAGCTTTAATCTTCGATGACTTCACAGCTTCAAGATGAATTTGATGAATCTTCAATGAATGACTTCATCTTGAGCAGTTGGGCTTTTCTTCAAAATTTGACGTTGAATGCACAGTGGATGAGGAGGCTTGATGTACTGATTCTTGACAGATAGCGCTTTCAGCTTGAGACTCTTCCGATAGAATAGAGAGATCAAATCTTCTGGATCACTTCAGCAGGTACAAGATAGCAGCAAATTCATTGAGGAGACTTCAATGCAATTTGTCACATAACCTTCAAGTGCAGCTTCACCTTGCTTCTGGGGTTGAAGGATTGAATGTTGAAAGAATAATCTTCATTTCTTGCTCCTTCGAATGAGAAATCTTCGATGATCACGGATGAAGCCTTGGCTCATAAATTCTCTGATACAGTCTCCATGAGTCTTATCTACATCTGAAATCACTTTTCAAGACAAAACAAAACTAAAAGAAAACTTAGCACACAATATTTTTGAAATTTTCATATTTTATAGAAAAATAAAAATAGAAACAAAAATATTTTTGGATTTTTGATTTTTCTAAAAAAGAAATAAAATAAAATATAACACTACTTTTGGATTTTTTTAATTTTCTGATTTTTTTTTTAATTTTTTTAATTTTGATTTTTTTTTTATTTTTGATATTTTTAATCCCCCCCCCCCCTAAATTTGTGAATAGAGGAAAACTATGAACAAATTTAACAGAAACATAAATAATAACTAGATTTAAAGCATTTTGAGATCAAAGTTTTGAGACAGTCTTAACTTTGTTTATCAGTACCTTCACCTTCATGTATAGATCTGGTCAATTTCCGGTATTGTGGTCCACTTAAACACGAAGGATATCGACAAATTTTTCCAAATATATCATTTAGCTGACGACGATGACGGGTATTGTTGTCAACTTAATTATGCAGCAAGATCTACAAACAACCTCTAAATGGTTCAATTTTAGGTGCACTAGAACGTGTTCCCCATTTCCCGATATACCTTGGTTATCAAGGACTTCCTAAGGATTCCTTACTTTAGGTGAGTAAACAATTACTAAGGAGGAAGACAGATTTAGACATAGATGCATATATTGTGTCCCAGGTCGGATCTCTTTCAATCACGCAGAGGGGACGACATATGGCTAACTAAGATAGAGGGATTGAGAGGTAGAATGTTGCAGATGTTGTGTTCCAGGTCGGATCATTTTAATCACGCATAAGAGAGAACATATGGCTAACAGATAGGAAGAATTGCACAGATAAAGAAGATGCATAGAAATAGAGTTGCATATGTTGCAGTCAAGGTCGGATATGTTCCAATCACGCAGAGGAGGCAACATATGACTAACAGATAGAAAGAAAGAAAATAATTTCTTATAGACCTACTTTATCAGAACCCCCCAGTCGCCCTATCAGAACCAGAATTAAGGATATAAGTACGTACATCAAGGAAAAGTTGAACACTGTTCTGGATACGTATTAATTAAGTGTATCCCGTGGATTCCCGTGTGTATCTCACTGTCAATCTACTTGAGCGTTGTATGGTCAGTCCAAATAATCCTATCTAAATCCATACTGTCAAATCCTTCGTGCCTACAAGCACATTGAACAAAGAGTCTAGACAATTCAGATTCAGTCCTTTACACATGTTTAGACTGCCCGTTATCACTTTCTTGATATCACTTCCCAATAAAACCTACTAACGAAAAACTATAAGAAAATAAAACATTGTCTTCTAAAAGAATCAGTGTAAGATAAACTCAGGAGTATAGAGAAGAAAACTCAAACCGTAAGTCACCGATTGAATTTGCATCCAGAAGGTCTGAGAACAACACGCATAATCTCAGATCTGATCTGAAAATTCTTCACGTTGTTAAGCACAAAACCCCATGAGTGATCCTATCCTTTCTTCATTTTCCGCAAAGAACACATACTCTCACTTAAAGTTCTGAGTGTTGCGCAGTTAATAGATGTCCCCTATCATGTGCCTGGAACAACCAATATCAACAAACCGATGTCTGATGACATGCTTCCATAGCTGCTCTGACACAGAGCGGGATCAGTTGGTCTTTGGAACCCAGTCCATTTTGAAACTGGGTTGACCTTTGTCATCTACGCAAGGTACTCTCTCCCACGACATATCTTGCTTATTACAAACAGAAGATGTAGAAATATTAGAGTCATTAGGTGATTTGGGAGATTGAACCTTTGGTACCCATCTGTAGTTGGGTTTAACCCATTTCTTTTTTGATCCGATGGATGCCTCGACACTTGCTTTTGAAATTGAAGCCGATTGCTGAGATGACTTTGACCTAGGTGGTCTTGGTTTCGTTGGAGCATCTCTTGAATTGTCCTTTTTGGCCGACATTCCCTTCTTGACCTTGGGATTTTGATACTTGGTCTTGGGAGTTGGATTCTTGGCCTTGTTGGCATTCCAGTCGCCATTTCGCGTTTTTGACCATGAAGGGCTTCTTTTGAGGTATATCCATCTTGGCGCGTTCTGCCAGTCTTGTGCGTAGTAGGGAACGTATGCATGATTAGGAAAATTTCTGGCAATGTGTCCAGGTGTTCCATAGTGAAAACATGTCTTTTTATTCACTGGGAAGTTGTTTCTTCCTGCCTCTGGTGGCGTATCCTTGCCTTGTTTCTAGTTGTTCCTACATGTACAAGTGCAAGAAACAGATTGTGTGACAGGTGTAGATGGAGTAGATGTGCTAGTAACATCAGACTTATCAGACACATCATCACTCTTATCAGAATCATCAGATTTTGAAACCACATCATCACAAATCAAAACATCAGGTTTATCATTAGACACTTTCTCTCCAGCCATTTGCTTTCCTTGGCTTAGAGACGAATCTGCATCGGAAGTAGAAACGTTAGTATCTAATTTCCTAGCACTACATTCTGGCACCTGAGGATCTGGTTTTTCGTACACCATAAATGGTTCCCGGACTATCTCCTCTTGAGTTAAAGGAGCAACAATATAATTGTGGTTATATGGGGGAGGGACACTCTCATAACCTATTCCTACTTGCTTTTGGTCCTTCCATTTCATTTGATGTTTGATTATTGCTGCAACTCTTTCACTTGACCCATCGAATTTTTTAAAGTTGAAATCAGTATTTGCAAAACGAATCTTCAATGTGTCAAGTTCAGCAGTTGCAACAGCAAGTTCCTTTTCAAGACATTTAAAATCAACGCACTTATGACTATATTCTGCATGTAGCTTCCTGAAGTCCATAGTCTTAGCCTCCAGTTTCTCTTTGAATGGTTTTTGGCCTTTCCTAAGTTGATATCTCTCGTATTTAAGTTCCTCTATTTCTCTACACATAATATCGATATGTTCATGTAGATTTTTGACATTATCAATGCAAGTTTGAGAGCAAGAATTTTCAGTGATCGTGATGTTTGAGGAACTCATTGTTTAAAAATATGCCCTTTGACTTAAAACCTCAAAAGTCAAATTTAAAAAGTCAAACTTAGAAATCAAACTTTAAAAGTCAAACTTAAAAGTCAAACCGAAAAGCTAAATTTGAAAATTTGAAAGTTAAACGAGAAACTCAAAAATTAAAGTCAAATATCAAACTTTAAAGTCAAAGTCAAAATTTTAGGTCAAAAGTCAAAAATTAAAAACTAAAATTTTTGGTTGAAAAATTGATTTTAAAATTAAAAGAAATTGATTTTTGGGCTGAAAATGAAAATATTGCGAAAATAAGTGCAAAAGATTAATATTTGAATTAACTTTCGAAGATTTTTAACGTGTTCCTTGCTAGATCAAGTGGTAAGGCGGTGGAGAAAGGAGGCAGGTGACCCGGGTTCGATCCTTGCAACCCTCAATCTTTTTCAATAAGATGTTGCTTGCGAGGATGACGCGTGTGAGGATCGTGCTGGAGCCGAGAACGAGAAGGACCGGGAACGAGGCGAAGAACCGTGAACGCGTAGACCACAAACTCTATGGCCGTGAACCTGCGAGGATGCTGAGCCGTGAACCCTTCTCGGTCGAATACGAACCTTGGACCGTGAACCCTTCTTTGTAGGCCGTGAACACCTCGCAGATAACGTGAAAAATAGCATTTCTACCACTTTTTGCTCCAAAACTCGATCAGAAACCCGTTTTTATAAAAAAAAAGCAAACAACCCCCCCCTTATTTTGCCAGGATCTATCCAAAAATGTAGAAATCCTTCAAAAATAAGATCAAATACGCTCCGGATCTGGCCAAAATGATTGATACATTCCAAGCTCTGATACCACTTGTAAGTCCTCAATCTGCTTGTGTATCAATCAGATCTGTTTGATGGTGCGGAATCCCAATCAAACGGATGATGCCGAATCAAATTAGAAGATAAGGAGAAGAAGAATAATATGAATCTTGTTAATTGATGATATGAATGAAGTTCATTTACAGGATTCACACACACTTATGCTGCTTTCCCTCTTTTCTCTTATGTGTTCTACTCTGAGCCGTAAACGCACATGCACTCCTCACCCTATATATATATATATATATATATATATATATATATATATATATATATATATATATATATATATATATATATGAGTCATGGGCCGTGAACAGGTTCACGGCCGTGAACTGTTTATGGCCGTAAACACAACCGTAAACACCACCTGGGCCGTAAACAGATTTCGGTCCAAAATGGAAAATTACAATTTGCCTATAAAAGCAAAGTATAAACCAATATTTTAGACCCAACATGGGTGTTTGACTTATCTTTTGAGAAACCAAAAGTCCTTTTAGGAAAAGATAAAATATAAAAGATGTTTGGTAAAAGCATTTTTGATAGCTACTT